>NW_028274918.1:2500-302500 GCF_037043125.1 Eumetopias jubatus | reverse complement strand
TTTTGCTCTTTAGGTTACAAATTCCATTTCTTTCTAAGGGGGGAGGACAGAGGGAAAGGGGGAGAGAATCTTAAGCATGTTGGGGGGAGATAGTTGCGGGAGGAAGAGGAGGGATGAGCCTCGATGCCAGAACCTGAGATCATGACTTGAGGAAAAATACAGAGTCCGCGGCTTAACCGACTGAACTGCCCCGGCATTCCTCATTTTTAAGTTTTTATTTATTTTTGAGTAATCTCTACACCCAGTGTGGGGCTGGAACTCATGACTCTGACATCAAGAGTCCATGCTCTAGAGGGGCTTAGGTGGCTCAGTCGTTAAGCATCTGCCTTCATCTCAGCTCATGATCTTAGGGTCCTGGATCGACCCCTGCATCCGGCTCCCTTCTGGGCGAGAAGCCTGCTTTTCCCTCTCCCACTCCCCCTGTGTTCCCTTTCTTGCTCTGTCTCTGTCAAATAAATAAATAAAATCTTTTTTTTTAAAGAGTAACGTGCTCTATTGACTGACACAAGCAGACACCCACGTTTCACTTTAAGAAACAAAACAGAGCTTATGAACGGTACTTCACCTAAATTTTACATACACTGATAAAATACATCTTTTTGGCTTATAATTTATTTTTTGCAATGTGTATACGTTTTCAAGCAGTTAACAGAAAAATGGTGGAAGCAGATACACCTGGGAAGCTGTTTATAGGAGGCCTCAGTATCGAGACTAATGAAAAGACTCTTGAAGCAGTATTTGGGAAATATGGTCACATAGTGGAAGGTAAATTTTAAAACTAACATCTATATAAATGTTCAAAGTAAATTATATTTAATATATATAATTGAACAGCTAAGCTAAAATTATTTTTCTGTTTTTGAAACTTTCTTGAGCACCTTTTTTTAATATATTATTATTTGTGTTACATATCGGGATAGCATAATAGCAATGAATGAAAGGGTACACCTACAAGTCTCTTACTACTGGGAAGGGGAAAAAGGAAGAGCAAATAAATAAAATACGTATATTGTGGAGGTAGGCTTTTGAAAAGGGGTAAGATAGGCTAACTGTAGAGTTCCTCACTGTTGATTTTTAGCAACTCATAATGATGTAAAATGTAAAGATTTTAAAATAACTTGCAAATTTTTTTTACTGTTCTATCCAGGACATCAGTTAAGTTAGAAAGGACTTAGAAAAAATCATCAAAGTTTGGATTGATAATTTTCAGAATATTAAGAAGATTCACTTTTATGTAACATCCAATTAAATTTTTATGTGCACTACAGTTCTTCTGATGAAGGATCGGGAAACAAACAAGTCCAGAGGCTTTGCATTCATTACATTTGAGAGCCCTGCTGATGCTAAATATGCTGCCAAAGATATGAATGGGAAGGTAAAAGAGTCTCTTAAAAATTTTCTAGCTCTATTGTTCATTGATTAGTATTTTTAGATTGTTTTTATTTTTCTAATATTTTAAGATAGCATAATGCATATGCCAAAATTCTTTGTCACTCTTCTTTTTGTTACATAATTACTGGATAGGGTAGTTGGAAGGAGTGAAATGAACATTAGCTTTAACGGTATATATTAATGTATTTCTACGATAGTATTCCAGTATTTAAAATTGAAAAAAAAAAACAATACACCTACACAAAGTTAATACAGCAGAAAAAGCTATTGAAATTCATGGAAGTGTTTCTGTAGCATAAAAGCTTAGGAAGAAAAATAGGAAAGATTAATTCCTGTTTTGGGGGGAATTCTTGAAAAAATTCATACCTGAGCAGAACCTTTACATTCATACAGGCATTCAATTCTTGAGGAAAAAAATAGTAATGAGTAAACTGTTGAGGTGGTGATCAAAATAAATATCTGGTCACCTGCACCTAATCTTGCTCTTCTCTCCTTAGTAAGTTTTTATTCAGTTAGCAGTAATTTTTGTAAAATTGGTATGTGATTATTTTACCATAGTGTTTGAGGGTTTATTTTGATCCAGCCTTTAATGTACTAATGAATAAAGCATATAGTCTTTTTCTTTCTGGATCTTAAAATACAGTAATTATGTGTCTTCTATATACTTTTAAGTTTTTCAGTGATTCTGTTAAAATAGTGAATACTTTACTGCACTCCAGGTCACTCCATTCTAGAATTTTTGGCTTCTTCATTTCTTAGATTATCCTAATCTGTTTTATGGCTTTATTATTCTTTAAGCTATTCCCAATATTTTATGGACTGGTCAATACCTGGGTCAGCCCTAGCATTTTCAGCTTCAAAAACTCAAATTGCATATTTACTCTAAAATTTTCTCTCTTATCTTGTAGGTAGTATCTTTTTATACTCATAATATTATAAATTAAGTTCATTTTTTAAACTTTACATTTATTTTATTTTTTAATTTATTTTATTTTTATTGGGGTTAATTAAGTTCATTTTTAAATTATTTGCAGGACTTCTTAAGTTCTCATTGTGGAATACATATGTTAGTTTTCTATTTTCCCTGTAGTTTGGTTTCTGGTACAATGCAGGCTGTCACTACATACTGACTTTTTTTACTTTGCTTTTATATTTTATGATTGTTAGCATGTAGAAGTTGGATTTGGCTGAGGATTTTGTGTTGTGTACAGAGGTAAATTATTTAGAACAATTGATGATTCCTTTGTTTTCTGGTTCTTAAAGACAAGGATGTGACTTTGTATATACTTTATTTCTAATTTTTTCAGCACACGTTTTATTGAGTACTTATGTATTAGCCTTTGATAAACTGAGTGATGTTTGTAAATCAAAGTACCTGTTTTCTTGTATTTGAGGATGAAAGATAAGACCTGTTTAAATAAGAATTAATATGGTTAGTACAAGAACTTTGATAAGAAATGAAGTTAGTAATCTATTTAGAAATTGTAGCGGTAGTGGACAGTGTTTTTATCCATGAAGTTCAAGGGGTGTTTGCTGAATCCTGCGTTTTATAAAGGAAGCAGCCATACATAACTTTGCAGAAAATATTTTGGACCCAGAAACAGCAAATGAGTTCCTGGTGTGGGAACTGCTATTTGTGGCTATTTATATGGTTCTAGCGCCCATACCTACCAGAAGTCTTGGTAGGAATTTAGGATTTATGACTCTTTTCCATATGTAATACAAAATGACCAGAATGTTTTATGTGGGATAATTATTAAAAGTTATGTTATTAAAAATCATGTCAGCCCCTGTGAAAGATAAACAATTCTGAAATTATTGGGAGATTAAGAAATTTAATTTGAAAAATGAGAATAAGTACTATATTAAAAAGTTGTTTTCCAGGAACATTTTTAAAGCAAAGCTGGGTAAGAACAGAGTATGGCAAAACATTAAAGACCAAATAATTGTTCTATTGAAAGAAAAGCAAAGAAAGTTATTATAACTATAGTAAATACAGCTGCAATCATATTAGGATATTTCCTTTTAATTTTTAGCAGAACAGATACCAAAAAATTTGTACAGAATATAAACAAACATTTTGAATAAGTAATAGTAACTTTTTTTCTAAATGACAGTACACATTGTTTTAAATACCTTCGGGACACTGGAAAATGTAAATGCTAGAAATCCAAAAATAAAGTGAGTTTATACATTAGAAAATGTATATTTTCATGAAATGTTAGAGCTATTCTTGTTGATGCTGGATGGTATTTCAAGAATTTTTAATAATACATTTGTATTGGATGACTTAATGGAAGGCAGTTACTAGTTAAATGTCTCATATTTGGCAAGTGAAGGACCTGGTCATTATTTTCTTTATTTGAACTTGATTTTAGTTTCAGTAATGAGTAGATTTGTAAAATTTGTTAAATTGGTGTAATGTTACTGATATTCTACTTAATGCCTTTAGTCTTTGGATGGAAAAGCAATTAAAGTGCAGCAAGCCAACAAACCATCTTTTGAAAGTGGTGGAAGATGGAAGACACCACCTCATCCAAGAAACAGAGGCCATCCAAGAAGTGTGAGATGTGGAAGAGGAGGAAGTGGAGGAGCAAGAGGGTGTTCCTCACGTGGAGGACACTTGGGTAATGTTTTAAAATATAAGGATGGACCCATAGGACTGGAAAACCGTAAGTTTGAATGTATGGAAATACATCAGTATTTATTTACACCTTTTATGAGCATAATAAACTAAGATTCATTAGATGAGGAATTAACAATCATAATTGAAATACTACTCTTTTCTAATGTTGAAAACACGACACTTTATTGCCATATTTGTCTTCAGCCCTTCAGACAAAACTTGGCCTCACAAATTTGGTTTCTCATTTTTGTTATCATTGTAATAACTGCCATTTGCCAAGACCTAACAGATGAGTTGAAAATTTACAGTAATTATCCAGACCAATAATTTACGATTTTTACAAAAGGATAATTTAGAGAAATTCCTGCCTTAGAAATGTATACCTAATCATTTAAAATCAATTTATTCATTTCACTGAATATAATGCTTACTTTGAAAATTTGGTTATTAGATGATTTTTTCAGATTATTTGTTTCCATAGACATTTCCTTTACAGTGTTATTTTATCACATTTGTTTGATTTTTCTTTCCTTTTTTTCTTTTTATTATGTTATGTTCTAAAGGCTAAGGAATTATAGTTTTAAATGCTTGAAATAGTATGCAAAAATATAACCTTGCAGTGAAATGGCATAAATTTCAAACTAAATTCAGAGTGCAGTATTTGTTTTCCATATATGTTTGTGCAAACATCAATGCAAAGGTTTTCTGCCTTGGTCTCTTTTTAGTGAAACTTGCATTTGGGGAAATATCTAGAGCTTTCTTTAGATTTTGGAAGATGTCTTTACTCAGACAAAGGTTAAAAGCCACTGCTTCAAAATAAGAATTTATCATTGTTGTGTGTGTTGGAGGGAGAATGAGTCATTGAAAATGGTATTTCTGAACTTTTCAGAGAAGATTTTTTCTCAGTATGAAAAGGGGTCACTTCCTGTGTCTTTAATAAACTTTGTTCCTTCTGTTAACCAGTCCTGAAAAATCAAACATTTAGATTCTGTTCTTGAAAATCAGTGTGATATTTAGGAAATTGTCTCCTAAAGTAGAATTGTAAGATCTGTCCCATTTATTTGTTTTATTTTTTTTAAGATTTTGTTTTATTTATTTGACAGAGAAAGACACAGTGAGAGAGGCAACACAAGCAGGGGTAGTGGAGGAGGGAGAAGCAGGCTTCCTGCTGAGCCGGAAACCCTGTGCGGAGTTTGATCTCAGGACCCTGGGTCCATGACCTGAGCCGAAGGCAGACACTTAAGGACTGAGCCACCCAGATGCCCCAGATTTGTCCCATTTAGAAGCAATTTTGTTTTTATCCACTAAACTGATACTGAAAAAATTTTACCTATTTCTGCTGTGTATAAGAATACTCATTTTTTTTTTTTTTACCTATGACAATACCAAGGAATGGGAATATATCTAAACGTTTTTCTAGTTTAGAAAAGTAAAATAATTTTTAATGATTTAATATGCATTTCTTAAAATACCAGTAAAATTGAACATAACATAAATTTTTGTTAACTATTAAGTGCACTGTAAGAATTGTATATGTTAATTCTTTCAGGTAATGGGTTTTTGATGTATCTTCTCCTATAGATTTTTAAAAATATTTTGATTTGTGCCTATGTATTATATGCTTTTTAAAGCAGCTTTCTTGACATGAGGATTACTTGAGCAATTATTTACCATTTTTCTCCACTCCTTCAGTTTTTCCCAAATGTGTCTCTTTAACGTGAATATAAAATGCTTCTTGAGTTTTTCTAGGTTTTCCAAACTAACCTTCACAGTGTCTTTGATTTGTATTTATATCATGTAAGAAATCATGGTTAGTTTATACAAATCTGAATACTTAAGACCGTAACATTGTTTAGTAAAGATTTTTAAACAAAAAACTTCATCATTTAAAAAATTTTGATTACACTTTACTAAAAAGATTTCATTTAAACACAGATAAATGGAGAATGTACTTTTAACCTCAACATGAGTTCTTCCAGGGGACCCTTTCCAGTTAAAAATGGCCTGTCTTCAAGAAGTGGAAGTCCTCCTCCTAAAAGATCTGCTTCTTCTTCTCCCGGGCATAGAAACAGAGGGATTGGAGAAAGAGGTAAATGTTGTGAATTCTTCTGAATGAAAATCATCTGTTTTAAGAAGTTGATTTCAAGAAGCGCAATGGAAGGTAAAGTATATCGGTGTATTTATTGATCACTACTTATTTATTTTTGGTTAGGATCTAATTCTTCAGCTTCTAATTATAGATGTAGTAAGTGATTAACAAACAAAAACATTTTTTAAAGTTCCTGGTATAACATGCTTTGGTCAGCAGGTTTTTTGTGGTTTTTTTTTTTTTTTTTTTTGCATGATTTCAAGATCAAGATATTCTTGAAAATCACAATGTCCTGTGAGAATATTTTGATGTGTAGCGTTGTTGTGTATTTTGATCGCCTGGTTTGTTAGGCCCATCCTAGGCAGGGTCTAGGAGAAGGATGGAAAAAGGCAGACCGCTCTTCAGGTGAGCCCTTATCCTTTAGGGCAGGACACACAGGTGGGGAATGGTCCTGGCATGCGGGGCCCTCATGACCTGGTGGCTGTAGGTACCGCCGAATTGACACCGCTTGGGGAGTTTGACCCAGTATTAGCCTTGCTCCTCAAAGCGTGCGGTCCCATGCATGCATCCGGTCAGGAACACTGTATAACCCACGTGTCCCAGGAAGAGTTAGGAGGCCTTGTTCCAAGGACGCGTGAGGGAAGGCAGGTGTGAGTGGTTGGCACTGTGGCTTTGTGAGTGGGCTGTGTTTGAGGGAGATGCATGCCCAGGTTCACGTTTGGGTGTGTGTGTGCGCACGTGCGTGCATGTATGCGTGCTTGCACGTGCGGTCACTTGAGCATGCCTCTTTGCCCGGGATCATGTGTTTGTGCAGTGTGTGTGAGTTTGCATGCGCACGTCAGTGTGTGTCAATAGTGCATGACTCTGCACCAGAGACCATGTATCTTGGTGCATGTTTCAAGAGTGTGTGTTTGCAGGGGCACGGGTGTGTGTGTTTGCGAGGCCACGTGTGTGTGCCAGTGTATAGGGACCCTGGGTGTTTATGTGTGCATGTGCGTGTTAGCATGCCCACGTATGTGTTGATGTGTGTGGCCAAGTGTGAATGCATGTGTACCATAGACCTTGTGAGTTGGTGGGGGTTGCCTGAGTGTGTGTTTGCACACAGATGGGTGTGTGCATGTGTGTGAGTGAGCACGTGCACCCAAATGCACATTCCTGTGTTCGGGCAACATGTGTGTTTATATTTCATGCCGATGCTTGTTTGCATGCTTCGTATGTGTGTATGTCTGTGGCCAAGGGTGTGTTTCTGTGAGTCGGTGAGTGTGTACTTCCCAGTGTTGTGTGTGTGTGTGTCCTTCATGTGCACGTCGGTGTGCTTTCCTGGAAAGTGTGCATTACACTGTACTGGATATCAAATGTGTTGGGTGTGTGTTTCCTGAGTGTGTCTTTGCCCACACATGGTGGTCTGTGTTTGTGTGACCAAGTGTGCATGGCTTGTGCAGGACCGTGTATGTTTTGTGTAATGTGTGTTTTTCCCAGTGTACATGAACGTGTGTGTGTGCATGCGAGCAGAAATCTGCCTGGCTGTTTGTGTTATTCCATGGGTGTATTGCGTGTGTGTGTGTGTGTATTCAGGCGCACCTGGGTCAGTGACTTTCTGCGGGGTATGTATGTATGGACATGTGCCAGAGACCTTCCGTGTGAGGGTTGAGTGTATGTGTGCTTGCATGTACAAGGATGTCTGTTGTGTGTCTGTGTGTTTGCAGTCCTTTGGGTGATTTGTGTGTGAGTGTGTGCACACCCACGCACGCATTCTGTAACCACCTGTTCATGCCTCTGTGTTAGAGATTGTTTGCGTGGTTGGTGTGTATGTGTTGCACTAGCAAGTTTATGTGTATTTGGGTGGTCGTGTTTGCACACCTGTGTGCTGAAAAAACGTGTGGGTGTGGGTGTGCTGCATTGATGTATGTTGGCATGAGCTCATGTGCTGTGTGCATGTCTGTGGGTTTGGGACTAGCAGTGTATGCCTGTGTACTGAAGACCGTGTATGTTCCTTGAGTGTCTCTGTGCTGTACGGGTCTTTGTGTGTGTGTGTGAAAGTGTGTGTCAGTGTGTGTGTGAATGTGTTTGTGTGTTGCTCCATGGCCAATTGTGTATTCTTATGTAATGGAGACCGTTTGTGTATGCTGTGGCTTTGGAATTACACGTGCAAAAATGTGTGTGTGTGTTGGGAAGCTCACCGAATATGCCTGTGAGCCAGAGACCTTGTGTGCGTGTGTGTAAGTGGGTGTGTGCAGCCACATGCATGCCTGTGGGGTGCAGATTGTGTGTGGTCTGGCTGTGCACGTGTGAGAGAGAGAGCACGGTGCCTGTCTGCATGGGTTTGTGTCTGTGTGCGTGTGTGTGGTCATCTTCATTCCACTGTGTGGAGCCCGGTTGTATGGGTGTGTGTCATGTGCATGTGTTTGCATGAGCTCATGTGTGTGTTTCGTGGGACATGTGAGTGAGCATGTGCAGCCACTGGCACATGCCTGTGTGTTGACACTGTATGCATGTGTCGTGTGTCCAAGCGTTTGCATGTGCACCCATGAGTATATGTGCGGGTGTAGGCCCCCGTCAGAAAAGGAGAGGGACTGCGGGATTTCCAGCTCTGCTGCTGATGGAGAAAGGGGCAAGAGGCCGAGGGTATCCATGTCCCTGCAGACACACAGGCCTCGTGTGCATTCCGTGGTTCTTCAGGAATCTGTCTCCCCTCTTGATGCACAGATGCACAGGGGCCAAGGCAGGGAGGGAGGAGTGGGAGTTGTCAGGCAGGTGTGAGGGGCATCACCCATCTGTGCTGATGGCACAGATGGTTCCAAATGTGGGAAATAGCTAGGGGTTTCAGTGTGGTCCCTCTCACGTTCCTGTCCCGGCAAGGTCAATGCCAGACGTCTGTCATTGCACAAATGCCACGCGGGAGTGGGAGTCGATATGGACAGGATCCACATGAAGGGCGAACAGATAAAAACCATGTTCCAAAGACCGTGGGTGCACATATGAAATACACTCTGGTGGAAACGCGTGGAGACCCAGTTGGGCACTCTACCTGTAGATATGTGCATGCTTCTCCCGCTTGAGACGGGGGGAGGGGGGCTGTGTAAGAAGCCCCTTCTTGTCGGTGATGCCGGGAGACAGGCTTCCACTGGCACCGGACCAACGGCCCCAAGCCTACTTTGCAGGCTCAAAACTACACTTGGGCGTCTCTCACCACATTTGTGGGCCCGCTCTGGGGTTGTGATGGCCCGGCTTGATGTTCCGCTCACGGTCTGACCCGGCTGGCCCAGAGTGGGGAAGGCTAGGGAGGATGCGTTCTCCTCTGCAGGCCAGATCAGCCGGAAACCCCTTCCCGGGGCATTCATGCAGTTGGCAGAATGCAACGCAAGACGCTCCGTCTCTGGTAGCACAGGGGTTCATGCTGCCTGTCGCCTGGGTGCCGTCCTCAACTTGCCGCCTGGCCTTCCAAAGAGTGGGCAGTGAAGTAACCGAGCCAGTGGACAGCATCCACGTGGCGAAGAGCATCCACCTGCCGCCCTCTCCACAGGGTTGGTGCAGACTTCCTCTTCATAGAGGGGCATCTGGGTCCCCTTTGCTGTATGCTCTTGGCTCCAGGAAAGGCATGCATCCCTCTGTCCTCCATGGCAAACACACTGCGTGTCTGTGTGTGTGAGCGTGTGTTTGTGTGGGCACCCAGCTTGGCACCTTTTCGAGGGTCACCAGCCTTCCTGCCGGTCCCAGAGAGGGAGAGGGCTTTGATTTCCTGGGAAAGGAACTACCCCCAGACGCATCTGCATCTTCCTTCCTGAAGCCTTTAGGTTCCAGAGGCCGTGTGGCCAGAGGGGTCAGAGAAAGAGCGCCGGAAGCCAAAGTCAGAGAGGAGGACGGAGAGGAGAGCGTGAGGAAAGGACAGGCAGACTGGTGGACAGAGCGCTCTTCGTCGCTCGTTTCCTGACCAGCAAAGGACATGCACTGGGACAAACTGTAGCCGCGTATTTCCCCCGAGGAGGCAGACGGCTTCGGTACCTCTGTCTCCTGGAATCGCACTAATACTCCAGGGCCTGGGCTGACCATTTCCACGCACACTGGACCAGACTTCCCGGCCGTGCACACAGTGTCCCGAGTCTCAGAGGAGTCTATTCGGGAAGGGCGAGGGACAGCTTCGCATTGTCGGTACAAAATCCAGGCAGAGGGCGCGCCCGCCGAGGAAGCGGAAGGGGCGTGGGCGGGGTGGTGGGGTGGGGGTGGTGTTGGGGGGCGGTGTAGGGGTGGGAGGGGTGGGGTCGTTGCGGCTGGGAGCCCGAGGCCACCCCTGAGGGGGCGAACCGGCGGGTTCCCTGGCTGGCCGGCTGGCTGGCTGGCTGGCTCCCGTGGGGGTGAGGGGCGGGGCCGGCGGCGGCCACGCCCACAATCGTGCCACTGGTTGGACTTGGGGCCGACCCGTGTCCTGGGCGTGGCTCGGGGACTCCCTCCAGCCACGGCCGCACGGGTGCCCCGGCCACGTCTGCCCCTTGGACACCTAGCCCCAGGCCCTTGTGCGCATGCGTCCCAGAGTCCGGCAGCTTCCGGGAAGAGACTGTTATCAGTTGCCGCCCCTGGGCGCCGGAGTTCACCCTGCCGAGCCGCTTGCGGAGGCCTGCGCTCACACCTCCAGCTATTCCCTCACAGCTGCCCCAGCGAGTCAGGGTCCAGGGGTGGCGAGGCGGGGTTCAGGGAGGCCCGACGGTCCCCAGAATCCTGGACCCGCCTCAGTCGGGGAAGGGGCCGGTCACGAGATGTCTGTGCCCGGGGATAGAGGCCCCCGGGGCGCGCCGGGGGCGCTGAAGGCCCTAGGTGTGGGGATGGCCGACGAGGCTGTGCGGGAAGGGGAGGAGCGATGGGAGGGAGAGGATGCCATCCTGGTGGTGGAGCTGGTCCTAGTGGGGGCTGACCTGAGGTTGGTGCTGCAACTGGCCGTGTTGGAGGGGCAGGACGGAGAGGACGAGGAGGACACGGAGGAGGCCGCGGAGGAGGTAGACGAGGCTGACACGGAGGAGGAAGACGAGGCTAGGGAGGTTGAGGAGTCCGAGGAGGAGGGGGAGGGGGATGGTGAGGGAGAGGAGGCGGAGGAGGAGGGGGGGGGAGGAGGAGGAGGAGGCTGACAAGGCTGTGGAGGAAGAGGGCGACGAGGCTGTAGTGGCTGAGCAGGAGCAGGGGGAGGAGGAGGAGGGTGTGGACAAGGAGGAGGAGGGGGAGCCTGAGCATGCGGAGAAGGAGGAGGCTGAGGAGGCTGAGCAGGAGCCAAGGGAGGAGGAGAAGCCCGAGGAAGAGGAGGAGGTGGAGGGGCCTGAAGAGGCTGAGGAAGAGGAGGGGGAGGAACAGGCTGAGGAGCAGGCTGTTGCGGAAGAGGTTGAGGTGGGCGAGGCTAAGGAGGAGCATGTTGGAGAGGAGGTGGCTGAGGAAGAGGAGGCTGGGGAGTGCGAGGAGCCTGAGGAGGGAGAGGAGGCTCAAGAGGCTGAGGAGGAAGCTGAGCACGAGGACCAGAGGCAGGAGGGACAGAGGAGGAAAGGAGCGCAGGAGCTGCAGGAGAAGCAGAAAGGGGAAGAACAGCCAGAGGGGCGGCGGGGTCCGATCCCGTCCCCGCTCGAGGCTCTAGAGGCCTTGCAGTCAGAGCTGGAGCCCGTGAATAAACAAGCCAGCAGGTCCTCCTCTCGGCTCAGACTGAGCTATTGTCGGAGGCGGCAGCGTCACCTGGAACACCGAAGCGCCCTTATCCGGGCCATCCCTGGCTTCTGGGCCAAGGCTGTATCCTTGACGCTGTCATGGAGGAACCCGGATGTGGCCGGGCTAGAGCAAGAGGAACTGAAGGGAGGGGGCCGTTGAGTATCAAAATATATCGGTTGGAGAACCCCCACAGCCCCCGCCACACCCCCAGCCCCACCGTGGTGTGGGGGCCACGCTCATGCCCTGGTGATCCCGACAGCCTCAACATCCTCGTTCTGGTGGGGGTGGGGGCTTGGGGCCTCAGGGTGCCCTTGTCGCACAAGGCACTGGAAGTCCAGTGGGGGAGTAGGAGCAAATGCCCAGCTCAGAATTAGGAATTACGGGCCGCAGCAGGGCGTCTTCCCACAAAACGGCTCCAGACAAACCTTGAGATCTCCTTGGGGTAATGCGGCAGGCGAACGTGTGTGAGTGCCCACTGGATCAGCCTGAGGCAGGAATGTGTGCTTGTCCAGAGATGAGCTCGTTGTGTCTGGCTGTCAGCACAGGAGGATGAGCTGGGGAGGGGGTCATAGGGCAGGAGGTTGTCTCTGAGGATGTACACCTTCCTGTGTGAGTGCCAAGATCTGCAGCATCCTGTGCAGAGGCCCAGGGGTCCCTAACGCAGCCCTTTTGGAGGGACTGTGACCCGGGGAACCAGAGGGGAGGCAGTGCTCAGCAGCTGTCCAGAATTGCTCCTTTGTTGTAGCTCTTTCATATCCAGTCCTTGTAGGTTCCTTGACGTACAGCACTTTGTGAACCACCCCCAGATGTCAGTCATGATCAGGAAGCAAAATGAAGGCCTCCTTGGCTACATGACAGATTTAAAGTCTGGCTTGGCAGACTGAGCCCGGGATGGGAGACAGGAGAGGGGAGTGTGCCGAAGTGATCCAGCCCCAAATTCAGCACGGGGAGGTTCTTCTGGACAGAGATTTCACCCCCAACTCCGCCACCCAGCAGGTGGAGGAACTCAGGTTTCCCAGTGATTGCCAGAGAACCTGCAATTCTTTTGCAAGAACCCCTACTTCCGGAATGAAGTCGTTGTGAAGGAGTATGTCCTCAGCGCTGCTGGTAAGAGACTGCCACCTGGATGGGCGGCCACAGGTACAGGAGGGAGTGTCGAACCTGAGTCTATATCCAGCGCCTTCTCACAACCCCGTCTTCCAGCAGGGTATGGTCCGTCTCATTCCACTCCCATCCAGTGGCACCAGGATTAGGAACGGGAGGCCTATAGTTGCAGGGACCACAACACCAGTCTTAACTTCTTCAACTGGTTCTCTGACCCAAGCTTTGGCGAGTCTAGCAGGATAGCCAAAATGGGGTCCTGTGACAAACAGTGGGAAGGATGCTGCAGGGCTCCCCCGCTGCTTGGGATGGGCCTCTGAGCCCTGCCCCGTTTCCCTTACCAGATCATCATGGACGACCTGTGGCCCAACACCCTGCAGTACTACATGAGGAAGAAGGCCCCAGGAGAGGGAACAGAGAGGAGGACAGGTGAGGGGCCCAGGGTCTGGGTGCCAAAATGTGCACCGTGGGGCTCCGTGGGACCTGGGCTCCACCAATGAAGACACTGAGGCTCTGAGGAACTCTCCAACGAAGGGACTCCAGGTCAAAAGGGCATCACCGTGAGACATAGAGACTGGACAAGTGCAGTGCCAAATGGCTTCTGCCTGGGGAAGGTTGAGGCAGGCGGGGCCAGGCAGCATCCATGAGCAGAGCTGGAGAGGCAAAGGCGGCTCAGCAACTGCACTTGTGGAAATTGTCATTCTGGAGCCATGAGCCCCACCCTAAATTCTCCTAGCACTGCCTTACACTTGCGCCCACCAAAGCTGCCTCCCACCACGCTTAGAACGGACGTGTGGGTATCCTGGCGCAAATGCTCACCCCTCTGCCCCGTCACCTGTCTGTGTTGGTCTGGACACCACAGTTGACCCCTTCATTTCCATAGGCAGCTCCTTTCCCCCCACCCTCAGCCACACCAAGAGCACTGGCCAGCATGCATGGATTACAGTCAGTGGCAGGGCGTCGCATTGGAGAGTGAACGCCTTTCCCGAGGAGGGCCTTCAAACACTGAAGCAATCTTACCTTTGGCCCAGAGAATGTACACATTGTTCTCCTCCTGTGTGCCTGTGTGAGTGTGTCTCTGTCTGCATTTCTGTGTGTCTCTGTCTGCATTTCTGTGTGTCTGTCCCTCCCAGGGAGCGTCAAGAATTTGAGATGAATATGAGGGAGCATCGCACTTGACCGAAGCCAGTCCAAAACCTTCAGATGGAGCCAAATGTTCGGGCTGGCTCCTCTGTGCGGGATGTAACTGAAGACTGGTGCCGGGGCAAAACATAGGGCAGATTGAGGCCCCAGGAGCCCTGGAAAAATATTGAAAGTTTGATAAACAAGGTCAAGTGTGCGTGTGTGTGCGAGCATGCATTTGCACGCAGGCACGCGAGTGCGCGCGCTCCCCTTTGTGAAAGGGTGTCGGAGGTGTCCCTGAGCACATCGGCCTCATGTGTGTGTTTGAGTTCTCTGCCTGGCCATCACCAGCCCATGGAACTGCTTGTCCTGTATGCTTGCCCAGAGGGCTATTTCCCACATGCTCTGGGACTGCATCCCAGGGGGCAGAGGTCCTTCCCCTGGGGGTGCGGGGGCACTGGACAGGGAGAGGAAATGAGACCAAGGCCCGCTCCCTGGGGCTCATCTCTATCCTGGAGAAATGAGGGAGTTCAAGAAAAGGGAGCGACAAGCCAGGACCGAACGTGTCTAAGACTCAGGATCGCTGGATGGCAATGAAAGTGCTCCACGGATGCACCAAGATTGGTGTCCTCAGACACATCCAAGGCACACGACACAGGGGATGTGGGGGGGAGAACCCAAGGTTAATTACTCAGTTGAACAGAGCGCTGGTGCTCTTCCTGGTCCTAGGAATGCGCACTGCTCTTGCTGACACGGTCAGCCTCTCAGGACCAGCAACAATGATAGTGAGTGTGGGTCAGGCCGTATGGTGGGATGGTGGGGGAGGGGACAGAGTGAGGTGGGAAGGTAGGAAGGATGATACACTCATTTGGGCACAGGAGCCAGGGTTAGGGTCTAATCTGTGGGGAAAGACACACAGGCACTCTCAGATGGACACTCAGGTGCACAGTCACTCACCCCCCCACACAAACACAATCATACAGGCACTCCCACACACACAAACACTTACACTCACCACCCCACACACACCTTCACTCACATCCCCTGACATACGCCCACTCGGTCCCTCACTCAGACACACACTCATTTACCCACCCACCCACAGGCTCCTTCACTCACTCACATGTCCTGACACTCACACACTGATGCACCCAAGCTCCCCCAGAATCCCTAGCCCCCTGTTTCCCTAGGGCCCTCTTTGGGGTCAGCCAGAGTGCAGACAGTCAGAGGGGAGGGCTGGGGATAGCACAGTTGCTAAGGGCAAGGACCGGGCCACCCACCCGTGTGCTGTCTGTCCCGCGATGACTCTGGGGCTGATATCCCTTAGCCTTCTGTGCGTAGGTTCATGGAAAGACCTGGAGCATACAGAGCACCTGTCGGAAGCCACAATCGGGAGGCGGTGATGTCAGCCCCTGGCATGCTCCTCCCCCGAGCGGACGTCTGCTTGCCTGAGATGCCTCTGCTTAGGGAAGCTGGCAGAGGACCGAGTCCGCTGCCAGTAGAGTGGGGCGATGTGAGCGTTTGCCCCACGAGGCTCTTCTCCATCCCCAGCTATAGTGGCTTCAAGGGCAGCATCCCTGAGGGTGACGGGGCAATACTAACCTTCCTGCCTCCACCGCGCCCCACCCCATGAGGCTCCCTGCTATACTTCCAGGAAGTGCGGCAGCTCTTTCCTGGAGGAGGGTTTGGCAGTCAAACTGCACAGATATTTCTTGTCCCTTTCAGTATGCAGGACGGATCGCCTGTCAGGTGTCAGGTTGTGGATTTGATGATCTGTAGGCCCTAGTGCCCCTCCCAGGGTGGGTGAAGGCGCCTGAGGCTCTAGGAGGGAATGCTTGGCTCTCTTGGACTGCAGGGGAGACCGGTCTTCTCAGCTCCTTGGTCTGTAAATGCCGGGGTACCCGCCTGCTGCTCCCTGGCTCTGCTTGTGCGGCTCAGATGAATGTGTGACCTCAAAATCCACAGCGGGAACGGGACAGCTCCCATGTTGGTGCATGGTCTGAAAGGATCCTAGGCTGGGCCATTTTGGGGACTGCAGGGTAGTCCTCTATAATTGTGCCATTTGGTAGGGTGTTGCCGACGGCGTAAAGCTTGAGGGGAGAGGTGGGCACAGGGTCCCCCACCCCTTAGCATGTCCGGCCAGTGCTTGGGCAATGGCATGATGTTGAGGCCCGGGCCGGAGAGAAGGGTGAGGCGGGGGTGGTGGTGATGCTTTGGAAGATCTGGGAGCCCCAGATATCAGGAGTCAATTAGACGCTGAGGGCTTCAGGGCCAGGGTCCCCAGCAGAAAAGTGGGGAGCCGGGACAGCTCAGACAAAACCACGCTAGCATCCCGTTTGACCTCTCAGAAAAGACCACGATAGCATCCTCTCTAGCAGGCCCTGTAGGGGTGACCTTTGTAGCACAACCCGAAACAAAGCCACTAACCATGAGACATTGGTCGCTGTCACTAGCTGAGGCACTTAGTCTCCAGATGTCAGCCCATAAGACCCATCAGCATGGGAGATGTGGGCGTGATCCAAGCCCTACTGGCATCACCTTGGCAGCGAATCCACAGTGGGCCCATTCTCAAGGTCCTGGAAAGAGCTTATAAGAACCCCCAAGTCTGAACGAGAACCCGGCAGCCCTCTCGGGGAGCTTTGTCCTCTGGCTCAACAAACTTTGCCCTGTTGCCCAGTGCTCTTCATCTGGTCTAACTCTTTCTTCCTTGAAGTGGCACGGCTAAGACCTCGGGCATTAAGGGAACAAAACTCCTGTAACCCAGAGTGCTGTCTGATCAGAGAGGACCACCTCGGGATTTCAGGAGTGTTATGCCTCCATGGGTCTGAACCACGTGCGTCGGTCCCTGGCCTCTCTGGGTCTTCGAGTTCTTCTCTGCGTAAAGGGTGTATTGCGGGCGTCCCACTTTGTCCATGTTTCTGTGTCTTCCTGAGCGTGTCTTGCCTTGGCGTGTCTTGGCCTTGCCCTGCCTGTGCTGTCACATCTCAGTTCTTGCATCTGTGCCTGAGCCCCGGATGGGCACAGCTGTGCCCCCATAAGTGCCTTGGGCTTTGTGAGTCTCGCTGCTTTGCTCCAGCTGCCAGGCTGTTGGCCTGACTTGGGTCTGTTGTGAGAGTTCATGACTCTGAGTCTGTTTGCCTGTGGATTGCACCCCGTTCCTTCCATTTCGGGATTGGAACCCTGTCCTCCTCCAACGAGGGGAGGGGTGCGGTGGGGGTGGTGTGTTACTAATCGTTGGTGAGCCCCAAGGAGTCCTTCACTGCCCGTACCGTATGATGCGCGGTGACGCCTCCTTGGGTACAGACGAGGAGCCACCCACCGTACTGCCGGTCAGTGAGGGGCAGGGATGTCAGCGGCCTTGCTTAGGGCATAAGGTCACTGCTCTTTCTCCGTCCTCCCTTTTCAACCGCTCTGTGGCCTCGGGCCTAAAAGTTCCGTCTCTTGCACGGAGCATAGACGTGGGCAGCTTTTCAAAGGCAGAACGTTCTGCTGTTGTGCACAGCTTACTGGGTTGCTGCCTAGCCTGTATATTGACCAGGGCCGACTGGCGTCCGCCATTGCACTACTTGGTTTCTGCGTACCCCGTGCCCGTTCCCATCCTCAATTGCTCCGTTACTTCCTCCTCTGGTGTCTGATTCATGTTTTCAGGACACGTGAACACTGACATATTTGACACCTCTGGATTGAGCTCCAGTTGGCCTAGGAGAATTTAGTTGTGCACTGTGCATAAGCGTGGTATGCAAGGTAGCATCAGGGACATGCGGGTGTCTGTCATGTCCACGGGGTCCTTCCTGCCCCCTTCATTCTGAAATCTCTCTGCAAATGCTTTGCTTATCCACACGCTAGGGACACAGCTATATACGGTTTCCTGCAGGCCTCGGGCACCTTGGGTCTGCAGAACTCCTGCACCTGGCGGACCTGAGTTTACATACCCTCGGGCCGACACTTCCCGCTTGTGCCCTCCCCCCACCCCTTCACCTCATAACTGCAACTCTCGCCTCAGGTCGCTTGCACGCCTCGGTCTTAAATTTCAGCTTCCACACAAACGGGTGATCCCATCCAGTAGGCCTCCTTCTGGGACTGACTTCTTTCTCTTTAGCACAGTGTTTTTTTTTTTTTTTTTTTTTTTTTTTTTTTTAACGCAACTACGTTGAATGTAACTTCTTCAGGGCTCTCCCCACACACAGTTACAGCGAACACCTTAGACTGGGGGGGACCCTGGTCGGCCGATAACATGGGCTTGGTTGGCGTAAAGTGAGAGGGGCCCACTCGCGGCTGTCTGTCATGAGTCCACGGAAGGGCATCATACAGCATACAAGATACAGCTCTGTGCGTGCTCAGCTGAGGAACGCAAAAGGATGCCTATTTGGACGCATTTGTCTTTGGGGCCCCATAGGCAACCCAGAGTACTTCCATACGCAAATCCTGCTCTGGTGTTTGTTATGCATGTACTCTACGGGGTGCCTTATTTCAGGCCAGCAGCTTAACGGACTCAGGGACCCGCTTCATTTCGGCAGGCCGGAATCCCCTTGACATAGAGCCCCGCCTCCCACCTCCATCCCACCGCCACCGCTCTGGACCCACAGACTCATCCTCCCACTCCTTCTCCTTATGTCTTGTGAAAATTTTCTGGGTATTGGTGCCGAACATCACCTGCACGTTACAGTAGTTTATCTCTGAACCTGTGGAACATATCACGCACCGCCTTCTGGCCTCCGCGCATCCAAAGCGGAAGCTGGCTCTTCCTCTTCCTGAGGATCTCTGGTGTGTGATGGGTCAGTCCCACCTCTGTAGGCTGCCAAGAGACGCGTCTCTGCCTCACAGGCTCACTGGCCTGGGTGTCTCTTGGGAGCGTGCCTTCTGCTAGGAGCACATTGGGCTCCTTGGATGTGCAGAGTGAGTGTTGTGGGTCAACTTGCAAAGCCCTGTCACATTAGGTCTTCCTGCACTTGCTGCATGACTAACTCCCTCCCAACTCTCTCTGGAGTTCCCGACTCATGCCTGCCGGTGGTGGGCCTGAGGGTTTCCGGCAGCCCTCTGTGGAGCCCTTCACTTCATTTTGTTGGGGCTTTGCCTCTCCATCTCACCCCACATGACCTCGTGGTATCTGTCTGCAGGTGCACTGGTGCTTTCAGATCTCCTCTTGACCTTCAGGAAGGGATGTTTCCTGTAAGGCTGTGGGCATTGCAATGTACAGAATTCAGCCTCCCTCCCTGCCTCCGCCCGTCCTCACTCCCGCCCTCTCTGCCTCTCCCTCCCTCCCTGTCCCCATGCCCCCCTCCTCCTCTGCCCTCCTCTCTCCCTCGCACCCCCTTCTCTCCCTCCCTGATCCTCTCCCTCTGCCCACCCTCTCTCCTCCTCTCCTTCTCCACACTGCTCCTCCTTCCCCCCTCCCTGTCCAGCCCCCTGCCCTCCAGTCAACTTTAACTCCAAGGATGCACTGTTTTTGGTGCACTCTTTCCTTGGAACCCTCCTTTAGTGTCTTGAGCAAGTTTAAAAGAGCTAATTCAGTTTGGCCTGTAGCAGTAAACCCACAGTCTGGGCTGTGTCAGGGACAGTCTCAGAAAATTGTGCTTCTCCCCTGCAGATGACTGGGCATTGTTATCACTGCAGGATCCCTCGTTTGCATTGATGAGTAGAGTTTGAAACGGTGACATACTACCACCCAGAACCTTGCACTTCACCCGATGGGGGTTCCTCCAGCCTTTTTCCTGTCAAAATCCCCCCCTCCTGCCACGGGCAGCCCGACCCATTCCTCTTACGTATTTGAGGCCCTCCCACAATGCAACACCAACGCCCTCGCCCTTGCCATCACCCACTGGGGCTTCCTGGCACCTCAGGTGGCTTGGATCGTACATATTCCGGTATGCGTCCCTGCAGCAGACCGGCATGAGGTGTGGGGCTGTCGCAAAGGCCCTGTGAGTACCTGAGAAAGGGCAGGGTGTGCTGGCAGTGCTTAATTTGACATCCCCTCCCTGGCTGGCACTCCACTCAGTGACAGACAGACCAAGGAAGAACTTGCAGCAGAGCTGAGGCACACAAGACAACCATGGCTCCTCAGGAAGGTGGATAAAAGCAGGCTCCGTGCATCATTATGCTGGAGCTCAGACATCCCTGGCAGTTATGGTGAGGCAGGAAGGAAGACACAGGCAAAGGGTGCGTGGAAGTCAGACAAGGAGGGAGAAAGCAAAGATGAAGGGCCCGACAGAGGAGAGTACGGGGGGAGCGAGTCCTACCAGTGCCTCCGATGAAAGAACACACTTGGAGTTACTCTTTAGGCTACGTGGCCAGCCCATTAGCATGCCACGGAGTCCCAATCCCGTATCTCACCAGGGCTATGCCACTGGTTGTGTAAGCACGGATGTGGCCTCGGACCTTGGCTCCTTGCTAATTTCAGGCCAATTATCTGTGTGTGGTTCCTCTCTTTTTAGGAGAGGCGGGTCCTTGGGGCGGGGAGGTCCCTGCATCCCAGATCCTGCTGGGCAGCCTCCTGACTCCCTCCCACACCAGGCGGGGCAAGGGGGGAAAGCAATATTGACAGCCATGTGGCAGTGGTTGGAGCACCATCTGATGACTTCAGGGGTTCCCCCCGGTGTGACTAAGAAGGGGCCGGGTGTGGTTTCCAGGGCGGCGGGTGGTCACCCTATTGAGCCGCTGGGTTTGAATTCCCCGGTGCCAGAAGCGTGTTCCCAGGGGAACTGATGAGAGGGTGAACACGAGGTTTGTGATAGCAGGGACCTCGGGAATGGCCTGGGATGTGTCAGCGAAGAAAATGGCCAGGGTCCAGGCACGGACGCCACCCCTGAGGAAATGCATGGGTGGGCTGGCTGCCACGGGGGCAAGGGGTGAGGCCGGCTGCGGCCACGCCACCTGCCGTGCCCCTGCTTGGTCCCCGGGCCCGGTCAGCATCCTGGGCATGAGGCCAGGGTTCCATCCCGCCAAGGCCACAATTATCCCCCGCTCCGCCACCCAGACGCCACCACGCCCCAAGCCTTTGTGCGCATGTGTCCCTCAGGCCCGCGGCCTCTGATAGGTGCCGGTCTCCAGCCGTGAGCGCCAGAGCTCCAACTGCCGGCCGCCTGCGGGAGCTGCGTGCTCACCCTTCCAGCTCCTTTGCTGCGTGGCTACCGCGGTTCGGGTCCACGGCCCCACGGAGAGCGAGGCGGGATCCTGGGAAGGTGGGGCTGCCCCGGAATCGTGGACCACCTTAGTGCACGGAGAGGGTCGTGGTTTGGCTGCTGTGGAGGAGCACCGGAAGGAGGGCAGCAGCAGAGCCACGGCCATGGCCATAAGCGAAGGTGGGAGTGGGCCCACAATCCCTATAATGCACAGCAGAGGAAGGCGGGGCATGGCGCGGTGAGAACGCAGGGTCTGAGACCTGTCCATACCGGGTCTGAGTGGAAGATGTGGGCCGAAGCTTTGGGGCTGCAGCACTCCCAACAGCCTTGTGGGCTTCAAGGAATACTTTTGCAAGTAGTGTAGCCCAAAGCCCCCTTGGCTCAGAGCAGATATTGGAAGGAAACCTTTGCTGGGTACATGGGGCTGGCGGAGAGGCTGCCCGCCCCCCTTCTCTGTCCTTCAGAGCCTGCGTGGTTTTCCAAAGAGTTCAGGGCAGACCCACAATCTCGTCTGCACGCGGGTTGCCAAGTCAGTCAGCGGGCCGCCTCGCTTCAGCCGACCACGGGAACCCAGACACAGCGTTTCCTGGGTGCTGCAATCTCTGTCTCCACAGGCCCCACACAGCCAGGCCAAGGCCCCAGGCGTAGGCGTCTACATGCACCTTTCCTCCCTGCCTGTCTCTCCCCCTCTGTGTCCTTGCCCGCCCTCTCCCACTGTCCTCCCTGCCCTCCTTCTGTGTCCCTTCCTCCCGGTGTGGGGTTTCTGTCCCTCTCTCTCTTTTTCTTTCCCTCCTGCCGCTGACAATGGCAGGAAAACCCTTGCACTGTATGTGCACAGCCGTGCTCCAGGTGAGCCGAGCGGCCCCCTTCTGGTCACTGGAGGCCCCTCAAAGCCACAGGGCTTCAGGCAAACACACAAGCAAACACAGCCGTGAGAGTGGGATGGAGCACATCCAGCCATCCAAAGCAGTGACTACCTGCAGGCCACATGCACAGGCCAGGGGGACATAGGAACAGAGAGCATTCAGGCCCTTGGCCTTGCTCAGTTGGGGGCAGGCAGGCGCAGAGGTGCTGGAAGCCAAGGGACACGCCAGGGTTGAGCCGTTGGGAAGAAAGGGCAGGAGCTGACGAGGTTGGGAGGGTGGCAGTGATTGGTGTTTCTACACATGTGCTGTTCGGGTCCCTTGCTCTCAGCCGGGAAGGGCTGGGTCACTCCTGGCTTTCCTTCCGTAGCACGTGCCGGCGAGGCTCCTTGACCCAAGGCAGATCCTGAATCACCCCAAGATGTTAGCCATGACGGGTGAGCAGGACAGAGACATGATCAATTTGGAGGTCAGTTCTGGGAGACGGAGGCTGGGGCAGGCCCAGTGGGAGCGGGGTTTGAGCAGGAAGGGGCCCGGCAAAGTGGTTCAGAGTGGCAGCCAGGCAAGAAGTTCAGGACAGGTAGAGACATATTCCCACGTGCCTTCCTCTTCCTTCAGGAGGCCAGGTGGAAGAATTGTGCCATCCCAGGTACTGCTGCAGATTGATGTTTTTCTTTGAGAACAACCCCTACTTCCAGAACAAAGTGATCATGAAGGACTATCACCTTAGCATTGCCGGTAAGAGTGGGCTTGAGCTTTGAGGATGGTGGGGGCGGGCAGGGGGGCACTTGGGAGAGGCAGGGGAGGTGCACGTGTGGCCCCCGGGTGGGGGCCGGGTTGGCAGCCAGGATAGGATAGAGAGAGGCTGGGAGGTTGAGAGGGAGAGAGGGCGAGAGGCCGTGGGTCCTAGGCCGTGGAGAGCCTCTTCTAAATTTTCCCTTCCTGCAGGATTTAAGGCGTCTCGTTCCACACCAGTCCAGTGGTTCTGGGACATGAACGTGCAGCTGCCAGCCACAGGCATGGCACCACCAGCCTTAACTTCTTCAACTGGTTGTGTGACCCCAGCTGCCCAGGGTCTAACTGGATCGCTGAGGTGGGGACCCTGCGGCCTTCTTCAGCAGCGCTGATGCCCGAGCCCCAGCTTCTTGGGAACGAGTTCGGACCCCGTGTTCAGCTGGCCTGTTAACCCTATCAGGTTGTCATCGAGGACCTGTGGTCCAATCCCCTGCAGTACTACCCGAGGCAGGAAGGCAGCCAAAGGGAATGAACTGAGACGAGGGCCTGTCGGTGAGAAACCAGGGGCGCTGGGTCCTGACATATGTGTGTGGAGGTGCCGGGGGACAGGCAGTTTAGCGGCGGGGAAACTGAGGCTCAGGCGAGGCTGGGCCCCAGCTTTCCCAGGAAGTGGTTGGCAGGGTGAGAAGGGATCCTGGGGGAACTCAGGGTACACATCCAGGCGGGTGCATCCATGCGGGCAAGTTCAGGACCCCAGGCTGGCAGCCGGAACGTCCCAGTTCACTCGGGAGAAGTGAGGCTTCTCCATCCTGTTTCTCTGAACTCTCACCCATGCCCGTCGACCCACTATCAGTCCTCCTGCCGCTCGTTTAGTTGGGGATATCCTGACAGTCTTGGGAGTGGGGTTCCCTTGCTCCATTCCCTCTCCTGTGCCCAGAATCCCAGACTTCATTCCATGTTCCCGACCACCCCATGGCCTCCCACAGCCACATGTCCATTCATGGGAATGGCACTGGCCCATGGGCTGGGGTCTCATGAGGCTCTAGCTGAGGAGGAACAGGGATCCCACGAGGACAGAGGACACCCTCAACACTGCCTTGGCTATCCTTGGTATTATGCAATTTCACAAATCCCTAACGTGTGTGTGTGTGTTTGTGTGTGTTTGTATGTGTGTGTCTGGGGTATGGGCGCTGTGTGGACATGTACACCGCAGAGCATCAGAATCTGACCAACAAGAATAAGTCGAGGAGGCATCCACCACTGTGAGGGATTGGTGGACAAGTCTACATGGTCCTCCGCCTGCATAGGACAGAAATGGGGGAAATGATCCCCAGTGGCAACTCTGGAGAATATCCAGCACCTATGTAGGGATGACGAGAGAGGCATAAACAAGTTAAGAATCTCTTTGCATTTGTGTGTGGGTTTGTACTTGGAGCCAGGACATGGCAAGGAGGCAGTCAGCCTGGTGGGACCCTCCAACCCATGGCCTGTGAGATTCCATGTGTGGCAGTGATGTTCGCCATGGGGGCAGGCAGGGCATGGCAGTGCTTGGCATGCAGACAGAGCACCGCCCATCCTAGGCAGGGTCTAGGAGGAGGACAGAGAAAGGCAGACATCTGTTCATGGGAGCCTTGTCTTTTAGGCCAGGGCACACAGGCAGGGAAGTGAGCATGCTTATGTGCAAGATGCGTGTGTTTGTGTGTTATGTGATATGAGTGTGTGTGCATGCACACGTGTGCATGTACGTGGGTGTGTTCACCCACGTGCATGCCTGTGGGCCGCAGATTGTGTGCATGTGTGTGTGGGTCCAGACGTGTGTGTGTGGAAGGTACCGGTGGACAGCCAGTTTAGTGGTGGGGAAACTGAGGCTCAGAGGCGCCTGAGTCCCAGCTGGCCCAGGGAGCAGTTGGCAGGGTGAGAAGGGAACCTGGGGGAACTCAGGCACACATCCAGCAAGGTGCGTCCATGCGGGCAAGTTCAGGCACGCCAGCCTGGCAGCCAGAATGTCCCAGGTCACTGGGCAGAGGCAAAGCCTCTCCACCCCATTTCTCGGAACTGTCACCTGTGCCTCTCAGCCCCTCTGTCAGGCCTCCTGCTGCTCGTTCAGTTGTGGATGGCCTGACATTCGTTGGGAGTGTGGCTCCCTTGTTCCATTCCCGCTCCTGTGCCGAGAATTCCCCACTTCCCTCCATGTTCCCGACCACTGCATGGCCTCCCACAGCCACATGGCTATTCTTGGGAATGTCCCTGGGCCATGGGCTGGAGGCTCCTGAGGCTCTAGCTGAGGAGGAACAGGGATCCCATGAGGACAGAGGACACCGTCAACACGCCTTGGCTATCCTTGGTATTATTCAATTTCATGAATCCCTAGTGTGTGTGTGTGTGTGTGTGTGTGTGTGTGTGTGTGTGTTTCCGAGATGAATTGTGTATTCTTCTGTACTAGAGAAGGTTTGTGTGTGATGTGGGTGTGGGACTACACATGCCAAAGTGTCTGTGGGGGTTGGAATGGTCAGCGCATATGCCAGTGAGCCAGTGACTCTGTGTGGAGTGCATGTGTGTGTGTGTTTGCGTGACCACGTGCATGTGCGTGTGTTGTTGCAGATCAGTGTGCATTCCTGTGTGATGCAGACCATATGTTTCTGTTCCCTTTGGTTATCCTGAGGGCTGGTGTGTGTGCGTGTGTGTAGGTGAGGGCCAGTTGTGTATGCATAGTGCCTAAAACCATGTGTATTTGTTGCATGTTTGTGTGTGTGAGTTCTAAGGCAGAGGGGTTTGTGTGTGATAGTGCTGGGTCACTGGTGTATGGCTGTGCCAGAAGACATCTGTGAGTGTTGTGCACGTGTACGTGAGCACAACTGTGTGAGTTTGCACAGGCAAGTGTGCATGCCTGTGTGCAGGACATGTGTGTTTTGTGTATGTGATCTGAGTGTGTGTGCATGCCCACTTGTGCGTGTAAGTGGGTGTGTGCAGCCACATGCATGCCTGTGGGCCGCAGATTGTGTGCATGTGTGTGTGCACACATACGTCTGTAGAGAGAGAGGGAGCGGAACCTCTCTGCATGGGTTTGTGTTTGTGTGCATGCCTGCAGCCATGTACTTTCCCGAGTGCTGAGCCCGGGTGTGTTGGAGTGTGTCATGTGCGTGTGTATGCATGAGCTCATGTGTGTGTTTTGTGTCTCTGTGTGTTTCCAGTTACAAGTGATTGTGACTGGAAAGTGTGTGCTCCTATGTTCTCATTACTATTATTGATGCTGCTGTGGTTATTGAGCCAGCAGGATAGACATATTCTTCTCTAGTGCCCATGGAACATTCTCCAGAATAGATCACATCCTAGGTCATGAATCAGGTCTTAACCAGTAGCAAAAATTGGGATCATTCCCTGCATATTTTCAGACCACAATGCTTTGAAACTAGAACTCAATCACAAGATGAAAGTCAGAAAGAAAACAAATACATGGAAGCTAAAGAGCATCCTACTTAAGAATGAATGGGTCAACCATGAAATTAAGGAAGAATTAAAAAAATACATGGAAATCAATGAAAATTAAAACACAACTGTTGAAAATCTTTGGGATATAGCAAAGGCAGTCTTAAGAGGAAAGTATATAGCAATACAAGCCTTTCTCAAGAAACAAGAAAGGTCTCAAATACACAACTTAACCCTACACCTAAAGGAGATAGAGAAATAACAGCAAAGAAAGCCTAAACCCAGCAGGAGAAGAGAAATAATAAAGATCAGAGAAGAAATCAATGAAACAGAAACCAAAGAACAGTAGAACAGATCAACGAAACTAGGAGATGGTTCTTTGAAAGAATTAACAAGATTGATAAACCCCTGGCCAGACTGATCCAAAAGAAAAGAGAAATGACCCAAATCAACAAAATCATGAATGAAAGAGGAGAGATCACAACCAACACCAAAGAAATACATACAATTATAAGAACATATTATGAGCAAATCTATGCCAGCAAATTAGATAACCTAGAAGAAATGGATGAATTCATAGAGATGTATCAACTACCAAAATTGAACCAGGAAGAAATAGAAAACCTGAACAAACATATAACCACTAAGGAAATTGAAACAGTCATCTAAAATCTCCCAACAAACAAAAGCCCAGGGCCAGATGGCTTCCCAGCAGAATTCTACCAAACATTTAAAGAAGGATTAATATCTAGTCTCCTGAAATTGTTCCAAAAAATTAGAAATGGAAGGAAAATTTCCAAACTCATTTTATGGGGCCACAATTACCTTGATCCTAAAACCAGACAAAGACCCCATCAAAAAGGATAATTACAAACCAATATCCTTGATGAACATGGATGCAAAAATTCTCACCAATTTACTAGCCAATAGGATCCAATAGTATATTAAAAGGATTATTCACCATGAACAAATGGGGTTTATCCCTGAGCTGCAAGATTGGTTGAACTTCCACAAATCAATCAACATGATACAATACATTAACAAAAGAAAGAACAAGAATCATATGATCCTCTCAATAGCTACAGAAAAAGCATTTGACAAAATACAGCATCTTTCTTGAACAAAACTCTTCAGAGTATAGGAATAGAGGGTACATACCTCAATATCATAAAAGCCATCTATGAAAAACCTATAGCGAATATCATTCTCAATGGGGAAAAGCTGAGAGCTTTTCCCCTAAGGTCAGGAACGCGGCAGGCATGTCCACTATCACCATTGCTATTTAACATAGTATTAGAAATCCTAGCCAGAGCAAACAGACAACAAAAAGAAACCAAGGCATCCAAATTGGCCAAGAGGAAGTCAAACTCTCACTCTTTGCAGATGATATGATACTGTATGTGGAAAACCCAAAAGATTCCACCCCTAAACTTCTAGAACTCATACAGGAATTCAGTAAAGAAGCAGGATATAAAATCAATGCACAGAAATCGGTGGCATTCCCATACATCCACAACAAGACAGAAGAGAGACAAATCAAGGAGTCAATCCCATTTACAATTGCACCCAAACCCATAAGATACCTAGGAATCAATTTAACCAAAGAGGCAAATGATCTGTACTCAGAAAACTATAAAATACTCATGAAAGAAATTGAAGAAGAAACAAAGAAAATGGAAAAATTTTCCATGCTCATGGATTGCAAGAACAAATATTGTGAAGATTTCAATGCTACCTAGAGTGATCTACACATTCAATGCAATCCCCATCAAAATACCATCCACTTTTTTCAAAGAAATGGAACAAATAATCCTAAAATTTGTGTGGAACCAGAAGAGACCCTGAGTAGACAGAGGAATGTTGAAAAGGAAAGGAAAGCTGGCAGCATCACAATTCCAGACTTCCAGCTCTATTACAAAGCTGTCATCATCAAGACAGTATGGTACTGGTACAAAAACAGACACATAGTTCACTGGAACAGAATAGAGAGCCCAGAAATGGACCCTCAGCTCCATGGTCAACTAATTTTTGACAGGCAGGGAAGAATGTCCAATGGCAAAAAGTCTCTTCAAAAAAGAGTGTTGGGATAATTGGACAGCCACATGCAGAAGAATGAAAATGGACCATTTCCTTATACCACACACAAAAATAGACTCCAAATTGTTGAAAGACCTAAACATGAGACAGGAGTCCATCAAAATCCTAGAGGCAAACACAGGTAGCAACCTCTTCAACCTAGCCACAACAACTTCTTCCTAGAAACATTGCCAAAGGCAAGGGAAGCAAGGGCAAAAATGAACTATTGGGATTTCATCAAGATTAAAGGCTTTTGGCACAGCAAAGGAAACAGTCCACAAAACCAAACGTCAACCAACAGAATGTGAGAAAATATTTGCAAATGACCTATCAGATAAAGGCTATTATCCAAAATCTATAAAGAATTTATCAAACTCAACACCCAAAGAACAAATAATCCAATCAAGAAATGGGCAGAAGACATGAACAGACATTTTTCCAAAGAAGACATCAAAATGGCCAACAGACACATGAAAAAGTGCAGCTGTGTGTGTTTGCACAGGCAAGTGTGTATGCCTGTAGGGCAGATCAGTGAGTTTGAGTGTTATGTGACCTGGGTGTGTGTGTAAGCACAGGTGTGCGTGTAAGTGGGTGTGTGCAGCCACATGCATGCCTGTGGGGCGCAGATTTTATGTTTGTTGGGCGCGTGTGCGTGTGTGTGAGAGCGAGAGAGAACCGTGCCTGTATGCATGCGTTTGTGTCAATGTGCGTTTGTGCGGCCATCTTCATTCCCTTGTGTTGAGCTGGGTATGTGGGTGTGCGTCGTGTGTGTATGTTTGCATGAGCTTGTGTGTCTGTTGCATGTCTCTGTTTCGAGGGACGTGTGAATGTGAGTGTGTGGCCATAAACACATGGCTGTGTGTCGAGACCACATGCGTGTCTGTCGTGTTTCCAAGCGTTTGCATATGCACACGTGTGTATATGTGTGTGTGTAGGCTCCAGTAAGCAAAGTAGAGGACTGTGGGATTTCCAGCTCTGCCGATTATGGAGAAAGGGGCAAGCGGCCAAAGGCCACTACGTCCCTCTGGACACAGAGGCCACGTGTGTATTCCATGGTTCTTCAGGGGTCTGTCCCCCTCTCGATGCATAGACGCATAGGGGCCAAGGCAAGGAGGGAGGAGTGGGAGTTGGCAGGAGTGTGTGAGGTGCACCACCCATCTGTGCTCATTCCACAGAGGGTTCCAGGTGTGCAAAATAGCTAGGGGTTTCAGTCTCCTTCCCAGGCTGCACAACTCTTGTCGTGTAGCACCTCTCACCTTCCCTCCCCAGCAAGGGCAATGCCAGACGTCCATCATTGCACGATTGTCACCCGGGAGTGGGAGTGGACGTGCAGAGCATCCACATGAAGGGTGAACAGATGAAAAGCATGGGCCAAAGACCGTGGGGGCGCATATCAAATCCATTCTGGTGGAAATGCATGGAGACACAGACTGGCAATCTACCTGTAGATATGTGCACGCTTCTCCTGACTGAACGGGGGAGGGGGGCCATGTAAGAAGTCCATTCTCCTTGGTGATGCCTGGAGACAGGCTTGCATTGGCACCACAAAACCCACGTGTCCCAGGAGGCCTAAGGAGGAGGCCATCCCTCGCGGTCCCTGCGTACCCACGCCATCCCACACCACAAAACCCACCCACAGGGGCAGATCCAAGGACGTGTGAGGGAGGGCACGTGTGAGTGGTGGAAGGCACTGCGGCTTTGTGAGTTGGCAGTGTGAGCGGGCTCTGTGTTCAGAAGTGTGTCTGCATGCGTGCATGTGTGTGTGTGCTTGCCCGTGTGTCCACCTAAGTGTACCTCTGTGCTGGGGATCGTGTGCAGTGTGTGTGAGTGTGCATATGCACATGCGTGTGTGGCAAGTGTGCATGGCTGTGGACCGAAGATCATGTGTCTTGGTGTGTGTATGGAGAGGGGGTGTTTGCAGGTGCACGGGTGTTGTTTTTGCAAGTCCACATGTATGTGACACTGTAGAGAGGCTGGGCGTCCCTCTGTCCTCCATGCAAAACACACTGCGTGTCTGTGTGAGCGTGTGAGTGTGTGTTTGTGTGGGCACCCAGCTTGGCACCTTTTAATGGTCACTGGCCTGGCTACCGGTCCCAGAGCGGGAGAGGGCTATGATTTCCGGGGAAAACAGCTGCTCCAAGGCACATTTGCATCTTCCTTCCTGAGGCCTTTAGGTTCCAGAGGCCATGTGGCCACAGGGGTCAGAGAAAGAGCGCCAGAAGCCGAAGTCAGAGAAAAGGATGGAGAGGAGAGAGTGAGGAAAGGACAGGCAGACCGGTGGACAGCTCTCTCTTCGTTGCTCATCTCCTGACCAGAAAAGGTCATGCGCTGGGAAAAACTGTAGCCTCACTTTACTCCAGAGCAAGGAGACAGATTCAGGGCCCCTGTCTCCTGGAATCGCACTATGAATACTACAGGGCCTGGGCTGACCATTTCCACGCACACTGGACCAGGCTTCCCGGGCGTGCACACGGTGTCCCGAGTCTTAGAGGAGTCTATTCGGGAAGGGCGAGGGACAGATTCACCTTGGTACAAAATCCAGGCAGAGGGTGCGCCCAACAAGGCCACGGGAGGTGCGTGGGTGGGGGGGTGGGGGGGTGTTGGGGGGCGGGTGGGGTTGGGATGGATGGGGTTGGTGTGGCTGGGAGCCTGAGGCCAACCCTGATGAAGTGCACCAGAGGGCTTTCTGGCTGGCTGGCTGGATCTGGTGGGCTCGAGGGGCAGGGCGGCGGCGGCCAAGAGCACCGCCGTGCCACTAGTTGGACCCAGGGGCTGGCCAGCGTCCTGGGCGTGCCTAGGGGACTCCATTCCGCCAAGGCCGCATGGGTGCCCTGGCCACGTCAGCCCCTTGGACACCTGGCCCCAGGCCCTTGTGCGCATGTGTCCCAGAGTCCAGTGGCCTCTGGGAGGGGACTGTTATTGGGCGCCGTCCCTGGGCACCGGAGCTCCACCTGCCAAGCCTCCTGTGCAGGCCTGCACTCACACGTCCAGCCTTTCCCTCCGGCAGGGTCCGGGGGAGGCGGGGCAGTCCCCAGAATCCTGGACCCGTCAGAGTCGGGGAAAGGGCCGGTCACGAGGTGGGTGTTTGCGGGGATAGAGGCCCCTGGGTCAGGCTGGGGGCGCTGAAGGCCCTAGGTGTGGGGATGGCCGACGAGGCTGTGCGGGAAGGGGAGGAGCGATGGGAGAGAGAGGATGCCATCCTGGTGGTGGAGCTGGTCCTAGTGGGGGCTGACCTGAGGTTGGTGCTGCAACTGGCCGTGTTGGAGGGGGAGGACGGAGAGGACGAGGAGGACACGGAGGAGGCCGCGGAGGAGGTAGAGGAGGCTGACACGGAGGAGGAAGACGAGGCTCGTGAGGTTGAGGAGTCCGAGGAGGAGGGGGAGGGGGATGGTGAGGGAGAGGAGGCGGAGGAGGAGGGGGAGGGGGAGGAGGAGGAGGAGGAGGCTGACAAGGCTGTGGAGGAAGAGGGCGACGAGGCTGTAGTGGCTGAGCAGGAGCAGGGGAAGGAGGAGGAGGATGTGGACAGGGAGGAGGAGGGGGAGCCTGAGCATGCGGAGAAGGAGGAAGCTGAGGAGGCTGAGCAGGAGCCAAGGGAGGAGGAGAAGCCCGAGGAAGAGGAGGAGGTGGAGAGGCCTGAAGAGGCTGAGCAAGAGGAGGGGGAGGAACAGGCTGAGGAGCAGGCTGTTGTGGAAGAGGCTGAGGTGGAGGAGGCTAAGGAGGAGCATGTTGGAGAGGAGGTGGCTGAGGCAGAGGAGGCTGGGGAGTGCGAGGAGCCTGAGGAGGGAGAGGAGGCTCAAGAGGCTGAGGAGGAGGCTGAGCACGAGCACCAGAGGGAGGAGGGCCAGAAGGAGGAAGAAGGGGTGCAGGAGCTGCAGGAGAAGCAGAAAAGGGGAAGAACAGCCAGAGGGGCGGCGGGGTCCGATCCCGTCCCCGCTCGAGGCTCTAGAGGCCCTGCAGTCAGAGCTGGAGCCCGTGAATAAACAAGCCAGCAGGTCCTACTCCGGGCTCAGGCTCAGGTGTTGTCGGAGGCGGCAGTGTCCCCTGGAACACCGAAGCGCCCTCATCCGGGGCATCCCTGGCTTCTGGGCCGAGGCTGTATCCTTGACGCTGCCATGGAGGGACCCCGATGTGGCCGGGCTAGAGCAAGAGGAACCGAAGGGAGGGGGCATTGAGTATCAAAATACATCAGTTGGTGAACCCCCCCACCCCCAGCCACACCCCCAGCCCGCCGGGGTGTGGGGGCCACGCTCATGCCCTGGTGATCCCAAGAGCCTCAACATCATCGTTCTGGGTGGGGGTGGGCCCTGGGGGTCTCAGGGTGCCCTTGATGTTGCATGAGGTTCTGGAATCGAGTGGGGCAGTAGGAACAGAGGTCCAGCTCAGAATTAGGCATTAGGAGGCACAGCAGGGCGTCTTCCCACAAAACGGCTCCAGGGAAAGCTCGGTTTCCCCTTGGGGTCATGTGGCAGGCGCACGGGTGTGAGTGCCCACCTGCTCAGCCTGAGGCAGGAACGTGTGCTTGTCCGGAGATGAGCTGGTTGTGTCTGGCTTGTCAGTACAGGAGGATGAGATGGGGACGGGGTCGTTGGGCGGAAGGGGTGTCTCGGAGGATGCACAGCCCCCTGTGTGAGTGCAGAGACGTGCAGCATCCCGTGTGGGGACCCAGCGGGCATTGATGCAGCCCTTGCGGAGGGACTGTGACCCTCGGAGCAGAGGGGAGGCAGTGCCCCACTGCTGTCCAGACTTGCTCTTTTGTTGTAGCTCTTTCATCTCCAGTCCTCGGAGGTTCCTTGTCTTAAAGCAGTTTTTGAACCACCCCCAGATGTCAGCTGTGATCAGTAAGCAAGATGAAGACCTCCTTGGCTACATGACAGATTTGAAGGTCCGGCACGGCAGACTGAGGCAGGGGTGGGGACGGGAGGGGTTAGCTTTCCCAAGGGATCCGTCTCTGAATTCAGCACTGGGAGGTTCTGCTGAACAGAGATTTCACCCCCGTCTCCCCTTATCTGCCAAGGCAGGTGGAGGAACTCAGGTTTCCCCAAGACAAGAAGCTGCAGGAACTGCTGCAGGATGAGCCAGGTCACGAGAGGGCCAGGGACCCACGTGCCCCACTGTTGATTGTTAGCACTCGGCTCATTGGATGCCCTGGCTACCAGGGCCTACTTGCGGCTCAAGTGCAGGATGAATCAGAAACGAAGCTCTCACCTGGTTTGCCAGAGGGCCATCATTCTGTGCAACCGTGGTTTCTGGGCCCAGGTCATATCCTTACTCCAGCTGGTGGAGCTTGGCTGGTGTGGAGGAACACTGGGTGGAGGGCAGCTGCAGGGCCATGGCCAGGGCCATGAGCCCTTGGGGGAAGGGCTCTCCACCCCACACCAGGCCCCCTGCCCAGCACCTCCAACCCCCAGGGGAAGGAACTCTTCCCCATGGAATGCAGTCCCCGAGCGAGTGTGACCTAGCCCTCTTGGCAAGAGTACAGGCCCAGCCATTCCACGGGCTGGCGATGCCCAGGCAGAGAGGTCAAACACCCACAATAGGCCGATGTGCTCAGGCACTCCCTGACCGCTTCCACAAAATGGAGCATGCGCACCCGAGCCCACGCATGCACGTGCACATACACACACAAACACACACACTTGACCTTGTTTTCAATTTTTCAGTATTTTCCAGGGCTCCTGGGGCCACAATCTGCTCTATAAGTCGCCCTGGCACCAGTCGTTGATTACTTCCCATGCAGAGGAACCGGCCCGACCCTTCGGATCCATCTGACGCTTTTGGACTGGCTTCGGTCAAGTGCGACACTCCCTCATATTCATCTCAAGTTCATGAAGCTGCCTGGGAGGGACAGACACACAGACACACAGACCATGTGCACACAGGCACACAGGAGACCATCGTGTACACTCTCCAGGCCATAGGTTGCTTTAGTGTTTGAAGGCCCTCTCTGGGAACGGCGGTCACTCTCCCATGCCACTCCCTGCCGCTGACTGTGATTGCCTTACCTTTCCTCCACCCACGTATTCAACTAATCTGTGCACCCTGGCCAGTGCTCTCGGCGTGGCTGGGGCAGGGAGAAAGGAGCTGCCTATGGAAATGAAGGGGTCAACTGTGGTGTCCAGACCAACACAGACAGGGGGTGACGGGTTGGTGGGGTAAGCCTTTGTGCCAGGATAGCCAGACATCTGTGGCAAGCATGGCGGGAGGCAGCTTCGGTGGGGCCAAGTGTAAGGTGGTGCTAGGAGACCTGGGGGTTGGGTTCATGGCCCCAGAATGACAGTTCCCCCAAGTGCAGCTGGCTTTGACTCTCCAGCTCTGCTCATGGACGCAGCCTGGACCCGCCTGCCTCAAAATTCCCCATGCAGGAGTATGTCAGAGGGGGAGACGAACCATGAGAGATGATGGACTCTGAAAAACAAACTGAGGGTTCTAGAGGGGAGGGGGGTAGGGGGATGGGTTAGCCTGGTGATGGGCATTGAGGAGGGCACGTTCTGCATGGAGCACTGGGTGTTATGAACAAACAATGAATCATGGAACACTGCACCAAAAACTAATGATGTAATATATGGTGATTAACATAACAATAAAAAAATTAAAAAAAAAAATTCCCCATGCAGAAGCCATTTGGCACTGCACTTGTCCAGTCTCCCTGTCTCAGGGATGCCCTTTTGACCCAGGTTCCCTGTGTCGGAGAGTTCCTCGGAGCCTCTGTGTCTCTGTTGTTGGAGCCCAGGTCCCACGGAGCCCCACGGCACACATTTCAGCACCCACACCCCGGGCCCCTCATCTGTCCTCCTCTCGGTTCCCTCTCCTGGGGCCTTCTTCCTCATGTAGTACTGCAGGGGGTTGGGCCACAGGTCGTCCATGATGATCCCCAGCGGGGTCCTTCCCGCTGTTTGTCACAGGGCCCCACCTCAGCTATCCAGCTAGACCCGGCAAAGCTGTGGTCAGAGAACCAGTTGAAGAAGTTAAGACTGGTGTTGTGGTGCCTGCCACTGTAGGCCTCCTGTTCATAATCCTGGTGCCACTGGATGGTAATGGATTTGGATGGCCCATGCCCAGCTGGAAGATGAGGATGGGAGAAGGTGCCGGGTAAAGAAACGGGTTCGACCCTCCCTCCTGCACCTGTGTTCGCCCATCCAAGTGGAAGCCTCTTACCAGCAGTGCTGAGGACATAATCCTTCACAATGACTCCTTTCCGGAAATAGGGGTTCTTGTGAAAGAAGAGAAGGATCTTGCAGCAATCACAGGAAACCTGAATTCCTCCACCTGCCGGTGGCAGAGTGGGGGAGACGGGGTGAAATCTATGTCCAGCAGGACCTCCCCGTCCTGACTTCGGGGATGGATCATGTCGGCATGCTCCACTCTCCCGTCCCCCACCCCAAATTCAGTCTGCTGGGCCAGACCTTCAAATCCGCCATGTAGCCAATGAGGCCTTCATCGTGCTTACTTATCATGGTTGACATCTGGGGATGCTTCACAATCTGCTGTAAGTCAAGGACCCGCTGATGGCTGGAGATGAAATAGCTACACAGAGGCATAAAGAGGTGGCTAAAGACATGCGCACACCCCCCACATATACACACACAACCAGGGAAAGACCTGCAAACACACAGACACACAAAGGACACCCTTGTGAATGTGAGCACACATACACTCAACACTCACACGGGAGTTTTCTGGCACACATCAATACATACCTAGCCCTGTAGAAAGTCACACACCCAGGTGCGCCTGAAAACACACACACATGCCATACACCCATGGACTAGCACATACAGCCAGGCAGAATCCTTTCACATGCACACACAGGTTCACGTGGACTGGGAAACACACACACCATGCAACACACACGGTCCCCGCACACAGGCACTCACAGTTGTCCGCCCAAGCACAGACGACCGTGCGTGGGCAAAGACACCCTCAGATATCACACACCCAACACATATGATCTCCAGTGCACAGGCATGCACACTTGACAGGAACACACACTGATGTGCACAAGAAACACAAACACACACTCACACAACACTGGGAAGCACATACTATCGCCAGCACACAGGCACGCACACAGGGCCATACACATACACACATATGCATGCAAACACACACACACACATGAAATAGAAACACACATGGTGCTCGCACACAGGCATGTGCAATTGGTCGCACACATGCACACACGCCCATCCATATGCAAACACACACTCACGGAACACCTGCCAAATCACAAGTTCTGTGGCACACAAGCATGCACACTTGGCCACACACACCAACACGTACGTGGGCATGCTAACACGCAACACATAAACACCCAGGGTCCTGACAGAGTGGCAAACACATGTGGCCTCGCAAACACCCACATCCGTGCACCAGCAAACACACACTCCCAAAACCTACCAAGACACATGGTCTCCAGTCCACAGGCATGCAGTCTTGCCACACTCACACATGAACATGCAAAGTCATACATACCACACAAACAACATGATCCCCAGCACAGAGGCATGCTCATACGCCCGCACGTGCAAGCACACAGACACGCAGACCTCCCTCACACACAGCCCACTCATAAACCACAGCGCCTTCCACCACTCACACCTGACTTCCCTCACACATCCTTGTGGGCGGGTTTTGTGGCGTGGGACGGCAAATTTCCACAGGGACCTTGAGGTATGGCCTCCCCTTTGTTATCCCAGGACACGTGGGTTTTGTGGTGCTCATGACTGGACAAACGCATGGGAGCACAACACAGTAGTGCAGTGCCCGCTTCCAGGAGCAAGGGTACTGGGCCAAGCTCCCTAAGTGGTGTCAACACGCCAGCACTGGGAGCCACCAGGCCACGAGGGCCCTGCTCACCAGGACCTTTCCCCACTTGTGTGCCCGGCCCTGAAGGATAAAGCACCCATGAACAGAGGTCTGCCTTTTCCTCCCTCCTCCTAGAGCCTGCCTTGGTTGTTCTCAGACCATGCCCTGCCCTGCCCTGCCCCCATGCTGAACATCAGTGCCACACAGCAATCCCATACGTCGGGGGTTGGAGGGTCCCACCAGGCAGACTGCCTCCTCACCATGTCCTGGCTCAAAGGACAAACCAACACACAGATGCAAAGCCCTTTTAAACTTGTTTATGTCTCCTTTCCTGTCCCTTCAGATACGTGCTGGATATTCTGTAGAGCTGCCACTGGTGATCCTTTCCCCCATTTCTGTCCTGTGCAGGCAGAGCACCACATAGACTCATCCACCCATCTCTCACAGTGGTGAATGCCTCCTCGACTTCTTCTGGTAGGTCAGACTCTGATGCTCTGCGCTGTCCATGTCCACACAGCTGCCATGCCCCAAGCACGCGCGCACACACACACACACACACACACACACACACACACACACACACACACACGTTAGGGATTCGTGAAATTGCATAATGCCAAGGATAGCCAAGGTGGGATAGGGCTTCTTCTGTCCTCATGGGATACTGTTCCTCCTCCCCTAGAGACCCAGGAGCCTCCAGCCCATGGCCCAGTGCCATTCCCAAGAATGGCCGTGTGGCTGTGGGAGGCCACGGGGTGGTCGGGAACACGAGGGAAGTGGGGAATTGTCAGCACAGGAGTGGGATGGGACAAGGGAGCCCGGCTGTCTAGGGAACCAGCACTGGCTTTTCTGGCGGCAGCTCCTGCTGCTTCTCATCCTGCTCGGCTCATGCCCCCTATACCTCTTCCGCCACCACAACCTCCACAACTGCCATATATCCGCTGCCACGATGACCAACCCCTCCCTGGGCCAGACTCGCCTCTGCGCTGTCAGGCGTCAGCCTCCTGCACATCCTGTGCCAATATTCCCCCTAACTTAGGGCCTTCAGCACCCCCACCTCACCTCAGGCGCCTGCCTCCCAGTCACCCCTGCCTCCCCACGACACCCTCTGTGGACTAAGGTGGTCCAGGATTCTGGGGCAGCACGGGGTGCCCCAGACGACACCTTGTTCTCCATTTGGACGTGGAGCTGAGCCTTGGCAACCAGCCACGGCATCAGCAGAGGGAAGGAGCTTCACGTGTGAAAATGCAGCTTCTGCAACCAGCTGGCAGGTGGAGATCTGGTGCCCAGGCCTAGAGTCAAGCATCTATCAGAGGCTGTGCGCCTAAGGGATGCTAACACACACTAGTTTGGTGCCAGGTGGCTTCTGGCTCACGGGACGTGTGAGCTCCCGGTACATGGCCTTGGCTGGATGGAACCCCATGGCCAAACCCAGGATGCTGACCAGACCCCGGGACCACCCAGTGGCAAGGGGGTGATCGTGGCCGTAGCCTGCCTCACCCATCCCCCCAGTGAGAGCCAGCCAGCCAGCCAGGAAGCCAGACACTGTGACCCCTCTGGGATGGCCTCGGCCTCCCACCCGCACTGAATGACCCTCACACACCCACTCCCACGATGCAACCTAACCCACACCCACAACACTGGCGTAATCTGTACCCGCGACCCCGGTGGGCGTGCCCTCTACCTGGATTTTGTACCGACAATGGGAAGCTTTCCCTCGCCCTTCCCAAATAGATTCCTGTAAGACTCAGGACACGTGTGTAGCAACGGGAAGCCTAGTCAAGTGTGCATGACAGCCAGACACAACCAGCTCATCTCCAGATAAGCACACATTCCTGCCTCAGGCGGACGAGTTGGGCACTCACACCCGTGTGCCTGTCGCGTTACCCCAGGGGAACCCGAGCTTTAACTGGAGCCGTTATCTGGGACAACGCCCTGATGCAGCTCCTAATGCCTAAATCTGAGCTGGACCTCTGCTCCTACTCGCCACTGGACTTCCAGTGCCTCTTGTGACATCAAGGGCACCCTGAGACTTCCAGCCCCCACCCACACTGAGAAAGACGATGTTGAGGCTGTCAGGATCACCAGGGCATGAGCGTGACCCCCACAACACGGCAGGCTGGGGGTGTGGCTGGGGGTGGGGGGCTCAGCAAAGGATGTATTTTGATATTCAACGGCCCCCTCCCTTCGGATCCTCTTGCTCTAGCCCGGCCACATCGGGGTCCCTCCATGACAGTGTCAAGGATATAGCCTTGGCCCAGAAGCCAGGGATGCCCCGCATAAGGGCGCTTCGGTGTTCCAGGTGATGCTGCCACCTCCGACAAAACCTGAGCCTGAGCCCAGAGTAGGACCTGCTGGCTTGTTTCTTCACGGGCTCCAGCTCTGACTGCAGGGCTTCTAGAGCCTCGAGTGAGGATGGGATCGGACCTCACCGCCCCTCTGGCTGTTCTTCCCGTTTCTGCTTCTCCTGCAGCTCCTGCGCCGCTTAACCTCCTTCTGGCCCTCCTCCCTCTCGTCCTCGTGCTCAGCCTCTTCAGCCTCCTCTCCCTCCTCAGGCTCCTCGCACTCCCCAGCCTCCTCTTCGTCAGTCACCTCCTCTCCAACATGCTCCTCCTTAGCCTCCCCCACCTCAGCCTCTGCAACAGCCTGCTCCTCAGCCTGTTCCTCCCCCTCCTCTTCCTCAGCCTCTTCAGGCCCCTCCACCTCCTCCTCTTCCTCAGTCTTCTCCTTCTCCCTTGGCTCCTGCTCAACCTCCTCAGCCTCCTCTTTCTCAGCATCCTCAGCCTCCCCCTCCTCCTCCCTGTCCACATCCTCCTCCTCCTCCCCCTGCTCCTGCTAAGGCTCTAAGAGTCCTGCCCCTCATCGTCCACAGACTTGTCAGCCTCCTCCTCCTCCTCCTCCTCAGCCTCCCCTTACATACCAACACCCTCTCCCTCCTCCTCTGACACCTAAACCTCCCTAGGCTCATCTACATCCTCCGTGTCCTCCATGTACTCCTCGTCGTCTACGTCCTACCCTGCGACACGGCAAGTTGCAGCACCAACCTTAGGTCACCCACCACTATGACCAGCTCCAGCACCAGGATGGCATCCACTCTCTCCCATCGCTCCTCCCCTTCCCGCACAGCCTCGTCTGCCATCCCCACACCTAGGGCCTTCAGCGTCCCCGGGGCACCCCAGGGGCTTTATCCCCCAGCACAGCTGCCTCATGAATGGCCCCTTCCCCGATGGAGGGGGGTCCAGGATTCTGGGGACCGCCCCGCCTCCCCGAACGCCGCCTCGCCACCCCGGACCCTGGCTTGCTGGGGCAGCTGCTGAGGGAAGGGCTGGAGGTGTGGGCACAGGCCTCCGCAGGCGTCTCGGCAAGTGGAGCTCTGGCGCCCAGGGGTGGCGACCGAGATCAGTCTCGTCCCAGAGGCCGCTGGACTCTGGGATGCATGCGCACACGGGCCTGGGGCCAGGTGTCCAAGGGGCACAGGTGGCCGGGGCACGCATGCGGCCTTAGCGGGACGGAGTCCCCGGAGCCACACCCAGGACGCGGCCCGTGCCCCGGGTCCAATCAGTGGCACAGCGGAGGGCGTGCCCGCCGGCGGCCCCGCTCCTCCCCCCCACCGGAGCCAGCCAGCCAGCCAGGGAGCCTGCCGGCAGGCCTCCTCTGGGTTGGCCTCGGGCTCCCAGCGGCACCGAACCCCTCCTCCCACGCCCACGCCGCCCCCCCAACACCACTCCCAACCCACCGCCCTGCATGCTCGCCTCCCGCGGCCTCGTTGGGCGCGCCCTCTGCCTGGATTGTGTATCGACAAGGCGAAGCTGTCCCTCGCCCTTCCCTAATAGACTCCTATAAGACTCGGCACACTGTGTGCACGCCCGGGAAGCCTGGACCAGGGTGCATGGAAACGGTCAGCCCTGGCCCTGGAGTATTCATAGTGCCATTCCGGGACACAGAGGCCCCGAAGCCGTCTGCCTCCTCGGGGGAAATGTGCAGCTACAGTTTGTCCCCGTGCATGCCCCTTGCTGGTAAGGAGAAAAGCGACGAATAGCGCTCTGTCCACAGGTCCGCCTGTCCTTTCCTCACGCTCTCCTCTCCATCCTCCACTCTGAATGTGTCTCCTGGCACTCTTTCTCTGACCCCTGTGGCCACACGGCCTCTGGAACCTAAAGGCTTCTAGACAGAAGATGCAGATGCGTCTTGGAGCAGCTCTTTGCCCATGAAATCAAAGCCCTCTCCCCCTCTGGGACCGGCAGCCAGGCTGGTGACCCTCGAAAAGTTGCCCAGCTGGGTGCGCACACAAACACAAGCTCACACACTCACACAGACACGCAGTGTCTGTTTGGCATGGAGGACAGAGGGACGCATGCCGTCCCCGGAGCCATACAGGAAAGGAGACCCAGATGCCCCTCCATGAAGAGGAAGTCTGGGCCAACACTGTGGAGAGGGTGGCGGGTGGATCCTGTCCGCCAGCTCTGTGAACTCGGTGCCCACTCTTTGGAAGGCTAGGCGGCAAGGAGCTGAGGATGGCACCCAGGCGACAAGCAGCAAAAAAGCCTGGCCCTCCGGAGATGGAGCGTCTTCCTTTGCATGTTTCCAAAGCCAAGAATGTCCCAGGAGGGGGTTCCCGGCTCATCTGGCCTGCAGAGGGGAAGGTATCCTCCCTAGCCTTCCCTGCTCTGGGCCCAGCCAGGTCAGACTGTGAGCGGATCATCAAGCTGGGCTATCACATCCCTAGAGCTGGCACACAAATGTGGTGGGAGATGCCCAAGTGTGGTTTCAGGCCAGAAAATTAGGGGTGGGGCTGTTGGTCTGGTGCCAATGCCAGCCTGTCTCTACAGGCATCACTGACAAAAGGGGCTTGGTACACGCCCCCTCTCCCCATCTCAGTCAGGAGAAGCATGAAGAATTATAAAGGTATAGTCCCTGACCAGGTCTCCACATGTTTCCACCTGCTTGGATATCATATGCACCCCCACAGGCTTTGGACCATGATTTTCATCTGTTTGCCCATCTCGTGGATGCTGTCCACGTCCACTCCCACTCCCGGGTGACTTTCTTGCAATGAAAGACGTCTGGCATTGCCCTTGTCGGGGAGGGAAGATGAGAGGGGCCACACAACAAGAGGTGTGCGGCCTGGGAGGAGACTGAAACCCCTAGCTATTTCCCACACCTGGAACCATCTGTGCAATCAGCACAGATGTGTAGTGTGCCTCACTCCCACCTGACAACTCCAGCCCCTCCCTCTTTGCCTTGACCCCAGTGCATCTGTGCATCGACAGGTGAGACAGACCCCTGAAGAACCACAGAATGCACACGAGGCCTGTGTGTCCACAGGGACGTGGCTGCCCTCGGCCTATTGCCCCTTTATCCATCATCAGCCAAGCTGGAAATCCCGCAGTCCCTCTCCTTCGCCGACTGGGGCCTACACACACTCTCATACACACGTGTGCACATGCAAACGTGTGGACACACGACACAAATGCATATGGTCTCGACACAAAGGCATGGACCACTGGCCACACACACTCACACTCACATGTGACTGGAAACACACAGAGACAGGCAACAAACACACAAGGTCATGCAAACACATGCACAGGACACACACACACCCACCCGGGCTCGACACACGGGAATGAAGATGGCCGCAGGCATACACACAGACAGAAACCCATATAGACAGGTACCGCTCTCTCTCCCTCTCTCTCTCTGTCACACGCGCACATGCGCGCACACACACACAAACACAATGAGCCCCACAGGCATGCATGTGGCTGCACACACCCACTTGCACACACACCTCTGCATGCACACACCCTCAGAACCCATCACACACAAACACACGCGTCCTTCACACAGGCATGCGTACGTACCCATGCAAACATAGACACCTGTGCTGGCAAACAGTCGTGCAACACTCACAGAAGACTTGCACAGCCATACACGCGTGACCCGGCACTATCACACACAGCCCCCTCCACCCAGGAACTCACGCACACACACATGCAACAAGTTCCTACGATATTTGCCACACAGGCATATAAAACTGGCCCTCACCCAAACACATGCACACACACACATGCCATAAGGATACACACACAGAACACAAACACATGGTCTTCATCGCACAGGAATTCACACTGAGCCACACCAACACACATACATGCACGTGCTCACGCAGATGCCCTCACGCACCCCACACAGTCTCTGTCTCACAGGCCTGTGCGTTGAACTTCTCAATACACACACCCACACTTTGCACATGCTATTCCACACCCACAGCATACACACATGTTATCCAATACAGAAGACTACACCATTGGCCCCGGAACAACACACACACACATTCATATACACACAGAAACACACTCACTTACAGGGACTGTACAGCAGAAAGACACTCAAGGAACACACACGGTCTTCAGTACACAGGCATACAAGGCTGGTCCCGCACCCATGGACACGCACACACAAAAGAGCTCATGCCAACACACATACCTGCAGCGCCCACACACACGTTTTTTATGCACCCAGGTGTGCGAACATGACCACCCAAATACACACACACGTGCTCAGGCAACACATACACACCAACCATGCAAATCATTTCCAACACATTGGCATGAACAGGTGGTTACAGAATGTGCACGCGCGTGTGCATGCACATGCACACTCACACACACACACAATCCCCAAAGGCCTGCAAAGACACAGGCACACAACAGACACACTTGCACATGCAATCACACATACATTCAACACTCACACGGTAGGGCTCTGGAACACTTCCATACACACGTACCCCGAAGAAAGTCACACACCCAGGTGCACCTGAAAACACACACATACGTAATAAACCCATGGATTAGCACAGAAAGCCAGACAAGTTTCTCCTCGCATGGAAACACACACACCACGCAACACACACACGGTCCCCGCACACAGGCACGCACATTGGCCGCCCAACCCGACCACCCCGCCCATGGGCAAAGACACACTCAGGAAAAACACACCCAACTATTTGATCTCCAGTACACAGACATGCACACTTGCCAGGAACACACACAGACGTGCACATGAAAGACACACACACACAACACTGGGGAACTACACAATGTCACCGATACACAGAAACGCACACTTGGCCACACACATAGCAACATACGACGCATGCAAACACACATTCGCATGAAATATAAACACACCCGGTTCCCACACAGAGTTATATGCATGTAGGCCCATACGTGTGCACACACACACACACACAAACACAACCCATCTGTGTGCCCACACACACTCAGGCAACACCCACCAACTCACCAGGTCTATGGTACACAAGCATCCACACTTGGACATACACATCAACATATATGTGGGCATGCAAACATGCAAATGAAGCACATAGAACCCCAGGCTCCCTACACACTGACACACACACGTGGTGCCCCAAGCACACACACCCGTGACCCTGCAAACACACACTCTCAAAACACACACCAAGACACATGGACTCCGGTACACAGGCATGCATACTTGCCACACACTCACATAGGCAAGCCAACTCACACACACTGCGCAGACACACACGATCCCCGGCAAAGAGGCATGCTCAGGTGGCCGCTTGCACAAGCACACATACACTCACGCACATGCGCACACACACGAACTTGTGCCTGGGCAGGCAACTCCCTCACAAACAGCCCACTCACAAAGCCACAATTCCTCCACCTGCCCCAACGAAGAAACAGGAGGGCACGTGGGAACGTGTCGTCTACGTATCCCGAGGTGCTTGCCCACAACTCACACCTGCCTTCCCTCACACGTGCCTGGGACTGTGCCCTGTGGGCAGGTGGTGCAGCATGGGATGGCGTGTGTCCACAGGGAGTGCAAACAATGGCCTCCTCCTTACTCCTCCCGGGAAATGTGGGTTTTGCCAGGCTCCAGCCCAGATGGATGCATGGGACCCGATCACAGCAGTGTGGGGCATGCTCCCAGGAGCAAGGCTACTGGTCCAAGTTACCCAAGCAGTGTCAATTCGGCGGTACCAGCAGCCACCAGGCCATGAAGGTCACGCTCACCAGGACGCTTCTCCGCATTTGTGCCCTGCCCTAAAGGACAAGGCTCTTGTTGCATGCCCATGGAGAGAGGTCTGCCTTTGTCCGTCCTCTTCCCAGACCCTGCCTAGGATGGGCAGTGCTCTGTCCGCATGCCAAGCCCTGACCTCCCCTGCCCTGCCCCGATTCTGAACATCACCGCAACACATGGAATCCCACAGACCATTTGGTGGAGGTTCCGACTAGGCTGTCTGCCTCCTCGCCATAGCCTGGCTCCATGTACAAACACACACACAGACACAAAGAGATTCTTAACTTGTTTATGCCTCTCTCGACATCCCTAGATAGGTGCCGGATACTCTCCAGAGCGGCCACTGGTGATCCTTCCCCCAATTCTGTTCTGCGCAGGCACAGCACCACGTAGATTCGTCCATCCATCTCTCACGGCAGTGGACGCCTCCTCGACTACTTCTTGTTGATCAGATTCGGATGCTCTGGAGTGTACAAGTCCACACAGATGCCATTCCCTCAACACACACACACACACACACACACACACACACACACACACACACACACAATAGGGATACGTAAAATTGCATAATTCCAAGGAAAGACAAGACAGTGTTGAGGATGTCCTCTGTCCTCGTGGGATCCCTCTTCCACCTCAGCCTGAGCCTCACAGGACTCCTGCACAAGGCCCAGTGCCATTCACAAGAATGATTGTGTGGCTGTGAGAGGCCACGGGGTGGTTGGGAACATGGAGGGAAGTCTGGGATTCTGGGCACAGGAGCGGGAATGGAGCAAGGTAGCCCCACTCCCAAAGACTGACAGGACATCTGCAAATGAACGAGCAGCAGGAGGCCTCAGAGTGGGTCGATGGGCACGGGTGAGAGTTCAGAGAAACGGGGTGAGAAGTCTCCCTTCTCTTGAGTGACCGGGGACATTCTGGCTGCCATGCTAGGGGGCCTGAACTTGCCCACATGGATGCACACCCCTGGATGTGTACCCTGACATCCCCCAGGTTCATGTTTCACCCTGCCACCGGCTCCCTGGGCGAGCTGGAGCCCAGGCTCCACTGAGCCTCAGGTTCCCCGCCACCAACCTTCCTGAACCCCGGCACCCTCCACACACACACGTCAGGACCCAGCACCCCTGGCTCCTCAGCGACAGGCTCTCCTCTCAGTTCATTCCCTTTGGCTGCCTTCCTGCCTTGGGTAGTACTGCAGGGGATTGGGCCACAGGTCCTCGATGAGGACCTGGTGGGGAAACAGGCCAGGTGAGCACGGGGCCCAGGCCCCGTTCCCAAGTACCTGGATATCGTGCATTACCCCAGCTGACGAAGGCCGGAGGGGACCCACCTCAGCGATCCTGTGAGACCCTGGAGAGCCGGGGTCACACAACCAGTTGAAGAAGTTAAGGGTGGTGGTGTCGTGCCTGCGCCTGGCAGCTCCACATTCATTGTCCCAGAACCACTACACTGGAGGGGAACGAGACGCCCCAGATCCTGTAGGAATGGAAAATTTAGGAGAGACTTTCACGGCCTAGGAACCACGCCCTCTCACCCTTTCTCCCTCTCAACCTCCCAGGCTCTCTCGTCCTGGGCAGCTTCCCGGGTCTGCCCCCCCTCCGGGGCCCTCCCTTGCACCTCCTCTCCTGCTCCCAAGTGACCCCTGCCGCCCGCAGCGTCCTCAAAGCTCAAGCCCACTCATCCCGTCAATGCTAAGGTGATTCTCCTTAATGAACACTTTGTTCTGGATGTAGGGGTTGTTCTCAAGGAAACATCAACCTGCAGCGGTACTAGGGATGGCACAATTCCCCCACCTGCCCCGCCGAAGAAACAGGAGGGCACGTGGGAACGTGTCATCTACGTATCCCGAGCTGCTTGCCTGGCTGCCGCTCTGAACCACTCTGCCGGGCCCCTTCCTGCTCAAAGCCCACTCCCACCGGACCTCCCCGAGCCTCCGTCTCCCAGCACTGACCTCCAAATTGGTCATGTAGCTGAGCACATCTCTGTCCTGGTCCCCGGTCACGGCTGATATCTTGGGGTCATTCAGGATCTGCTTTGGGGCAAGGAGGCTTGGCGGCACGTGCTACGGAAGGAAAGCCAGCAGCGACCTAGGCCTTCCCGGTGAGAGCAAGGGACGCGAACAGTGCATGTGCAGAATCACCAGGCACTGTCAGCCTCACACCTCCTCAGCTCCTGCCCTTCCTTCCCACCTGCTCAACCCTGGGGATTCCCTTGGCTTCCAGCACCTCAGAGGCTGCCTGCGCCCGACAGGGGAAGGCCAAGGGCCTGAATGCTCTCCCTTCCCACAGGCCCCTTGCCTGTGCATGTGGCCTGCAGGCAGTCACTTCTTTGGATGCCTGGATGTGCTCCATCCCACTCTCATGGCTGTGTTTGCTTGTGTGTTTGCCTGAGGCCCTGTACCTTTGAGGGGCCTCCTGTGCGAAGGAGGGGGCCGCTCGGCTCACCTGGAGCATATCTGCGCACCCTCGGCGCAAAGGGTTGTCCTGGCAGTGACAGCGAGAGAGGGAGGGAAAGGAGTAGATGGGGGTGGGAGGGAAAGAAAAAGAGAGACAGGGACAGAGAGATCCCACACCGGGAGGAACAGACACAGGGGGCGGGCAGAGAGGACAGAGCGAGGGGGCAGGCGAGGACACTGAGGGGGAGAGACAGGTAGGGAGGAAAGCTGCGTGTAGGCGCCTGGGCCTGGGGCCTCGGCCTGGCTGTGTGGGGCTTGTGGAGACAGAGTTTGCAGCAACCCGGCAGCACCGTGTCTGAGGTTATGCGGTCTGCTGAAGCGAGGCAGCCCGCTGACTGACTTGGCAAACCGCGTCCGGACGAGATTGTGGGTCTGCCCTGAACTCTTTGGAAAACCACTCAGGGTCTGAAGGACAGGGAAGGGGGGCGGGCAGGCTCCCCGTTTGCCCCATGTACCCAGTAAACGTTTCCTTCCAATATGTGGTCTGAGCCAAGTGGGACTTGGGCTACACTACTTGTCGAAGACTGTTGACCCATGTTCCCTGAACCCCACAAGCATGTTGGAAGAGCGGCAGGCCCAAAGCTTCCGACTGCAGCTTCGGCTCACACACGGTCTGGACAGGACTCAGCCACTGCGTTCTCACCCCCGCCCAGAACCGCCTTCCTCTGCTGTGTATTATAGGGATAGTGGGCCCACTTCCAGCTGGGGAAGGGGGTTGGAACCCTTCCACCCAGCGCCCATGGCCGTGGCCCTGGCTCGGATGCTGCCCGCCTCCCGGTTCTCCCCCACAGCAGCCAAGACCCACCAGCCGGAGGAAGGATACGGTCTGGGCCCAGAAGCCAGGGATGCACTGGATGATGGCCCTCCCGCGAGCCAGGTGAGAACTCCGCTTCTGATTTACCCTGAGCTTGAGCCGCACGTAGGTCCTGGTGCTTGGGCGTCCACAGAGCTGAGCGCTAACTGAACAATATCCAGCGCGGCCAGTGGGGCCCCTGCTGGCTCGGGACCCAGCACTGGCTCTTCCTGCGGCACCTCCTGCAGCTTCTCATCCTGTTCTGCTTGAGTCACCTCCTGGTCTTCCACCACCTCGATATCCTCTGCTACGACCACCAATACCTCCCCCGGCGCGCCCTCGCCTCTGCGCGGCCTGCCCTCAGCCTCCTGCACAGACTCCGCCGCCATGTCCCCCGCACCTAGGGCCTGCGGCGGCCCCGCCTCGTCCCAGGCGCCTGCTTCCCCACGGACCCCGACTCCTCACCGCCCCCTCCGCGGACTAAGATCGTCCAGGATTCCGGGGCAGCCCCGCATTTCCCGGACGGCGCCTCGCTCTCCATGGGGCCCTGGACACCAACCGCGACAGCCGCGGACGGAAGGGGCTGGAGGGGGGACATCGCGGCTCCGGCAAGTGCTGGGCAGTTGAAGCTCTGGCGCCCACCCTTGGAGGTGGACCCCTCTCGGGGGCCGCGGGCCTGGGGGATGCATGCGCACAAAGGCTTGGGGCCTAGTGGCGTCTGGGGGGCGTGGGCCGGCGCACAAGTGGCCTTGGCAGGATGTTACCAACCCCTTCACCCCATCACGCCCAGGATGCTGAGCGGGCCCAGGGAGCAATCAGTGGCACCGCGGTGGGCGTGACCGCAGCCGTCCCCGCCCCTTGCCGCCGCGGGAGCAAGCCCGCCGCTGCATCTCCTCAGAGGTGGCGTCCCTGCCTGGACCCTGGCCCCGTTCTCCGCTGACACCTCCCAGGCCATTCCCGGGAGGTCCCTGCTATCACAACCCTCCTATCCCCCTTCTCATCTATTCCACTGGAAACACGCTGCTAGCACCGGGGAATTCCAAACCAGCGGCTCAATAGGGTGACCCCCCGCCCCCGGGAACCTCACTGGTCCCTTCTTAGTCACACCGGGGACAAGCCCTGCAGTCATTAGCTGGTGCTCCAACCATTGCCACATGGCTGTCCACATGGCTTCCAACCCTTTAGCCACCCGGTGCGGGAGGGAGTCAGGAGGCGGCGCAGGAGGATCCGGGTTGCAGGGTCCTCCCCGCCCCAGGGAGCCGCCTCTCCTAAAAAAGAGACGAACCGCACACAAATAATTGGCCTGGCATGAGCAAGGAGCCAAGGTCCGAGGCCATCTCCGTGCTCACACAACCACTGGCACAGCCCCAGTCAGGTCCGGGATTGGGACCCCTGGCATGCTAATGGGCCAGCCAGGTAGCCTAAAGAGAAACTGTGGGTGTGTTCTTTCGTCAATGCCACTGGTAGCATTCGCTCCCACCGTACTTTACTCTGCCTGTCTCGTCTTTACTTTCTCCCTCCTTGTCTGACTTCTGCGCTCCCTTTCCCTGTGTCTTCCTTCCCGCCTCACCATAACTGCCAGGGATGCTCGAGCTCCAGCATAATGGTCCGCGGAGCCAGCTTTAATCCACCTTCCTGAGGAGCTGTGGCTGTCTTGGCTGCCCCAGCTCTGCTGCAAGTTCTCCCTCGGTCTGTCTGTCACTGAGTGGTGTGCCAGTCAGGGAGGGGATGGCAAGGTGAGCATTGGTGGCACACCCTGCCCCTCCCCGGTACTCACGAGGCCCTTCTCGACAGTCCCACACCTCATGCCGGTCCGCTGCAGGGAGGCATATCGGAAGAGGGACGATGCACGCCACCTTAGCTGCCAGGAATGCCCAGTGGGGGACGGCAAGGCCGAGGGCATTGGTGTTGCATCGTGGGAGGGCGTCACTTACATAAGAGGAATGGTTCGGGCCGCCGGTGGCAGTAGGGGGGGGTTTGAGCGGAAGGAGGCAGGAGGAAACCCCTTGGGGTGAAGTGCAGGGTTCTGGGTGGTAGCGTGTCACCCTTTCAAACTCTAATCGTTCACGCAAACCAGGGACTTTGCAGGTATAACACAGCCCAGCTGTCTGGGGTGGGAGAAGCACAATTTTCTGAGATTGTCATTGACCCAGCCCAGACTGTGCATTTACTGCTACAGGCCAAACTGAATTTGCTCTTGTATACTTGCCCAGGACACTAACGGAGGGTCTAGAAGAAATAGTGCACAAAAAAGAGCGCATCCTTGGATATCGAGAAGACTCGGGGGCGGGGGCCTGGACAGGGAGAGGGGGAAGAGCGGGAGCGGTGCGGAGGAGGAGAGGAGGAGAGAGGGTGGACAGAGGGAGAGGATCAGGGAGGGAGAGGAGGGGGTGCGAGGGAGAGAGGAGGGCAGAGGAGGAGGCAGGCATGGGGACAGGGAGGGAGGGGGAGCGAGAGAGGGAGGGAGCAAGGATGGGCGGAGGCAGGGAGGGAGGCTGAATTCTGTACCCTGCAATGCCCACAGCCTGAAAGGAAACATTCCCTCCTGACGTCAAGAGGAGATCAGAAATCACCCATGGACCTGCACACAGATCCCACGAGGTCATGCAGGGTGAGATGGAGAGGGAAAGCCCCAAAGAATTGAAGTGAAGGGCTCCACAGAGGTCTGCGGGAAACCCTCCGCCCACCACCGACATGCACGAATCGGGAACGCCAGAGAGATGTGGGAGGGAGTTAGTCATGCAGCAAGTGCACGAAGACCTAACGTGACAGGGCTTTGCAAGTTGCGTGACAACGCTGACTCTGCACATCCAAGGAGCCCAGTGCGCTTCTAGCGGAAGGCACGCTCCAAAGAGACGCCCAGGCCACTGGGCCAGCGAGGCAAAGACGCGTCTCTCGGCAGCATACGGAGATGGGACTGACCCACCGCACACCGGGGATCCTCAGGGAGAGGAAGAGCCAGTTTCCCCTTCGGATGCACGGAGGCCAGAAAGCAGTGTGTGATACCTTCGGAAGTTTCAGAGATAAGCTACTGTAATGTGCAGGCATGTTCGGCACCAATACCCCAGAAAATATTCACCAGACAGAAGGTGTAGGAGTGGGAGGATGAGCACGTGGGTCGGGAGGAGTCGGGATGGGGGTGGGCAGGATGTGGGAGTCGGAGCTCTACTCTAAGTAGAGCCTGGCCGGCTGAAATGAATCATGTCTGTGAGTCCGTTAAGTCAAGCTGATATTTGAAATAAGGCATCCCCGTAAAGTAGACACATAACACACACCAGAGCAGGATTTGCGTATGGGACCCCCAAGACAAACACGTCCAAGCCGGCTTCTGTTTGCGTTCCTAGGCTGAGCACGCACAGAGCTGTATCTTGGAAGCCGTGCGGTGCCCTTCCGTGGAGTCATGACAGACAGCCGGGACCAGGCCCCTCGTGCCTTTTGCCAACCCTGTCCGTGTTATCTGCCGACATGGGTCCTGCAAGTCTAAGGTGTTAACTGCAACTGTGAGTAGGGAGAGCCCCGAAGAAGGTGCGTTCAATGTAGATGTGGCAAAGCACTCTGGGTTACAATGGTTTTGTTCCCTTAGTGACCGTGTTTTGGCTGTGGCACTTCGAGGAAGGAAGAGATTGACCAGACAAAGAGCACTGGGCAGCAGGCCTAATTTTATTCAGCCAGAGGAAAAAGCTCCCCGAGAGGGCTTCCTTGTTCCCATTCAGCCTTGGGTGTTCTTTTGAGCTCTCTCCAGGACCTTGAGATTGGGACCCTGTGGATTCCCTGCCATGGTGTGGCCAGTCAGGGCTTGGATCCCACCCCCGTCTCCGGTGCTGATGGGTCTTGTTAGCTGACATCAGGAGACTAAGTGCCTCAGGCCGTGACAGCGACCGACGTGTCATGCTTAGTGGCTGTGTTTAATGTCGAGGTGCAAATGTCACCCCTGCAGAAGCTGCTAGAGAGGATGCTATCGTGGTCTTGTCCAAGCGGTCAAACGGGACGCTAGTGCGTTTTTATCTGAGCTGTCCAGGCTCCCCGCTTTCCTGTTGGGGACCCTGGCCCTGACGCCCTCAGCGTTCAATTGACTCCTGACCTCTGGGGCTCCCTATTCTCCCAAAGCATGCCTCCCAATCCCAGCCTCACCCTTCCCTCTGGGCCCAGCCTCAACCTCATGCCATAACTCGAGCTCTGGCAGGAGACGCTAAGAATTGGGGGAAGCTGTGCCCTTCTCTTCCCCCAAGGTTTACATCTTCCACAACTCCCTACCAAATGGCACAAGCGTAGAGGACTACCCTGCAATCCCCCGAAATGGCCCAGCCTGGGACCCATTCAGACCATGCACCAACATGGGAGCTGCCTTTCTCCCGCTGCGGATTATGAACTCAAACATTCATCTGAGCCGCAAAAACAGACCCAGGGGCCGGCAGGCGAGTACCCTGTCATTTACAGACCAAGAAGCTGAAAAGAAGGGTGCCTGGGAGGCTCAGTAGCTTAAGCAGCTGCCCTTGGCTCGGGTCATGATCCTGGAGTCCCGGATCGAGCCCCACATTGGGCTCCCTACTCAGCGGGGTGCTGCTTCTCCCTCTGACCATCTTTGCTCTCGTGATCTCTATCTCTCATTCTCTCTGTCCAAAAAATAAAAAAAAAAAATAGTTAAGAAAAGTTGGCAGAGAAGGCCGATATCCCTATCTGGATGTCAGAACAGAGAACCATATTCAAATCCTTGGGTGAATGCAGAGGCAAGTGGCTAGGGCCCTATCGTTTGAAACACGTCTGTGGAGAAGAGAACATTGAGCACACCACGAGTTTCTTTCCAGAGAGGTCTTCTAGCATGGATGTGTGCAAGCATCAGGAGAGTTCCATCTCCTTCCGCCTGAGAAACAAGCCTGTGGAGAATGCCACTTAGTGATAACATCTCTTTTTCAAGTGTTCCAATCGATTTCCAGTATATGAGCCAAAGGACAGGCAAGCTGAAATGTCCGACAGTGTTGTAGTAAAAGTTTTGTGGACGAGGCAATCTTCAGGAAGCTTCCTTCAAACGAGACGCTTTCTAATATATATATCTAGAAGCCTGAGTACGTAGCATTTACTTTCATGTGGAGAACAAGTTTTGCTGCAATGCGACTTCCACTAACAACCTGTTTCCAGGAGAGAAAATCGAAGAATTCCAATATATGCGTGGAAGCCTGGTGTACAGGGCCAATGTCCTGACGCTTCGAGAAAAGTGTGTGGAACATGCACCGTTGAGGGAGCTGCAGGTTTCTCAATCGAGAAGCATTCTAGAAAGGATGGGGCGAAGTGACGGGAAAATATGCGACCATTCCCTGTGCGAGTACACTTTCTAGGGAATCCAAAGTTCCTCTCAGACAAAGATGATCCTGGTGATAAGTGCTCTAGCATGTTGGTCTGGAGGAAGCGTAAGAGGCGCATATTCTTCGTGCAAGCAAAAATCTGTGAAGAAAGCCAGGCTCAGGGAAAAACATGACACTTCACACCAAATTCCTTCCAACAACTATATGTGTGATAGTATCAGGAAAGGGCCGTATACTTTCCTTGGACAAACAATTCTGTTGAGAGTGCCTTTGCTGCACGCAGGGGGTTTCCAAAGGAGCAGCTTCCTACCCTAGATGTGTGGTAGTGGGCAATGTCCTTGCACCTCGAGACGAGTCAGTGAAGCACACACCGTTCAGAGAACCACCAGTCTCTCAAGCGAAAAGCATTGTAGGGTGTATGTACTCCAGCTTCAGAAAAATGGGCTCCCCTTCGCTCTGGGCCTACAGTCTCTGGGGAATGCCTAGTTCCCCTCAGAGGAAGCTTGTCACAGGGAGAAGCTTTGTGGCATGTTTTTCCTAGAGGTACGGGCATGTGTATTCGCATTCGGTAGGTGCCGTGTCCTTGGCCTGGTGGAATATTTCTGTGATGAAGGCGACTTCGGCACCAATGTGGATTTCTAAGCAAGAAGCTGCCTAGCCTAAAAGTGTAGAAGCATTCTTATAATGCCACAACTTTCGTTCTGAGAAACAAGACGGCGGTCATCGCTACTTTCCACGAACGCATGCAATTTCCGAAGAGAAAAGCAATGTCTCACAGATGGGTCAAAGTACAGAGATGGCGGGGTGTCCTGTCACTTAACACAAGGCTGTGGAGAATGCCCCCTTCAGAGTACCACCAGGGTCTCTAGCGAGAAGCCTTCTACATTAAATGCGTGGGGGCATCAGAAGGGTGCCATATCCATCCTTCATTGAAAACACTCTGTTTAGAACAACGTTCCAGGAACCTCTTGCTTACAGAGTATACAAGCTTTCTCCAGCGCAGTGTCCACCTGAGGAGCCTGCCTTAATGGGATCTCGGAGAAACAACACTGCAGAGAATGGAAACCGTCCCTGCCACCTGGGTATCAGAGATGGAACCCCTTTCACGTCTATGCGTGGAATTTGAAGCAAGGGACCTTGACCTGATGCCCAGAAACAGGTCTGCGCGGAACGCAACGTGGAGCGAACATCCCATTTCTTCCCGTGTGAAGCCCTGTAGCCTGTACGGGTACAAGGGTCCGGAGAGGGCCCTCTCCTTCTCTCAGAGACACTAAGCCTGTGGAGAATGCCACGTCGAGTTAACATCGTTTCTCCACAGTTCTCAGCCATTTCCAGTATTGGTCTAATCGGACCGATAGGCCCTTTGCCTAAGCAAAGGGCCAAGTCCCCGTATTCGAGTGACCAGGATGTGGAGAAAGTAGCTGCCAGGAAAAAGAAGATCCCTCCAGCAAGACACTTTCTAACACACATTTTATGGACGCGTTCTGATGTGCGATGGATTTCCTTCTGAGAAATCAGAGGTCCCAGAGCGCGATTTACCACCAACATCTTGTTTCCAGGGGAGAAAGCCGACTTCCAGGATCTGTGTGGAAGTCTAGGGAAAGGACAAGTCCTTAGGGTGAGAAAAGGTTCTGTGGAGCAGGCACCTTTCAGAGAACCTCAAATTTCTCAAGGGAGAAGCATTCTGGGTGGAATGCGTGAAAGGATGCGACACATGCCCTCTCCCTCTGTCGATGAAGGAGTCTCTAGGGAATGCAACTCTCCCTCCAAGATAGTCGCTTCCCGTGAGAGGCATTCTGACATCTTTGCCTAGAGGCAAGCCGAAAGTGCCTTAGACGTTGCAGAGAACAATCCTGTGACTAAAGAAAATTCTGTGTAGAACACGACACTTCAAAATAATCCCTTCGAACAGATGTCTGTGTTCTAGCCCTAGGATAATGCCGTGCACTTCGCTTAGAGAAAGATGTCTTCGGTAATACAGTTCCAGCGCCACTGTGGGGTTCCAACCAGAACCTTCCGAGCCTATATGTGGCAGAATCCCGAGAGTGCTCAGGTCTGCCCATTGCGGAAAAAGAGTTTTAAGGAAAGAACTGCCCGTTAACATGTTGATTCCAGAAACAAAAGCGATTTCGCCGATAGGTGTAGAAGTATACGACGGGTGGTTTGCCTTTAGAGATAGAACCGAGATTGCAGAGAGTGTACTTTTCAGAGCTGCATGAGAGTCTCTAGCATGAAGACTTCCAGCACGTATGTGTGGCAGCATGAGGAACGTGCCCTCTTGTTCTGCTGGTGGATAAAGTCTGTTTAGAATTGGATGTTCAAGAAACTTTTGCTTGCCGAAGATACAAGCCTTTTCCAATATCCGTCTTTAGTCAGGAGTTAACTGCCACAAAATCAAAAACAAAAACCAAAACAAAAAAATAAAAGCTCTGAAACACAAGACCTTGGACCGTGGAACTCTTAACTCCACCTTGATAGGTGACAGTAGAAACACTTTCATATCTATGTGTGGAAGGGCAGTCAAGTGGCCAGGATTCGGATGCAAAAAAAATGTCCGTGGTGAATGGAACTTAGAGTTCCATTCTCAGACTTGCCGTGAGAAGACTGCTGGCCGGTACGTTTGAATGGTCAGGAAGCAGCCATAGCATTCGCACAGCGGACAGAGTCTGTGCCTCATGGACGTCTCAGCGAAACAGAGGATACTTCAATCCTACACACTGCTAACCTCTGTGTGTTGAAGTCTCAGGAAAGGGCAGTATCTCTCACTCGCTAAATAATTCAAAGGATATCGCAGCTTTCAACACCAACGTGGGTCTTCAAGGCTGGAGGCTTCTGGCTTGAATGTGTGGCCGTGTCAAGAGAATGCCATCTCCTTCCATCGCAAAACAAGACTATGCAGGATGGCACGTTCCAGGAACATCTGGATTCCAGAAGAGAAAGCGATTTCCAGTCTGGGTAAGGAAACAAAGGCAAGGTGGCCTGTCCCTGTGTGGGAGATCCAGGTCCATGGAGAGTCCAACTTTCGAGCCACAACAAGTTCCTCCCAAAAGGAAGCTTTCTAGTCCAAGGGAGGGCAAGCATCAGCAGAGTTCCTTCTTTTTGCCTCTGAGACACAAGCCTGCAGATCATACCACTTTCCAGGAACATCTAGTTTCTGGAGATCCAAATATGTGGACACGAAAATGGAAGGCGAGACTAAGGGCCATGTCCCTGTCAGCGAGAAACCATTCCATGGAGACGGCTGCTTTCGTGAACAATTCGTACCCTCCAGCCAGAACCTTCCTAGCCTATATTGGTGAGAACTACCAGAATAACGCCATAAGCTCCTCTTTATGAAAAAAGAAGTGGGGAATGCCAGTTCTAAATAACATGTTTTCTGCAGAAGAGAAGTGCGATTTCCAATCCAAACGTGGAGGATTGGATAGGGGCCATGGCCTTATGGTAAGAAACGAGCTTGGGGAGATGCTCTCTTTCAGAGACGCACAAGTCTGTGCAACGAGAATCCTTTAGTACCTATGTGTTAAAGTCTCTGAAATATGCCCCATCCTTCCCACTGTCAATCGAGTCTCCGGGCAAAGCAACTATGCCCGAAAAGGCATAGTTCGCCCAAGACAGTTTATTTGGAGCCCATTTGTCTAGAGGCACCGGGCAAAGTGCCATGCCATTCGCTCAGAGAAGCAAGGCTGCGACTACTGCAAGTTTCACTGAAGAACATGACACTTGCAAACAAATACCTTTGAAAAGATCCATGTGATTTAACCTGAGGAAATGCCATATCCTACGATGAGAGAAAGAATGCTGTTGTGGAGCCCATTTCAGAAAGTTCATGGTATTTCAAGCTAGATAATTCCAAGCGTCGTTGGTTGGAAAGATCACGATAGGGCCATATAATTTTTCCGGGAGAGACCAGACGACGGAGGTCCAGGTGTCCACTCACATCGTGTTTTCCAAAGAGAACTGCCAATTCTCATAGTTGTGTGGAAGTTTATGGAAGGGGTGTTGTCCTGAAGATGCGAAACATGACTGTGGAAGGTGCAACATTCAGAGCAGTACAAGGGTCTCTACTGAGAATCCTTGTTGCACATATGCCAGGTGACATCCGAAAGGTGCCTATCCTTCCATCAGTGAAAACATTCTCTTTGGAATACAGCGTTCATGTAACCTCTTGCTTCCTGAAGACACAAGGCTTTTCCATGGCAGGTGTGGCATCACGAGGAAACATCCCTACATGGAACTCTGAAAAACAAGACGTGGGGAATGGAAAACTTCACGGCCATCTGGATGTCGGAAGAGAGATCCATCTACAAATCCTTGGGTGGAAGGAGAGCCAAGGGGCTAGGACCCTATCCTTAGAAACACGTCTGTGGAGAAGAGAACATTGAGCACACCACGAATGTCTTCCCAGAGGGGTCTTCTAGCATGGATGTGTGCAAGCATCAGGAGTGTTCCATCTCCTTCTCTCTGAGAAACAAGCCTGTGGCGAATGCCACCTAGCGATAACGTCTCTGTTTCCAGTGTTCCAATCGATTTGCAGGATATGAGCCGAAGGAGAGGCAAGGTGCAATGTCCGACATTGTGGTATTAACAGTTGTGTGGACGAGGGAAGCTCCAGGAAACAAAGTTCCTTCCAACGAGACTCTTTCTATTATATATGTCTAGAAGCCGGAGTATGTAGCATATACTTCCTTGTGGAGAACAAGATTTGCTGCAATGCGACTTCCACTAACAACCTGTTTCCAGGAGAGAAAATCAAATAATCCAATATATTTATGGAAGTCTTGTGTATAGGCCGATGTCCTGACGCTTCAAGGAAAGTGTGTGGAATATGTACCGTTGAGGGAACCGCAGGTTTCTCAAGCGAGAAGCATCTTGAAAGCATGGGGTGAAGGACGGAAAAATATGCGACACTTCCCTGTGCGAAAACACGCTCTAGGGAATCCAACGTTCCCCTCGGACGACAATGATCCTGGTTATAAGCTCTCTAGCATGTTGGTCTGAAGGCAAGCGGAAAGTGCCGCATATCCTCATGCAAGCAAAAATCTGTGAAGAAAGACAGACTCAGGGAAAAACATTACATTTCACACCAAATTCCTTCCAACTAATATATGTGTGGAAGTATCAGGAAAGGGCCGTATCCTTGCCATGGATAAACAATAAGTTTGAGCGTGCCTTTGCCGCACACAGTGGATTTTCAAAGAAGCAGCTACCTACCCTAAAGTTGTGGTAGTGGGCAATGTCCTCCCACTTCGAGACGAGGCATTGAAGCACACACCGTTCAGAGAACAATCAGTCTCTCAATCGAGAAGCATTGTAGCGTGTATGAACTAAAACTTCGGAAACATGTGCTCCCCTTCGCTCTGGGAATACAGTCTCTGGGGAATGCCCTGTTCCCCTCAGAGGAAGCTTGTCACAGCGAGAAGCTTTGTGGCATATTTTTTCTAGAGGTACAAGCATGGGTGTTAGCATTCGGTAGGTACAATGTCCTTGGCCTGGTGGAACATTATTGTGATGAAGGCGACTTCAGCACCAATGTGGGTTTCTGAGCAAGAAGCTGCCTAGCCAAAAACCATAGAAGCATCCTTATAATGCCACATCTTTCCTTCTGAGAAAGAAGACGGGGACAACGCTACTCTCCACGAACGCATGCGATTTTCAAAGAGAAAAGCGAAGTCTCACAGACGTGTCAAAGTACAGAAATGTCGGGTTTCTCCTGTCCCTTAGACACAAGACTGTGGAGAATACCCCTTTCAGAGTACCACCAGGGTCTCTAGCGAGAACGCTTCTACAATAAATGTTTGGAGGCATCAGGAGGGTGCCGTGTCCATCCCTCAGGGAAAACACTCTGTTTAGAACAACGTTCCAGGAACCTCTTCCTTCCAGAAGGTACAAGCTTTCTCCACCTAAGTGTGTCGACCTGAGGAGCCTGCCCTAATGCGATCTCTGAGAAATAAGACTGCAGAGAATGGAAACGGTCCCTGCCACCTGGGTATCAGAGATGGAACCCCTTTCTCGTCTAGGTGTGGAATTTGAAGGATGGGACTTGACCCAATGCCCAGATACAGGTCTGTGCGGAAGTTACGTGGAGCAAGGAACCCAATTATTCCCGTGTGAAGCCCTGTAGCCTATCCAGGTACAAGCGTCTGGAGAGGGCCCTCTCCTTCTCTCGGAGAAACTAAGCCTGTGGAGAGTGGAACGTCCACTTAAAATCTTTTCTCCACAGTTCCCAGCCATTTCCAATATCGGTGTATAAGAACCTATAGGCTCCTTGTCTATGCAAAGGGCCAAGTCCCAGTATTGGAGTCACCAGGATGTGGATAAAGTAGCTACCAGGAAACACAAGTTCCCTCCAACGAGATGCTTTCTAACACACAGGTTATGGATGCGTTCTGATTTCAAATGGATTTCCTTCTGAGAAATCAGAGGTCCCAGAATGCGACTTAACAACCAACACCTTGTTTCCAGGGGAGAATGCCGATTTCCAGGATCTGTGTGGAAGTCTAGAAAATGGACAATTCCTTAGGGTTCGAAAAGCGTCTGTGGAGCAGGCACCTTTTGGAGAACCTCATGTTTCTCAAGCGAGAAGCATTCTGGCTTGAATGTGTGGAAGGATAGGACACAAGCCCTATCCCACTATTGGTGAAGAAGTCTCTAGGGAATGCAACACTCCCTCTGAAGTAGTTTGCTCATGTGAGAATCATTCTGGCATCTTTGCCTAGAGGCAAGCGGAAAGTGCCTTAGACGTTGCGGAGACCAAGCTTGTGACTAAAGAAAATTCTGCGTAGAACACACTTCAAAAGAATCCCTTCGAACAGATGCCTGTGTTCTAACCCTAGGATAATACCGTGCACTTCGCTTAGGGAAAGATGTCTTTGGTAATGCAGTTCTAGCGCCATTGTGGGGTTGCAACCAGAAGCATCTGAGCCTGTGTGTGTGGCAGAATCCTGGGGGTGCTCAGATCTACCCTTCGCGGAAAAGAGTCTGAGGGAAACGAATGCCCGCTAACATATTGATTCCAGAAGAGAAAAGCGATTTGGCCGATAGGTGTAGAAGTATACGGCGGGTGGTTTGCCTTTAGGCACAGAACCGAGATTGCGGAGCGTGCACTTTTCAGAGCTGCATGAGGGTTTCTGGCATGAAGCCTTCCAGCAGGTATGTGTGGCAGTATGAGGAATGTGCCCTCTAGTTCCGCTGGTGGAAACCGTCTGTTTAGAAGAGGACGTTCAAAAAGTTTTGCTTTCCGAAGACACAAGCCTTTTCCAATGTCCGTGTGTAGTCAGGAGGAAACTGCCGTAAAAACAAAAACAAAACAAAAACTTCTGATACACGAGACCGTGGACCGTGGAATTCTTAACTCCACCTCGATAGGTGATGGTAGAAACACTTTCTTATCTATGTGTGGAAGGGCAGGCAAGTAGCCAAGATTCGGATGCTGAAAAATTCCGTGGTGAATGGAACTTAGAGCAAACAACAAATGTCTTGCCATGAGAAGGCTGCTGGCGGCTATGTGTTGAAGCATCAGGAAGCAGCCATAGTATTCCGACAGCGGACGGATTCTGTGCCACAAGAAGGTCTCAGTGAACAGAGGCTGCTTCATTCCTATACATTGCTAGCCTCTCTGTGTTGAATTCTCAGGAAAGGGCAGTATCTGTCGCCCAGGGAAATAATTCAACGGAGATCACAGCTTTCAACACCAACATGGGTCTTCAAGGGTGTAGCCTTCTATCTTGGATGTGCGGCAGTCTCAGGAGAATGCCATTTCCTTCCATCATAGAAACGAGACTGTGCAGGATGGCACGTTCCAGGAACATCTGGATTCCAGAAGAGAAAGCGATTTCCAATCTGGGTAAGGAAACAAACGCAAGGTGACCTGTCCCTGTGTGGGTGATCCAGGTCCGTGTAGAGTCCAACTTTTGTGCCATAACAAGATCCTCCCAAAAGGAAGCTTTCTAGGCCAAGGGAGGGCAAGCTTCGGCAGGGTTCTTCTCTTTGCCTCTGAGACACAAGGCTGCGGAATATAACTCTTAAAGGAACGTCTAGTTTTTGGAGATCCAACAATGGGGGCACGGAAGTGGAAGGCGAGACTAAAGGCCATGTCCCTGTCAGGGAGAAACAATGCCGTGGAGACGGCCGCTTTCTTGAACAACTCGTACCCTCAAGCCAGAACCTTCATAGCCTATATAGATGAGAACAACCAGGTTAAATCCATAAACTCCTCTTAATGAAACAAGAAGTGGGGACTGCCAGGTTCCACTTACATGTTGTCTACAGAAGTGAAGTGCGATTTCAAATCCAAACGTGGAGGCTCAGAGAGGTGCCATGGCCATATGGTGAGGAACGAGCCTGGGGAGATGCACCCTTTCAGAGAAGCACAAGTCGCCTTAAGGTGAAGCCTTTGAGTACGTATGTGTTGAAGCCTACGAAACATACCTCATCCTTCCGTCTGTGAATCGAGTCTCCGGGCAATGCAACTATGCACGAAGAGGAAGTTCGCCCGAGCCAGAATATTTGGAGCCCATTTGTCTAGAGGCACCGGGCAAAGTACCATGCCATTCGCTCAGAGAAACAAGGCTGCGACTAAAGGAAGTTTCAGTGAAGAACAGGACACTTCCAAACAAATCCCTTCAAACAGATCCATGTGTTTGAATCTGAGGAAATGCCATCTCCCAAGCTGAGAAAAAGAATGCTGTGGAGGAGGCCATTTCAGCAACATCGTGGTTTTTCAAGCCAGAAAATTCCAAGCCTCGGTGGTTGGAAAGATCACGATAGGGCTATATAACTTCCCGGAAGTGACCAGGGGAGGGAGGATCCCGGTGTCAACTCACATCTTGTTTTCCCAAGTGAAAAGCCATTTCTCATAGTTGTGTGGATGTATATGGAAGGGGGGTTGTCCTGAAGATGCGAAACAGGACTGTGGAGAGTACAAAATTGCAGAGCACCACAAGGGTATCTAGTGAGAATCCTTGTTGCACATATGCCTGGTGACATCCGAAAGGTGCCTATCCATCCATCAGTGAAAACACTGTCTTTGGAATACAGCGATCAAGTAAGCTCTTGCTTCCTGAAGATACAAGGCTTTTCCATGGCATGTGTGGCATCATGAGGAAATATCCCTACACGCAACTCTGAAAAAGAAGATTCGGGAGTCGGGAGAGTGATCCATCTTCAAATCCATGGGTGGAAGCAGAGGCAGGGAGCTAGGACCTTATCCTTAGAAACACGTCTTTGGAGAAGAGAACGTTGAGCATACCACGAGTATCTTCCCAGAGACGTCGTTCAGCATGGATGTGTGCAAGCATCAGGAGACTCCCATCTCCTTCCCTCTGAGAAACAAGACTGTGGCAATTGCCACTTAGCAATAACATCACTTTTTCCTGTGTTCCAATCGATTTCCAGGATATGAGCCAAAGGACAGGCAGGGTGCAATGTCCGCCAGTGTTGTATTAAGAGTTCTGTGGATGAGGCAAGCTCCAGGAAACAAGGTTCCTTCCAATGAGACGCTTTCTAATATATATGTTGAGAACCCAGAGTATGGAGCATTTACTTCCTTGTGGAGAAAAAGATTTGCTTCAATGTGACTTCCACTAACAACCTGTTTCCAGGAGAGAAAATCAAAAGAATTCCAATATATGCGTGGAAGCCTGGTGTATAGGGGTGATGTCCTGACGCTTCGACAAAATTGTGGGGAATGGAAATCTTCTCGGCCATCTGGATGTTGGGAGAGTGCTCCATCTTCAAATCCTTCGGTGGAAGCAGAGGCAAGGGACTAAGACCCAATCCTTAGGAACACGTCTGTGGGGAAGAGAATGTTGAGCACACCACGAGTGTCTTCCCAGAGAGGTCTTCTAGAATGGATGTATGCAAGCATCAGGAGAGTTCCATCTCCTTCCCTCTGAGTAACAAGACTGTGGAGATTGCCTCTTAGCGATAACATGTCTTTTTCCAGTGTTCCAATCGATTTCCAGGATATGAGCCGAAGGACAGGCAAGGTGCAATGTCCGCCAGTGTTGTATTAACAGTTCTGTGGACGAGGCAAGCTCTAGGAAACAAGTTGCTTCCAACGAGACACTTTCTAATATATATATCTAGAAGCCAGAGTACGTAGCATTTACTTCCTTGTGGAAAACAAGATTTGCTACATTGCTACTTCCACTAACACGCTGTTTCCAGGAGAGAAAATCGAATAATTCCAATATATGCATGGAAGCCTGGTGTAAAGGGCCAATGCCCTGACGCTTTGAGAAAAGTTTGTGGAACATGCACCGTTGAGGGGGCCGCAGGTTTCTCAAGGGAGAAGCCTTCTAGAATCCATGTGTCGAAGCGATGGAAAAATATGTGACATTTCCCTGTTGGAATACACTCGCTAGGGAATCCAAAGTTCCCCTGGGATGAAGATGATCCCTGTGATAGCTATCTAGCATGTTGGTCTGGAGGAAAGCGGAAAGTGCCGCATACTTTTTGTGCAATCGAAAATCAGTGAAGAAAGCCAGCCTCAGGGAAAATCATGACACTTCACACCTAATTCCTTCCAACAAATATATGTGTGGTAGTATCAGGAAAGGGCTGTATCCTTGCCTTCGACAAACACTTCTGCTGAGAGTGCCTTTGCCGCACGCAGTGGGTTTATAAAGGAGCAGCTTCCTACACTAGAGTTGTGGTAGTGGGCAATGTCTTTGCACTAAGAGACGAGTCAGTGAAGCACACACTGTTAAGAAAACCACCAGTCACTCAAGCGAGAAGCATTGTAGCGTGTATGTACTCAAGCTTCGGAAACATGGGTTCCCCTTTGGTCTGGGAATAGAGTCTCTGGGGAATGCCAAGTTCCCCTTAGAGGAAGCTTGTCACAGCAAGGAGCTTTGTGACATATTTTTCTTAGAGGTATGGGCATGTGTGTTAGCATTCCGTAGGTGCCATGTCCTTGGCCAGGTGGAATATTTCTGTGACGAATTCGACTTCAAGCACGAATGTGGGTTTCCGAGCAAGAAGCTGCCTAGCCAAAAAGTGTAGAAGCATTCTTATAATGCCACAACTTCCTTCTGAGAAACATGACGGCTGAAAATGCAACTATCCACAAACTCATGCGATTTCCAAAAAGAAAAGCGATGTCTCACAGACGTGTCGAAGTACAGAGATGGCCGGTTTGTCCTGTCACGTAGACACAAGACTGTGGAGAATGCCCCTTTCAGAGTACCACCAGGGTTTCTAGGAAGAAGACTTCTACAATAAATGTGTGGAGGTATCAGGAGGGTGCCATTCCATCCCTCAGTGGAAACATTCTGTTTAGAACAACGTTCCAGGAACCTCTTGCTTCCAGAAGGTACAAGCTTTCTCCAGTGCAGTGTGTCGACCTGAAGAGCCTGCCCTAATGGGATCTCTGAGAAACAAGACTGAACAGAATGTAAACCTTCCCTGCTCCCTGGGTATCAGAGATGGAACCTCTTTGACGTCTATGTGTGGAAATTGAAGCAATGGACCTTGAACGGATGCACAGAAACAGGTCTGTGCTGACGCATCGTGGAGGGAGGAACCCAATTCTTCCCGTGGGAAGCCTTGTAGCCTGTCCGGGTACAAGCATTCGGAGAGGGCCCTCTCCTTCTCTCGTAGGAACTAAGCCTGTGGAGAATGCCATGTCGAGTTAATATCTTTTCTCCAGGTTATCAGCAATTTCCACTATCGTTCTAGCAGTACCAATAGGCCCTTTGCCTATGCAAAGGGCCACGTCCCCGTATTGGTGTCACCAGGATGTGGAGAAAGTAGCTGCCAGGACACACAAGTTCCCTCCAAAAAGACGCTTTCAAACACACAGGTTATAGAAGCTTTCTGATGTGCGATGGATTTCCTTCTGAGAAATCAGAGGTCCCAGAAGGCGACTAACGACCAACATATTGTTTCCAGGGCAGAAAGCCGATTTCCTGGGTCTGTTCCGTTTCTTCAACGGAAAATCCTTAGGGTTCGAAAAGAGTCTCTGGAGCAGGGACCGTGGGAGAACCTCAAGTTTCTCAAGCGAGAAGCTTTCTGGGTCGAATGTGTGGAAGGATGCGACACATGCCCTATCCCTTTGTAGGTGAAGAAGTCTCTAGGGAATGCAAATCTCCCTCCGAGGTTGTTGGTTCCCGCGAGAATCATTCTGGCATCTTTGCCTAGAGGCAAGCGGAAAGTGCCTTAGACGTTGCGGAGAACAAGCCTGTGACTCAAGAAATTTCTGCATAGAACATGACACTTCAAAAGAAGCCCTTCGAACAGATGCCTGTGTTCTAACCATAGCATAATGCCGTGTCCTTCGCTTAGAGAAAGACGTCTCTGGTAATGCAGTTACAGCGCCACTGTGGGGTTCGAACTAGAAGCTTCTGAGCCTATATTTGTGGCGGAATCCCGACAGTGCTCAGGTCGACCCTTTGCGAAAAAAGAGTGTGAAGGAAACCACTTCCTGCTAACATCTTGATTCCAGAAGAGAAAAGAGATTTCGCCGATAGGTGTAGAAGTATACTGCGGCTGGTTTGCCTTAAGGCATAGAACGGAGACTGCGGAGACTGCACTTTTCAGAACTGCAAGAGGGTCCATAGCATGAAGCCTTCCAGCACGTATGTGGCAGCATGAGAAACATGCACTCTAGTTCCGCTGGTGGAAACGGTCTGTTTAGAATAGGACGTTCAAGAAACTTTTGCTTTCGGAAGACACAAGCATTTTCCAATGTCCATGTGTAGTCAGGAACAAACTGCCGTAAAAACAAAAACAAAAACAAAAACAAAAGCTCTGAAACACAAGAACGTGGACCGTGGAACTCTTAACTCCACCTCGATACGTGACGGTAGAAACACTTTCTTATCTATGTGTGGAAGGGCAGGCAAGTGGCCAGGATTCGGATGCTCGAAAAAAGTCCATGGTGAATGGAACTTAGAGCAAACAAGAAATGTCTTGCCGTGAGAGGGGTGCTGGCCGGTTCTGTTGAAGTGTCAGGAAGCAGCCATAACATTGGCACAGCAGACGGAGTCTGTGCCTCAAGCGGGTCTCAGCGGAACAGAGGATCCTTCAATCCTACACACTGCTAGCCTCTGTGTGTTGAAGTCTCAGGAAAGGGCAGTGTCCATCGCTTGGGGAAACAATTCACTGGAGATCGCAGATTTCAACACCAACGTGGGTCTTCAATTGTCTAGACCTCTATCTTGGATGTACGGCAGTGTCAGGATAATGGCATCTCCTTCTGTCGTAGAAACAAGACTGTGCAGGATGGCACGTTCCAGGAATATCTGGATTCCAGAAGAGAGAGCGATTTCCAGTCTGGGTAAGGGAACAAAGGCAAGGTTCCCTGTCCCTTTGTGGGAGACCCAGGTCCGTGGAGGGTCCAACTTTGAGCCACAACAAGTTCTTCCCAAAAGGATGCTTTCTAGGCCAAGGGAGAGCTAGGTCCCGTAGGGTTCCTTATCTTTGCCTCTGAGACACAAGCCTGTGGATCATACCAATTTCCAGGAACTTCTAGTTTCTGGAGATGCAGCAATGTGGGCAGGGTAGTGGAAGGCGAGACTAAGGGTCATGTCCCTGTCAGGGAGACACAATGCTGTGGAGACAGGCGCTTTCTTGAACAACTCGTACCCTCAAGCCAGAAACTTCCTAGCCTATATATGTGAGAACTACCAGGTTAACGGGATAAGATCCTCTTTATGAATTAAGAAGTGGGGAATGCCAGTCCCCAATACCACGTTGTCTGAAGAAGAGAAGTGCGATTTCGAATCCAAACGTGGAGGCTTGGATAGGGGCCATGGCTGAATGCTGAGAAACGACTCTGGGGAGATGAACCCTTTTAGAGAAGCACAAGATCTCCAACGAGAAGCCTTTGAACATGTATGGGTTGAAGCCTCCGAAACATACCCCATCCTTCCGTCTGTGAATCGAGTCTCCGGACAATGCAACTATGCCAGGAGACGAGTTCGCCCGAGCCAGAATATTTGGAGCACGTTTGTCTAGAGGCACCGGGAAAATTGCCATGTGATTCGCTCAGAGAAAGAAGGCTGCGAATAAAGGAAGTTTCAGTGAAGAACAGGACACTTCCAAAGAAATCCCTTCGAACAGATCCATGTGTTTGAACCTGAGGAAATGCCATATCAGTCGCTGAGAGAAAGAATGCTGTGGAGGAGGCCATTTCAGCAACATAGTGGTTTTTCAAGCCAGAAAATTCCAAGCCTCTGTGTTTGGAAAGATCACGATAGGGCCATATACTTTCCCGGGAGAGACCAGACGAGGGAGGATCCTGGTGTCCACTCACATCTTGTTTTTCCAAGGAAAAAGCCATTTCTAATGGGGGTGTGCAAGTATATGGAAGGGGGGTTGTCCTGAAGTTGTGAAACACGACTGTGGAGCGTGCAACATTCAGAGCAGCACAAGGACCTCTATTGAGAATCCTTGTTGCACATATGCAAGGTGATATGCGAAAGGTGCCTATCCTTCCATCAGTGAAATCCTTCTCTTTGGAATACAGCGTTCATGCAACCTCTTGCTTCCTGAAGATACAAGGCATTTCTGTGGCATGTGTGGCTTCACGAGGAAACATCTCCACACTCAACTCTGAAAACAAGACTTGGGGAATGGAAATCTTCCCAGCCATCTTGATGTCGGAAGAGAGATTCCTCTTCAAATCCTTAGCTGGAGCAGAGGCAAGGGGCTAGGTCCCTATCTTTAGAAACACGTCTGTGGAGAAGAGAACGTTGAGTACACCACGAGTGTCTTCCTAGAGAGGTCTTCTAGCATGGATGTGTGCAAGCATCAGGAGTGTTCCATATCCCTCCCTCTGAGAAACAAGCCTGCGGTGAAAGTCACCTGGCGATAACATCTCTTTTTCCAGTGTTCCAATCGATTTCCAGGATATGAGCCGAAGGACAGGCAAGCTGCAATGTCCGCCATTGTGGTCTTAAAAGTTCTGTGGACGACGCAAGCTCCAGGAAACCAAGTTCCTTCCAACGAGACGCTTTCTAATATATATATCTAGAAGCCGGAGTACGTAGTATTTCCTTCCTGGTGGAAAACAAGATTTGCTGCATTGCAACTTCCACTAAAAACCTGATTCGAGGAGAGAAAATCAAAGAATTTCAATATATGCCTTGAAGCCTGGTGTATAGGGCCGATGTCCTGACGCTTGGAGAAAAGTGTGTGGAACATGCACCGCTGAGGGAGCCGCAGGTTTCTCAAGCGAGAAGCATTCTAGAATGCATGGGGCGAAGGGACGGAAGAATATGCGACCCTTCCCTGAGCGAATACATTCTCTTGGGAATCCAAAACTCCCCTCGGATGAAGGAGATCCTGGTGAAAAGCTCCCTAGCATGTTGTTCTGGACCCAAGCGGAAAGTGCCGCATATGTTCGTGCAAGCAAAAATCTGTGAAGAATGCCAGGCTCAGGCAAAACCAGGACACTTCACACCAAATCCCTTCCAGCAAATATATGTGTGGTAGTACCAGGAAAGGGCTGTGTCCTTTCCTTGGACAAACACTTCTGTTGAGAGTGCCTTTGACACACACAGTGGGTTTTCCAAGAGGCAGCTTCCTAGCCTAGACGCGTGGTAGCGGGCAATGTCCTTGCACCTCGAGAGAAGTCAGTGAAGTACACACCGTTCAGAGAACCACCAGTCTCTCCAGCGAGAAGCACTGTAGCATGTATGTACTCAAGTTTCGGAAACATGGGCTCCCTTTCTCTCTGAGAATACTGTCTCTGAGGAAAGCCAACTTCCCCTGAGAGGAAGCTTCTCACAGCGAGAAGCTTCGTGACATGTTTTTCTAGAGGTACGGGCATGTGTTTTCGCATTCGGTACATGCCGGGTCCTTGGCCTGGTGGAATATTTCTGTGATTCAGGCGACTTCAGCATCAATGCGGGTTTCCGAGCAAGAAGCTGCCTAGCCCAAAACAGTAGAAGCATCCGCAGAATGCCACAACATTCCTTCTGAGAAAGAAGATGGCGGACATCGTTACTTTCCCCGAACGCATGTGGTTTTCGAAGAGAAAAGCGATGTCTCACAGACGGGTCGAAGTACAAGGATGGCGGGTTTGTCCTATCCCTTAGACACAAGACTGTGCAGGATGCCCCTTTAAGAGTACCACCAGGGTCTCTAGCGAGAAGACTTCTAGAATAGATGTGTGGAGGCATCAGGAGGGTGCCGTGTCCATCCCTCAGGGAAAACACATTGTTTAAAACAACGTTCCAGGAACCTCTTCTTCCAGAAGGTACAAGATTTGTGCAGTGCAGTGCGTCGACCTGAAGAGCCTGCCCTAATAGGATCTCTGAGAAACAACCCTGCAGAAAATGGAAACCGTCCCTGCCACCTCGGTATCTGAGATGGAACCCCTTTCACGTCTTGTATGGAATTTGAAGCAAGGGACATTGACCCGATGCCCAGAAACAGGTCTGTGCGGAGGTAAGGTGGAGCAAGCAACCGAATTCTTCCCGTGGGAAACCCTGTAGCCTGTACGGTTTCAAGAATCCGGAGAGGGCCCTCTCCTTCTCTCGTAGAAACTAAGCATGTGGCGAATGCCACGTCGAGTTCATATGTTTTCTCCACAGTTTTCAGCCATTTCCAGTATCGGTCTGGAAGGACCGATAGGCCCTTTGCCTATGCAAATGGCCAAGTCCCCGTACTGGAGTCACCAGGATGTGGAGAAAGCAGCTGCCAAGAAACACAAGTTCCTACAAGGAGACGATTTCTAACAAACAGGTTTTGGACGCGTTCGGATGTGCGATGGATTTCCTTCTCAGAAATCATAGGTCTCAGAAGGTGATTAACCACCAACATCTTGTTCCCAAGGCAGAAAGCCGATTTCCAGGATCTATATGGAAGTCTACGTAACGGACAATTCTTTAGGGTGGGAAAAGTGTCTGTGGAGCAGGTACCTTTCGGAGAAGCTCACGTTTCTCACGCGAGAAGCATTCTGGCTCGAATGTGTGGAAGGATGCGACGCACGCCACATCCCTCTGTCGGGGAAGGAGTCTCGAGGGAAGGCAACTCTCCCTCCGAGGTAGTTGCTTCCCGTGAGAAAAATTCTGGCATCTTTGCCTAGAGGTAAGCGGAAAGTGCCTTACACGTTGCGGAGACAAATCTGTGACTAAAGAATATTCTACGTAAAAATGGACACCACAAAAGCAGCCCTACGAACAGATGCATGTGATCTAACCCTAGGATAATGCCCTGCCCTTCGCTTAGAGAAAGACGTCTTCGGTAGTGCAGGTCCAGCGCCTCTGTGCGTTTCCAACCAGAACCTTCCAAGCATATATGTATGGCGGAATCCCGAGGGTGCTCCGGTCTACCCTTCACGGAAAAAGAGTGCAAAGGAAAACACTGCCCGCTAACCTCTTGATTCAAGAAGAGAAAAGCGATTTCGCCGAGAGGTGTAGAAGTATACGGCGGCTGGCTTGCCTTTAGGCATAGAACGGAGATTACGGAGACTGCACTTTTCAGAGCTGCAAGACTGTCTCTAGCCTGAAACCTTCCAGCACGTATGTGGCAGCATGAGAAACGTGGCCTCTAGTTCCGCTGGTGGAAACGGTCTGTTTAGAATAGGACATTCAAGAAACTTTTGCTTTCGGAAGAAAGAAGCTTTTTCCAATGTCCATGTGTATTCAGGAAGAAACTGCCGTAAACAGAAAAACAAAACAAAAAGCTCTGAAACACGAGACCGTGCACCGTGGAACTCTTAACTCCACCTCGATCGGTGACGGTAGAAACTCTTTCTTATCTACGTGTGTAAGGACAGTCAAGTGGTCAGGATACGGATGCTAGAAAAATGTCCGTGGTGGCTGGATCTGAGAGCAAAGAAGAAACGTCTTGCCGTGAGAATGCTGCTGGCCGTTGCGTGTTGAAGCGTCAGGAAGCAGCCATAGCATTCGCACAGCGGACGGAGTCTGTGCCTCAAGCGCATCTCAGTGGAACAGAGGATCCTTCAATCCTTCACACTGCTAGCCTCTGTGTGTTGAAGTGTCAGGAAAGGGCAGTATCTGTCGCTCAGGGAAACAATTCAACGGAGATCGCAGCTTTCAAGAAAACGTGGGTCTTCAAGGGTGTAGCCACCAAGCTTGGATGTGCGGCACTGTCAGGACAATGTCATCTACTTCCGTCATAGAAACAAGACTGTGCAGGATGGCACCTTCCAGGAACATCTGGATTCCAGAAGAGAAAACGATTTCCAGTCTGGGTAAGGGAACAACGGCAAGGTGCTCTGTCCCTGTGTGGGACATCCAGGTCCGTGGAGAGTCCAACTTGGAGCCACAACAATTACTTCACAAAAGGAAGCTTTCTAGGCCAAGGGAGGGCAAGGATCCGTAGGGTTCATTATCTTTGCCTCTAGGACACAAGCCTGCGGATCATACCACTTTCCAGGAACGTCTAGTTTCTGGAGATCCAGCAATGTGGGCACGGAAGAGGAAGTCGAGACGAAGGGCCTATCCCTGTTAGGGAAACACTAGGCCGTGGAGACAGCCTCTTTCTTGAACAATGCGTACCCTCCAGCCAGAAGCTTCTTAGACTAAACTGGTGAGAACTACCAGGTGAACGCCATAAACATCTCTTTATGAAACAAGAAGTAGGGAAAGCCAGTTCCCACTAACATGTTGTCTGCAGAAGAGAATTGCAATTTCCAATGCAAACGTGGAGGGTTGGGTAGGGGCCATGGCCGATTGCTGAGAAACGAGCCTGGGGAGATGCACCCTTTTAGAGAAGCACAAGTCTCTCCAACGAGAAGCCTTTGAGTACGTAAGTGTTGAAGCCTCCGAAACATACCCCATTCTTCTGTGAATCGAGGCTCCCGGCAACGCATCTAAGCCAGGAGAGGAAGTCCCCCCAAGCCAGAATATTTGGAGCACGTTTGTCAAGAGGAACCAGGCAAAGTGCCCTGCCAATCGCTCAGAGAAACAAGGCTGCGATTAAAGAACGTTTCAGTGAAGAACAGAAGCACACGTCTCTCCAACGAGAAGCCTTTGAGTACGTAGGTGTTGAAGGCTCCAAAACATGCTCCATCCTTCCGTCTGTGAATCGAGTCTCCGGGCAATGCATCTATGCCAGGACAGGAAGTTCGCCCGAGCCAGAATATTTGGCGCACGTTTGTCTACAGGCACCGGGCAAAATGCCCTGCCATTCGCTCAGAGAAACAAGGCTGCGACTAAAGGAAGTTTCAGTGAAGATCAGGACACTTCCAGAGAAATCGCTTCGGACACTTCCATGAGTTTGAACCTGAGGCAATGCCCTCTCCTACGCTGAGAGAAAGAATGCTGTGGAGGAGGCCATTACAGCAACATGGTTGTTTTTCAAGCCAGAAACTTCCAAGCCTCTGTGCTTGGAAAGGTCAAGAAAAGGCCATACACTTTCCCGGGAGAGACCAGTCGAGGGAGGATCCGGGTGTGCACTCCCATCTTTTTTCCCAAGAGAAAAGCCATTTCTCATGGCGGTGTGGAAGAATACGGAAGGGGGTTTGTCCTGAAGCTGTGAAACACGACTATGGATAGTGCAACATTCAGAGCAGCCCAAGGGCCTCTATGGAGAATCCTTGTTGCACATTTGCCAGATGATATCCGAAAGGTGCCTATCCTTCCACCAGTGAAAACACTCTCTTTGGAATACAGCGTTCATGGAACCTCTTGCTTCCTGAAGATACAAGGCATTTCCGTGGCGTGTGTGGATTCACGAGAAACCATCTCTACATGCAACTCTGAAAACTAGACTTGCGGAATGGAAATCTTCACGGCCATCTGGATGTCGGAAGAGAGATGCATCTTCACATCCTGGGTGCAAGGAGAGTCAAGAGGCTAGGTCCCTCTCCAAAGAAGAAGAGGGACCTTCTCATTCTCTTCACTCTTGGAGAAGAGAATGTTGAGTACACCACGAGTGTCCTCCCAGAGAGATCGGCTAGCATGGATGTGTGCAAGCATCAGGAGTGTTCCATCTCCTTCTCTCTGAGAAACAAGCCTGTGGCGAATGCCACCTAGCGATAACGTCTCTGTTTCCAGTGTTCCAATCGATTTGCAGGATATGAGCCGAAGGAGAGGCAAGGTGCAATGTCCGACATTGTGGTATTAACAGTTGTGTGGACGACGCAAGCTCCAGGAACCAGAGTTCCATCCAACGAGACGCTGTCTAATATATATGTCTAGAAGCCAGAGTACGTGGTGTTGACTTCCTTGTGGAAAACAAGTTTGCTGCAATGCGACGTCCACTAACAAACTGAATCCAGGAGAGAAAATCGAAGAATTCTAATATATGCGTGGAAGCCTGGTGTATAGGCCCGATGTCCTGACGCTTAGAGAAAAGTGTGTGGAACATGCACCGTTGAGGGAGCCACAGGTCTCTCAAGTGAGGAGCATTCTAGAAAGCATGGAGCGAAGGGACGGAAAAAAAATGCGACCCTACCCTGTGCGAATACACTCTCTAGGGAATCCAACGTTCCCCTCGGATGGAGGAGATCCTGGTGATAAACTCCCTAGCATGGTGTTCTGGAGGCAAGCGGAAAGTGCCGTGTTTCTGCGTACAAGCAAAAATCTGTGAAGAAAGCCAGGCTCAGGGTAAAACATGACACTTCACACCACATCCCTTCCCAACAACTATATGTGTGGGAGAATCAGGAAAGGGCCGCATACTTGCCTTGGACACACACTATTGTTGAGAGTGCCTTTGCCGCACGCAGTGGGTTTTCAAAGAGGCAGATTCCTCCCCTAGACGCGTGGTGGTGGGCAATGTCATTGCACTTGGAGACGAGTCCGTGAAGCACACAGCTTTTAGAGAACCACCAGGCTCCCAAGCGAGAAGCATTGTAGCGTGTATGTACTCAAGTTTCGGAAATATGGGCTCCCTTTCCCTCTGCGAATACAGCCTCTGGGGAATGCCAGGTTCCCCTGAGAGGAACCTGCTCACAGCGAGAAGCGTTGTGGCATGATTTTCCTAGAGGTCCGGGCATGTGTATTCGCATTCGGTAGGTGCCGTGTCTTTGGCCTGGTGGAACATTTCTGTGATGTAGGCGACTTCAGCACCAATGCGGGTTTCCGAGCAAGAAGCTGCCAAGCCAAAAACCGTAGAAGCATCCTTAGAATGCCACAAAATTGCTTCTGACAAAGAAGACGGCGGACAACGCTACTTTCCACGAACGCAGGTGATTTCCAAAGAGAAATGCGATGTCTCACAGACATGTCGAACTAGAGGGATAGTGGGTTTCACCTGTCACTGAGACACAAGACTGTGGAGAATGCCCCTTTCAGAGTACCACCAGGGTCTCTAGCGAGAAGCCTTCTACAAGAGACGTGTGGGGGCATCCGGAGGGTGCCGTGTCCATCCCTCAGGGAAAACACGCTGGGAGGACAACGTTCCAGGAACCTCTTGCTTCCAGAAGGTACAAGCTTTCTGCAGGGCAGTGTGTCGACCTGAGGAGCCTGCCTTAATGGGATCTCGGAGAAACCACACTGAGGAGAATGGAAACCGTCCCTGCCACCTGGGAATCAGAGATGGAACCCCTTTCACGTCTACGCGTGGAATTTGAAGCAAGGGAACTTGACCCGATGCCCAGAAACAGGTCTGTGCCGAAGTCACTTGGAGTGAGCAAGCCACTTCTTCCTGTGGGAGGCCCTGTAGCCTGGACGGGTACAAGCATCCGGAGAGGGCCCTCTCCTTCTCTCGTAGAAACTAAGGCTGTGGAGAATGCCACGTCGAGTTCATATCTTTTCTCCACAGTTCTCAGCCATTTCCAGCATCGGTCTGGAAGGACCGCTTGACCCGTTGCCTATGTAAACGGTCAAGTCCTCGGACTGCAGTCACCAGGATGTGGAGAATGTAGCTGCCAGGACACACAAGGTCCCAGCAACGCGACGCTTTCTAACAAACAGGTGATGGACGCGTTCTGATGTGCGATGGATTTCCTTCTGAGAAATCAGAGGTCCCAGAAGGCGACGTACCACCAACAGCCTGTTTCCAGGGCAGAAAGCCGATTTCCAGGATCTGTGTGGAAGTCTAGGGAACGGACAATTCCTTCTTCGGTTGGGAAAGTGCCTGTGGAGCAGGCACCTTTCGGTGAAGCTCCCGTTTCTCAAGCGAGAAGCCTTCTGGCTCGAATGTGTGGAAGGATGCGACGCACGCCCCATCCGTCTGTCGGTGAAGGAGTCTCTAGGCAATGCAACTCTCCCTCCGAGGTAGTTGGTTCCCGTGAGAATCATTCTGGCATCTTTGCCTAGAGGCAAGCGGAAAGTGCCTTAGACGTTGCGGAGACAAGCCTGTGGCTAAAGAATATTCTGTAGAAATCGACACTTCAAAAGAAGCCCTTCGAACAGATGCCTGTGTCCTAACTCTAGGAGAATGCCCTGCCATTCGCTTAGAGAAAGACGTCCTCGGTCATGCAGGTCCAGCGCCACTGTGCGGTTCCAACCAGAATCTTCAGAGCATATATGTATGGCGGAATCCCGACCGTGCTCTGGTCTACCCTTCAGGGAAATAGAGTGTGAAGGAAAACACTGCCCGCTAACCTCTTGATTCCAGAGGAGAAAAGCGATTCCGCCCAGAGGGGTCAAATTATACGGGGTCTGGTTTGCCTTTCGGCATAGAACGGAGATTGCGGAGACCGCACTTTTCAGAGCTGCAAGAGGTTGTCTAGCATGAAGCCATCCAGCACGTATGTGGCAGCATGAGAATCGTTCCCTCCAGTTCCGCTGGTGGAAACGGTCTCTATAGAATAGGACGTTCAAGAAAATTTTGCTTTCGGAAGATACAAGCCTTTTCCAATGTCCACGTGAGGTCAGGAAGAAGTGCCGTAGAAACCAAAACCAAAACCAAACAGAAAGCCCTGAAACAAGAGACCGTGGGCCGTGGAAGTCTCAACTCCACCTCGATCGCTGACGGTAGAAACTCTTTCGCATCTATGTGTGGAGGGGCAGTCACGTGGCCAGGATTCGGATGCTCGAAAAAAGTCCGTGCTGAATGGAACTTAAAGCAAACAAAAAATACCATGCCGTGAGAAGGCTGCTGGCCGGTAGGTGATGAAGCGTCAGGAAGCAGCCATAGCATTCCCACAGCGGATGGAGTCTGTGCGTCCAGCGCGTCACAGCGAAACAGAGGAGTCTTCAATCCTACACACTGCTAGCCTCTGTGTGTTGAAGTCTCAGGAAAGGGCAGTATCGGTCGCTCGGGGAAAGAATTCTGCGGAGATCGCAGCTTTCAACACCAACGTGGGTCTTCAAGTGTGTAGCCTCCTAGCTGTGGTGTGCGGCAGTGTCAAGAGAATGCCATCTCCTTCCGTCGTAGAAACAAGACTGTGCAGGATGGCACGGTCAAGGAACATCTGGATTGCAGAAGAGCAAGCGATTTCCAGTCTGGGTAAGGGAACAAAGGCAAGGGGCCCTGTCCCTGTGTGGGAGACCCAGGTCCGCGGAGAGTCCAACTTCGAACCACAAGTTCTTCCCAAAGGGAAGCTTTCTTCGCCAAGGGAGGGCAAGGTTCCGTAGGGTTCCTTATGTTTGCCTCTGAGACCCAAGCCTGCGGATCATACCACTTTCCAGGAACGTCTAGTTTCTGGAGCTGCTGCCGCATCTGTGGGCACAGAAGTGGAAGGCGAGTCTAAGGGCCATGTCCTTGTCAGGGAGACACTAGGCCGTGGAGACAGCCGCTTTCTTGAACAACTCGTACCCTCCAGCCAGAAGCTTCTTAGCCTATACTGGTGTGAATTACCAGGGTAAGGACATAACCATCTCTTTGTGAAAAAAGAAGTGGGGGATGCCCGTTCCCACTAAGATGTTGTCTGCAGAAGAGAAGTGCGATGTCCATTCCAAACGTGGAGCCTTGGGTCAAGGCCATGGCCGATTGCAGGGAAACGAGCCTGGGGGATGCACCCTTTGAGAGAAGCACACGTCTCTCCAACGAGAAGCCTTTGAGTACGTAGGTGTTGAAGCCTCCAAAATATGCTCCATCCTTCCGTCTGTGAATCGAGTCTCCGGGCAATGCATCTATGCCAGGACAGGAAGTTCGCCCGAGCCAGAATATTTGGCGCACGTTTGTCTACAGGCACCGGGCAAAATGCCCTGCCATTCGCTCAGAGAAACAAGGCTGCGACTAAAGGAAGTTTCAGTGAAGATCAGGACACTTCCAAAGAAATCCCTTCGGACACTTCCATGAGTTTGAACCTGAGGCAATGCCCTCTCCTACGCTGAGAGAAAGAATGCTGTGGAGGAGTCCATTACCGCAACATGGTTGTTTTTCAAGCCAGAAACTTCCAAGCCTCTGTGCTTGGAAAGGTCAAGAAAAGGCCATACACTTTCCCGGGAGAGACCAGTCGAGGGAGGATCCGGGTGTGCACTCCCATCTTTTTTCCCAAGAGAAAAGCCATTTCTCATGGCGGTGTGGAAGAATACGGAAGGGGGTTTGTCCTGAAGCTGTGAAACACGACTATGGATAGTGCAACATTCAGAGCAGCCCAAGGGCCTCTATGGAGAATCCTTGTTGCACATTTGCCAGATGATATCCGAAAGGTGCCTATCCTTCCACCAGTGAAAACACTCTCTTTGGAATACAGCGTTCATGGAACCTCTTGCTTCCTGAAGATACAAGGCATTTCCGTGGCGTGTGTGGATTCACGAGAAACCATCTCTACATGCAACTCTGAAAACTAGACTTGCGGAATGGAAATCTTCACGGCCATCTGGATGTCGGAAGAGAGATGCACCTTCACATCCTGGGTGCAAGGAGAGTCAAGAGGCTAGGGCCCTCTCCAAAGAAACAGGTCTGTGGAGAAGAGAACGTTGAGTACACCACGAGTGTCCTCCCAGAGAGATCGGCTAGCATGGATGTGTGCAAGCATCAGGAGTGTTCCATCTCCTTCTCTCTGAGAAACAAGCCTGTGGCGAATGCCACCTAGCGATAACGTCTCTGTTTCCAGTGTTCCAATCGATTTGCAGGATATGAGCCGAAGGAGAGGCAAGGTGCAATGTCCGACATTGTGGTATTAACAGTTGTGTGGACGACGCAAGCTCCAGGAACCAGAGTTCCATCCAACGAGACGCTGTCTAATATGTATGTCTAGAAGCCAGAGTACGTGGTGTTGACTTCCTTGTGGAAAACAAGTTTTGCTGCAATGCGACGTCCACTAACAAACTGAATCCAGGAGAGAAAATCGAAGAATTCTAATATATGCGTGGAAGCCTGGTGTATAGGCCCGATGTCCTGACGCTTAGAGAAAAGTGTGTGGAACATGCACCGTTGAGGGAGCCACAGGTCTCTCAAGTGAGGAGCATTCTAGAAAGCATGGAGCGAAGGGACGGAAAAAATATGCGACCCTTCCCTGTGCGAATACACTCTCTAGGGAATCCAACGTTCCCCTCGGATGGAGGAGATCCTGGTGATAAACTCCCTAGCATGGTGTTCTGGAGGCAAGCGGAAAGTGCCGTGTATCTGCGTACAAGCAAAAATCTGTGAAGAAAGCCAGGCTCAGGGTAAAACATGACACTTCACACCACATCCCTTCCCAACAACTACATGTGTGGGAGAATCAGGAAAGGGCCGCATACTTGCCTTGGACACACACTACTGTTGAGAGTGCCTTTGCCGCACGCAGTGCGTTTTCAAAGAGGCAGCTTCCTCCCCTAGACGCGTGGTGGTGGGCAATGTCATTGCACTTGGAGACGAGTCCGTGAAGCACACAGCGTTCTGAGAACCACCAGGCTCCCAAGCGAGAAGCATTGTAGCGTGTATGTACTCAAGTTTCGGAAATATGGGCTCCCTTTCCCTCTGCGAATACAGCCTCTGGGGAATGCCAGGTTCCCCTGAGAGGAACCTGCTCACAGCGAGAAGCGTTGTGGCATGATTTTCCGAGAGGTCCGGGCATGTGTATTCGCATTCGGTAGGTGCCGTGTCTTTGGCCTGGTGGAACATTTCTGTGATGTAGGCGACCTCAGCACCAATGCGGGTTTCCGAGCAAGAAGCTGCCAAGCCAAAAACCGTAGAAGCATCCTTAGAATGCCACAACATTGCTTCTGACAAAGAAGACGGCGGACAACGCTACTTTCCACGAACGCAGGCGATTTCCAAAGAGAAATGCGATGTCTCACAGACATGTCGAACTAGAGGGATGGTGGGTTTCACCTGTCACTGAGACACAAGACTGTGGAGAATGCCCCTTTCAGAGTACCACCAGGGTCTCTAGCGAGAAGCCTTCTACAAGAGACGTGTGGGGGCATCCGGAGGGTGCCGTGTCCATCCCTCAGGGAAAACACGCTGGGAGGACAACGTTCCAGGAACCTCTTGCTTCCAGAAGGTACAAGCTTTCTGCAGGGCAGTGTGTCGACCTGAGGAGCCTGCCTTAATGGGATCTCGGAGAAACCACACTGAGGAGAATGGAAACCGTCCCTGCCACCTGGGAATCAGAGATGGAACCCCTTTCACGTCTACGCGTGGAATTTGAAGCAAGGGAACTTGACCCGATGCCCAGAAACAGGTCTGTGCCGAAGTCACTTGGAGTGAGCAAGCCACTTCTTCCTGTGGGAGGCCCTGTAGCCTGGACGGGTACAAGCATCCGGAGAGGGCCCTCTCCTTCTCTCGTAGAAACTAAGGCTGTGGAGAATGCCACGTCGAGTTCATATCTTTTCTCCACAGTTCTCAGCCATTTCCAGCATCGGTCTGGAAGGACCGCTTGACCCGTTGCCTATGTAAACGGTCAAGTCCTCGGACTGCAGTCACCAGGATGTGGAGAATGTAGCTGCCAGGACACACAAGGTCCCAGCAACGCGACGCTTTCTAACAAACAGGTGATGGACGCGTTCTGATGTGCGATGGATTTCCTTCTGAGAAATCAGAGGTCCCAGAAGGCGACGTACCACCAACAGCCTGTTTCCAGGGCAGAAAGCCGATTTCCAGGATCTGTGTGGAAGTCTAGGGAACGGACAATTCCTTCTTCGGTTGGGAAAGTGCCTGTGGAGCAGGCACCTTTCGGTGAAGCTCCCGTTTCTCAAGCGAGAAGCCTTCTGGCTCGAATGTGTGGAAGGATGCGACGCACGCCCCATCCGTCTGTCGGTGAAGGAGTCTCTAGGCAATGCAACTCTCCCTCCGAGGTAGTTGGTTCCCGTGAGAATCATTCTGGCATCTTTGCCTAGAGGCAAGCGGAAAGTGCCTTAGACGTTGCGGAGACAAGCCTGTGGCTAAAGAATATTCTGTAGAAATCGACACTTCAAAAGAAGCCCTTCGAACAGATGCCTGTGTCCTAACTCTAGGAGAATGCCCTGCCATTCGCTTAGAGAAAGACGTCCTCGGTCATGCAGGTCCAGCGCCACTGTGCGGTTCCAACCAGAATCTTCAGAGCATATATGTATGGCGGAATCCCGACCGTGCTCTGGTCTACCCTTCAGGGAAATAGAGTGTGAAGGAAAACACTGCCCGCTAACCTCTTGATTCCAGAAGAGAAAAGCGATTCCGCCCAGAGGGGTCAAATTATACGGGGTCTGGTTTGCCTTTCGGCATAGAACGGAGATTGCGGAGACCGCACTTTTCAGAGCTGCAAGAGGTTGTCTAGCATGAAGCCATCCAGCACGTATGTGGCAGCATGAGAATCATTCCCTCCAGTTCCGCTGGTGGAAACGGTCTCTATAGAATAGGACGTTCAAGAAAATTTTGCTTTCGGAAGATACAAGCCTTTTCCAATGTCCACGTGAGGTCAGGAAGAAGTGCCGTAGAAACCAAAACCAAAACCAAACAGAAAGCCCTGAAACAAGAGACCGTGGGCCGTGGAAGTCTCAACTCCACCTCGATCGCTGACGGTAGAAACTCTTTCGCATCTATGTGTGGAGGGGCAGTCACGTGGCCAGGATTCGGATGCTCGAAAAAAGTCCGTGGTGAATGGAACTTAAAGCAAACAAAAAATACCATGCCGTGAGAAGGCTGCTGGCCGGTAGGTGATGAAGCGTCAGGAAGCAGCCATAGCATTCCCACAGCGGATGGAGTCTGTGCGTCCAGCGCGTCACAGCGAAACAGAGGAGTCTTCAATCCTACACACTGCTAGCCTCTGTGTGTTGAAGTCTCAGGAAAGGGCAGTATCGGTCGCTCGGGGAAAGAATTCTGCGGAGATCGCAGCTTTCAACACCAACGTGGGTCTTCAAGTGTGTAGCCTCCTAGCTGTGGTGTGCGGCAGTGTCAAGAGAATGCCATCTCCTTCCGTCGTAGAAACAAGACTGTGCAGGATGGCACGGTCAAGGAACATCTGGATTGCAGAAGAGCAAGCGATTTCCAGTCTGGGTAAGGGAACAAAGGCAAGGGGCCCTGTCCCTGTGTGGGAGACCCAGGTCCGCGGAGAGTCCAACTTCGAGCCACAACAAGTTCTTCCCAAAGGGAAGCTTTCTACGCCAAGGGAGGGCAAGGTTCCGTAGGGTTCCTTATGTTTGCCTCTGAGACCCAAGCCTGCGGATCATACCACTTTCCAGGAACGTCTAGTTTCTGGAGGTGCTGCCGCATCTGTGGGCACAGAAGTGGAAGGCGAGTCTAAGGGCCATGTCCTTGTCAGGGAGACACTAGGCCGTGGAGACAGCCGCTTTCTTGAACAACTCGTACCCTCCAGCCAGAAGCTTCTTAGCCTATACTGGTGTGAATTACCAGGGTAAGGACATAACCATCTCTTTGTGAAAAAAGAAGTGGGGGATGCCCGTTCCCACTAAGATGTTGTCTGCAGAAGAGAAGTGCGATGTCCATTCCAAACGTGGAGCCTTGGGTCAAGGCCATGGCCGATTGCAGGGAAACGAGCCTGGGGGATGCACCCTTTGAGAGAAGCACACGTCTCTCCAACGAGAAGCCTTTGAGTACGTAGGTGTTGAAGCCTCCAAAACATGCTCCATCCTTCCGTCTGTGAATCGAGTCTCCGGGCAATGCATCTATGCCAGGACAGGAAGTTCGCCCGAGCCAGAATATTTGGCGCACGTTTGTCTACAGGCACCGGGCAAAATGCCCTGCCATTCGCTCAGAGAAACAAGGCTGCGACTAAAGGAAGTTTCAGTGAAGATCAGGACACTTCCAAAGAAATCCCTTCGGACACTTCCATGAGTTTGAACCTGAGGCAATGCCCTCTCCTACGCTGAGAGAAAGAATGCTGTGGAGGAGTCCATTACCGCAACATGGTTGTTTTTCAAGCCAGAAACTTCCAAGCCTCTGTGCTTGGAAAGGTCAAGAAAAGGCCATACACTTTCCCGGGAGAGACCAGTCGAGGGAGGATCCGGGTGTGCACTCCCATCTTTTTTCCCAAGAGAAAAGCCATTTCTCATGGCGGTGTGGAAGAATACGGAAGGGGGTTTGTCCTGAAGCTGTGAAACACGACTATGGATAGTGCAACATTCAGAGCAGCCCAAGGGCCTCTATGGAGAATCCTTGTTGCACATTTGCCAGATGATATCCGAAAGGTGCCTATCCTTCCACCAGTGAAAACACTCTCTTTGGAATACAGCGTTCATGGAACCTCTTGCTTCCTGAAGATACAAGGCATTTCCGTGGCGTGTGTGGATTCACGAGAAACCATCTCTACATGCAACTCTGAAAACTAGACTTGCGGAATGGAAATCTTCACGGCCATCTGGATGTCGGAAGAGAGATGCACCTTCACATCCTGGGTGCAAGGAGAGTCAAGAGGCTAGGGCCCTCTCCAAAGAAACAGGTCTGTGGAGAAGAGAACGTTGAGTACACCACGAGTGTCCTCCCAGAGAGATCGGCTAGCATGGATGTGTGCAAGCATCAGGAGTGTTCCATCTCCTTCTCTCTGAGAAACAAGCCTGTGGCGAATGCCACCTAGCGATAACGTCTCTGTTTCCAGTGTTCCAATCGATTTGCAGGATATGAGCCGAAGGAGAGGCAAGGTGCAATGTCCGACATTGTGGTATTAACAGTTGTGTGGACGACGCAAGCTCCAGGAACCAGAGTTCCATCCAACGAGACGCTGTCTAATATGTATGTCTAGAAGCCAGAGTACGTGGTGTTGACTTCCTTGTGGAAAACAAGTTTTGCTGCAATGCGACGTCCACTAACAAACTGAATCCAGGAGAGAAAATCGAAGAATTCTAATATATGCGTGGAAGCCTGGTGTATAGGCCCGATGTCCTGACGCTTAGAGAAAAGTGTGTGGAACATGCACCGTTGAGGGAGCCACAGGTCTCTCAAGTGAGGAGCATTCTAGAAAGCATGGAGCGAAGGGACGGAAAAAATATGCGACCCTTCCCTGTGCGAATACACTCTCTAGGGAATCCAACGTTCCCCTCGGATGGAGGAGATCCTGGTGATAAACTCCCTAGCATGGTGTTCTGGAGGCAAGCGGAAAGTGCCGTGTATCTGCGTACAAGCAAAAATCTGTGAAGAAAGCCAGGCTCAGGGTAAAACATGACACTTCACACCACATCCCTTCCCAACAACTACATGTGTGGGAGAATCAGGAAAGGGCCGCATACTTGCCTTGGACACACACTACTGTTGAGAGTGCCTTTGCCGCACGCAGTGCGTTTTCAAAGAGGCAGCTTCCTCCCCTAGACGCGTGGTGGTGGGCAATGTCATTGCACTTGGAGACGAGTCCGTGAAGCACACAGCGTTCTGAGAACCACCAGGCTCCCAAGCGAGAAGCATTGTAGCGTGTATGTACTCAAGTTTCGGAAATATGGGCTCCCTTTCCCTCTGCGAATACAGCCTCTGGGGAATGCCAGGTTCCCCTGAGAGGAACCTGCTCACAGCGAGAAGCGTTGTGGCATGATTTTCCGAGAGGTCCGGGCATGTGTATTCGCATTCGGTAGGTGCCGTGTCTTTGGCCTGGTGGAACATTTCTGTGATGTAGGCGACCTCAGCACCAATGCGGGTTTCCGAGCAAGAAGCTGCCAAGCCAAAAACCGTAGAAGCATCCTTAGAATGCCACAACATTGCTTCTGACAAAGAAGACGGCGGACAACGCTACTTTCCACGAACGCAGGCGATTTCCAAAGAGAAATGCGATGTCTCACAGACATGTCGAACTAGAGGGATGGTGGGTTTCACCTGTCACTGAGACACAAGACTGTGGAGAATGCCCCTTTCAGAGTACCACCAGGGTCTCTAGCGAGAAGCCTTCTACAAGAGACGTGTGGGGGCATCCGGAGGGTGCCGTGTCCATCCCTCAGGGAAAACACGCTGGGAGGACAACGTTCCAGGAACCTCTTGCTTCCAGAAGGTACAAGCTTTCTGCAGGGCAGTGTGTCGACCTGAGGAGCCTGCCTTAATGGGATCTCGGAGAAACCACACTGAGGAGAATGGAAACCGTCCCTGCCACCTGGGAATCAGAGATGGAACCCCTTTCACGTCTACGCGTGGAATTTGAAGCAAGGGAACTTGACCCGATGCCCAGAAACAGGTCTGTGCCGAAGTCACTTGGAGTGAGCAAGCCACTTCTTCCTGTGGGAGGCCCTGTAGCCTGGACGGGTACAAGCATCCGGAGAGGGCCCTCTCCTTCTCTCGTAGAAACTAAGGCTGTGGAGAATGCCACGTCGAGTTCATATCTTTTCTCCACAGTACTCAGCCATTTCCAGCATCGGTCTGGAAGGACCGCTTGACCCGTTGCCTATGTAAACGGTCAAGTCCTCGGACTGCAGTCACCAGGATGTGGAGAATGTAGCTGCCAGGACACACAAGGTCCCAGCAACGCGACGCTTTCTAACAAACAGGTGATGGACGCGTTCTGATGTGCGATGGATTTCCTTCTGAGAAATCAGAGGTCCCAGAAGGCGACGTACCACCAACAGCCTGTTTCCAGGGCAGAAAGCCGATTTCCAGGATCTGTGTGGAAGTCTAGGGAACGGACAATTCCTTCTTCGGTTGGGAAAGTGCCTGTGGAGCAGGCACCTTTCGGTGAAGCTCCCGTTTCTCAAGCGAGAAGCCTTCTGGCTCGAATGTGTGGAAGGATGCGACGCACGCCCCATCCGTCTGTCGGTGAAGGAGTCTCTAGGCAATGCAACTCTCCCTCCGAGGTAGTTGGTTCCCGTGAGAATCATTCTGGCATCTTTGCCTAGAGGCAAGCGGAAAGTGCCTTAGACGTTGCGGAGACAAGCCTGTGGCTAAAGAATATTCTGTAGAAATCGACACTTCAAAAGAAGCCCTTCGAACAGATGCCTGTGTCCTAACTCTAGGAGAATGCCCTGCCATTCGCTTAGAGAAAGACGTCCTCGGTCATGCAGGTCCAGCGCCACTGTGCGGTTCCAACCAGAATCTTCAGAGCATATATGTATGGCGGAATCCCGACCGTGCTCTGGTCTACCCTTCAGGGAAATAGAGTGTGAAGGAAAACACTGCCCGCTAACCTCTTGATTCCAGAGGAGAAAAGCGATTCCGCCCAGAGGGGTCAAATTATACGGGGTCTGGTTTGCCTTTCGGCATAGAACGGAGATTGCGGAGACCGCACTTTTCAGAGCTGCAAGAGGTTGTCTAGCATGAAGCCATCCAGCACGTATGTGGCAGCATGAGAATCGTTCCCTCCAGTTCCGCTGGTGGAAACGGTCTCTATAGAATAGGACGTTCAAGAAAATTTTGCTTTCGGAAGATACAAGCCTTTTCCAATGTCCACGTGAGGTCAGGAAGAAGTGCCGTAGAAACCAAAACCAAAACCAAACAGAAAGCCCTGAAACAAGAGACCGTGGGCCGTGGAAGTCTCAACTCCACCTCGATCGCTGACGGTAGAAACTCTTTCGCATCTATGTGTGGAGGGGCAGTCACGTGGCCAGGATTCGGATGCTCGAAAAAAGTCCGTGGTGAATGGAACTTAAAGCAAACAAAAAATACCATGCCGTGAGAAGGCTGCTGGCCGGTAGGTGATGAAGCGTCAGGAAGCAGCCATAGCATTCCCACAGCGGATGGAGTCTGTGCGTCCAGCGCGTCACAGCGAAACAGAGGATTCTTCAATCCTACACACTGCTAGCCTCTGTGTGTTGAAGTCTCAGGAAAGGGCAGTATCGGTCGCTCGGGGAAAGAATTCTGCGGAGATCGCAGCTTTCAACACCAACGTGGGTCTTCAAGTGTGTAGCCTCCTAGCTGTGGTGTGCGGCAGTGTCAAGAGAATGCCATCTCCTTCCGTCGTAGAAACAAGACTGTGCAGGATGGCACGGTCAAGGAACATCTGGATTGCAGAAGAGCAAGCGATTTCCAGTCTGGGTAAGGGAACAAAGGCAAGGGGCCCTGTCCCTGTGTGGGAGACCCAGGTCCGCGGAGAGTCCAACTTCGAGCCACAACAAGTTCTTCCCAAAGGGAAGCTTTCTACGCCAAGGGAGGGCAAGGTTCCGTAGGGTTCCTTATGTTTGCCTCTGAGACCCAAGCCTGCGGATCATACCACTTTCCAGGAACGTCTAGTTTCTGGAGGTGCTGCCGCATCTGTGGGCACAGAAGTGGAAGGCGAGTCTAAGGGCCATGTCCTTGTCAGGGAGACACTAGGCCGTGGAGACAGCCGCTTTCTTGAACAACTCGTACCCTCCAGCCAGAAGCTTCTTAGCCTATACTGGTGTGAATTACCAGGGTAAGGACATAACCATCTCTTTGTGAAAAAAGAAGTGGGGGATGCCCGTTCCCACTAAGATGTTGTCTGCAGAAGAGAAGTGCGATGTCCATTCCAAACGTGGAGCCTTGGGTCAAGGCCATGGCCGATTGCAGGGAAACGAGCCTGGGGGATGCACCCTTTGAGAGAAGCACACGTCTCTCCAACGAGAAGCCTTTGAGTACGTAGGTGTTGAAGCCTCCAAAACATGCTCCATCCTTCCGTCTGTGAATCGAGTCTCCGGGCAATGCATCTATGCCAGGACAGGAAGTTCGCCCGAGCCAGAATATTTGGCGCACGTTTGTCTACAGGCACCGGGCAAAATGCCCTGCCATTCGCTCAGAGAAACAAGGCTGCGACTAAAGGAAGTTTCAGTGAAGATCAGGACACTTCCAAAGAAATCCCTTCGGACACTTCCATGAGTTTGAACCTGAGGCAATGCCCTCTCCTACGCTGAGAGAAAGAATGCTGTGGAGGAGTCCATTACCGCAACATGGTTGTTTTTCAAGCCAGAAACTTCCAAGCCTCTGTGCTTGGAAAGGTCAAGAAAAGGCCATACACTTTCCCGGGAGAGACCAGTCGAGGGAGGATCCGGGTGTGCACTCCCAACTTTTTTCCCAAGAGAAAAGCCATTTCTCATGGCGGTGTGGAAGAATACGGAAGGGGGTTTGTCCTGAAGCTGTGAAACACGACTATGGATAGTGCAACATTCAGAGCAGCCCAAGGGCCTCTATGGAGAATCCTTGTTGCACATTTGCCAGATGATATCCGAAAGGTGCCTATCCTTCCACCAGTGAAAACACTCTCTTTGGAATACAGCGTTCATGGAACCTCTTGCTTCCTGAAGATACAAGGCATTTCCGTGGCGTGTGTGGATTCACGAGAAACCATCTCTACATGCAACTCTGAAAACTAGACTTGCGGAATGGAAATCTTCACGGCCATCTGGATGTCGGAAGAGAGATGCACCTTCACATCCTGGGTGCAAGGAGAGTCAAGAGGCTAGGGCCCTCTCCAAAGAAACAGGTCTGTGGAGAAGAGAACGTTGAGTACACCACGAGTGTCCTCCCAGAGAGATCGGCTAGCATGGATGTGTGCAAGCATCAGGAGTGTTCCATCTCCTTCTCTCTGAGAAACAAGCCTGTGGCGAATGCCACCTAGCGATAACGTCTCTGTTTCCAGTGTTCCAATCGATTTGCAGGATATGAGCCGAAGGAGAGGCAAGGTGCAATGTCCGACATTGTGGTATTAACAGTTGTGTGGACGACGCAAGCTCCAGGAACCAGAGTTCCATCCAACGAGACGCTGTCTAATATGTATGTCTAGAAGCCAGAGTACGTGGTGTTGACTTCCTTGTGGAAAACAAGTTTTGCTGCAATGCGACGTCCACTAACAAACTGAATCCAGGAGAGAAAATCGAAGAATTCTAATATATGCGTGGAAGCCTGGTGTATAGGCCCGATGTCCTGACGCTTAGAGAAAAGTGTGTGGAACATGCACCGTTGAGGGAGCCACAGGTCTCTCAAGTGAGGAGCATTCTAGAAAGCATGGAGCGAAGGGACGGAAAAAATATGCGACCCTTCCCTGTGCGAATACACTCTCTAGGGAATCCAACGTTCCCCTCGGATGGAGGAGATCCTGGTGATAAACTCCCTAGCATGGTGTTCTGGAGGCAAGCGGAAAGTGCCGTGTTTCTGCGTACAAGCAAAAATCTGTGAAGAAAGCCAGGCTCAGGGTAAAACATGACACTTCACACCACATCCCTTCCCAACAACTACATGTGTGGGAGAATCAGGAAAGGGCCGCATACTTGCCTTGGACACACACTACTGTTGAGAGTCCCTTTGCCGCACGCAGTGGGTTTTCAAAGAGGCAGCTTCCTCCCCTAGACGCGTGGTGGTGGGCAATGTCATTGCACTTGGAGACGAGTCCGTGAAGCACACAGCGTTCTGAGAACCACCAGGCTCCCAAGCGAGAAGCATTGTAGCGTGTATGTACTCAAGTTTCGGAAATATGGGCTCCCTTTCCCTCTGCGAATACAGCCTCTGGGGAATGCCAGGTTCCCCTGAGAGGAACCTGCTCACAGCGAGAAGCGTTGTGGCATGATTTTCCGAGAGGTCCGGGCATGTGTATTCGCATTCGGTAGGTGCCGTGTCTTTGGCCTGGTGGAACATTTCTGTGATGTAGGCGACCTCAGCACCAATGCGGGTTTCCGAGCAAGAAGCTGCCAAGCCAAAAACCGTAGAAGCATCCTTAGAATGCCACAACATTGCTTCTGACAAAGAAGACGGCGGACAACGCTACTTTCCACGAACGCAGGCGATTTCCAAAGAGAAATGCGATGTCTCACAGACATGTCGAACTAGAGGGATGGTGGGTTTCACCTGTCACTGAGACACAAGACTGTGGAGAATGCCCCTTTCAGAGTACCACCAGGGTCTCTAGCGAGAAGCCTTCTACAAGAGACGTGTGGGGGCATCCGGAGGGTGCCGTGTCCATCCCTCAGGGAAAACACGCTGGGAGGACAACGTTCCAGGAACCTCTTGCTTCCAGAAGGTACAAGCTTTCTGCAGGGCAGTGTGTCGACCTGAGGAGCCTGCCTTAATGGGATCTCGGAGAAACCACACTGAGGAGAATGGAAACCGTCCCTGCCACCTGGGAATCAGAGATGGAACCCCTTTCACGTCTACGCGTGGAATTTGAAGCAAGGGAACTTGACCCGATGCCCAGAAACAGGTCTGTGCCGAAGTCACTTGGAGTGAGCAAGCCACTTCTTCCTGTGGGAGGCCCTGTAGCCTGGACGGGTACAAGCATCCGGAGAGGGCCCTCTCCTTCTCTCGTAGAAACTAAGGCTGTGGAGAATGCCACGTCGAGTTCATATCTTTTCTCCACAGTACTCAGCCATTTCCAGCATCGGTCTGGAAGGACCGCTTGACCCGTTGCCTATGTAAACGGTCAAGTCCTCGGACTGCAGTCACCAGGATGTGGAGAATGTAGCTGCCAGGACACACAAGGTCCCAGCAACGCGACGCTTTCTAACAAACAGGTGATGGACGCGTTCTGATGTGCGATGGATTTCCTTCTGAGAAATCAGAGGTCCCAGAAGGCGACGTACCACCAACAGCCTGTTTCCAGGGCAGAAAGCCGATTTCCAGGATCTGTGTGGAAGTCTAGGGAACGGACAATTCCTTCTTCGGTTGGGAAAGTGCCTGTGGAGCAGGCACCTTTCGGTGAAGCTCCCGTTTCTCAAGCGAGAAGCCTTCTGGCTCGAATGTGTGGAAGGATGCGACGCACGCCCCATCCGTCTGTCGGTGAAGGAGTCTCTAGGCAATGCAACTCTCCCTCCGAGGTAGTTGGTTCCCGTGAGAATCATTCTGGCATCTTTGCCTAGAGGCAAGCGGAAAGTGCCTTAGACGTTGCGGAGACAAGCCTGTGGCTAAAGAATATTCTGTAGAAATCGACACTTCAAAAGAAGCCCTTCGAACAGATGCCTGTGTCCTAACTCTAGGAGAATGCCCTGCCATTCGCTTAGAGAAAGACGTCCTCGGTCATGCAGGTCCAGCGCCACTGTGCGGTTCCAACCAGAATCTTCAGAGCATATATGTATGGCGGAATCCCGACCGTGCTCTGGTCTACCCTTCAGGGAAATAGAGTGTGAAGGAAAACACTGCCCGCTAACCTCTTGATTCCAGAGGAGAAAAGCGATTCCGCCCAGAGGGGTCAAATTATACGGGGTCTGGTTTGCCTTTCGGCATAGAACGGAGATTGCGGAGACCGCACTTTTCAGAGCTGCAAGAGGTTGTCTAGCATGAAGCCATCCAGCACGTATGTGGCAGCATGAGAATCGTTCCCTCCAGTTCCGCTGGTGGAAACGGTCTCTATAGAATAGGACGTTCAAGAAAATTTTGCTTTCGGAAGATACAAGCCTTTTCCAATGTCCACGTGAGGTCAGGAAGAAGTGCCGTAGAAACCAAAACCAAAACCAAACAGAAAGCCCTGAAACAAGAGACCGTGGGCCGTGGAAGTCTCAACTCCACCTCGATCGCTGACGGTAGAAACTCTTTCGCATCTATGTGTGGAGGGGCAGTCACGTGGCCAGGATTCGGATGCTCGAAAAAAGTCCGTGGTGAATGGAACTTAAAGCAAACAAAAAATACCATGCCGTGAGAAGGCTGCTGGCCGGTAGGTGATGAAGCGTCAGGAAGCAGCCATAGCATTCCCACAGCGGATGGAGTCTGTGCGTCCAGCGCGTCACAGCGAAACAGAGGATTCTTCAATCCTACACACTGCTAGCCTCTGTGTGTTGAAGTCTCAGGAAAGGGCAGTATCGGTCGCTCGGGGAAAGAATTCTGCGGAGATCGCAGCTTTCAACACCAACGTGGGTCTTCAAGTGTGTAGCCTCCTAGCTGTGGTGTGCGGCAGTGTCAAGAGAATGCCATCTCCTTCCGTCGTAGAAACAAGACTGTGCAGGATGGCACGGTCAAGGAACATCTGGATTGCAGAAGAGCAAGCGATTTCCAGTCTGGGTAAGGGAACAAAGGCAAGGGGCCCTGTCCCTGTGTGGGAGACCCAGGTCCGCGGAGAGTCCAACTTCGAGCCACAACAAGTTCTTCCCAAAGGGAAGCTTTCTACGCCAAGGGAGGGCAAGGTTCCGTAGGGTTCCTTATGTTTGCCTCTGAGACCCAAGCCTGCGGATCATACCACTTTCCAGGAACGTCTAGTTTCTGGAGGTGCTGCCGCATCTGTGGGCACAGAAGTGGAAGGCGAGTCTAAGGGCCATGTCCTTGTCAGGGAGACACTAGGCCGTGGAGACAGCCGCTTTCTTGAACAACTCGTACCCTCCAGCCAGAAGCTTCTTAGCCTATACTGGTGTGAATTACCAGGGTAAGGACATAACCATCGCTTTGTGAAAAAAGAAGTGGGGGATGCCCGTTCCCACTAAGATGTTGTCTGCAGAAGAGAAGTGCGATGTCCATTCCAAACGTGGAGCCTTGGGTCAAGGCCATGGCCGATTGCAGGGAAACGAGCCTGGGGGATGCACCCTTTGAGAGAAGCACACGTCTCTCCAACGAGAAGCCTTTGAGTACGTAGGTGTTGAAGCCTCCAAAACATGCTCCATCCTTCCGTCTGTGAATCGAGTCTCCGGGCAATGCATCTATGCCAGGACAGGAAGTTCGCCCGAGCCAGAATATTTGGCGCACGTTTGTCTACAGGCACCGGGCAAAATGCCCTGCCATTCGCTCAGAGAAACAAGGCTGCGACTAAAGGAAGTTTCAGTGAAGATCAGGACACTTCCAAAGAAATCCCTTCGGACACTTCCATGAGTTTGAACCTGAGGCAATGCCCTCTCCTACGCTGAGAGAAAGAATGCTGTGGAGGAGTCCATTACCGCAACATGGTTGTTTTTCAAGCCAGAAACTTCCAAGCCTCTGTGCTTGGAAAGGTCAAGAAAAGGCCATACACTTTCCCGGGAGAGACCAGTCGAGGGAGGATCCGGGTGTGCACTCCCATCTTTTTTCCCAAGAGAAAAGCCATTTCTCATGGCGGTGTGGAAGAATACGGAAGGGGGTTTGTCCTGAAGCTGTGAAACACGACTATGGATAGTGCAACATTCAGAGCAGCCCAAGGGCCTCTATGGAGAATCCTTGTTGCACATTTGCCAGATGATATCCGAAAGGTGCCTATCCTTCCACCAGTGAAAACACTCTCTTTGGAATACAGCGTTCATGGAACCTCTTGCTTCCTGAAGATACAAGGCATTTCCGTGGCGTGTGTGGATTCACGAGAAACCATCTCTACATGCAACTCTGAAAACTAGACTTGCGGAATGGAAATCTTCACGGCCATCTGGATGTCGGAAGAGAGATGCACCTTCACATCCTGGGTGCAAGGAGAGTCAAGAGGCTAGGGCCCTCTCCAAAGAAACAGGTCTGTGGAGAAGAGAACGTTGAGTACACCACGAGTGTCCTCCCAGAGAGATCGGCTAGCATGGATGTGTGCAAGCATCAGGAGTGTTCCATCTCCTTCTCTCTGAGAAACAAGCCTGTGGCGAATGCCACCTAGCGATAACGTCTCTGTTTCCAGTGTTCCAATCGATTTGCAGGATATGAGCCGAAGGAGAGGCAAGGTGCAATGTCCGACATTGTGGTATTAACAGTTGTGTGGACGACGCAAGCTCCAGGAACCAGAGTTCCATCCAACGAGACGCTGTCTAATATGTATGTCTAGAAGCCAGAGTACGTGGTGTTGACTTCCTTGTGGAAAACAAGTTTTGCTGCAATGCGACGTCCACTAACAAACTGAATCCAGGAGAGAAAATCGAAGAATTCTAATATATGCGTGGAAGCCTGGTGTATAGGCCCGATGTCCTGACGCTTAGAGAAAAGTGTGTGGAACATGCACCGTTGAGGGAGCCACAGGTCTCTCAAGTGAGGAGCATTCTAGAAAGCATGGAGCGAAGGGACGGAAAAAATATGCGACCCTTCCCTGTGCGAATACACTCTCTAGGGAATCCAACGTTCCCCTCGGATGGAGGAGATCCTGGTGATAAACTCCCTAGCATGGTGTTCTGGAGGCAAGCGGAAAGTGCCGTGTTTCTGCGTACAAGCAAAAATCTGTGAAGAAAGCCAGGCTCAGGGTAAAACATGACACTTCACACCACATCCCTTCCCAACAACTACATGTGTGGGAGAATCAGGAAAGGGCCGCATACTTGCCTTGGACACACACTACTGTTGAGAGTCCCTTTGCCGCACGCAGTGGGTTTTCAAAGAGGCAGCTTCCTCCCCTAGACGCGTGGTGGTGGGCAATGTCATTGCACTTGGAGACGAGTCCGTGAAGCACACAGCGTTCTGAGAACCACCAGGCTCCCAAGCGAGAAGCATTGTAGCGTGTATGTACTCAAGTTTCGGAAATATGGGCTCCCTTTCCCTCTGCGAATACAGCCTCTGGGGAATGCCAGGTTCCCCTGAGAGGAACCTGCTCACAGCGAGAAGCGTTGTGGCATGATTTTCCGAGAGGTCCGGGCATGTGTATTCGCATTCGGTAGGTGCCGTGTCTTTGGCCTGGTGGAACATTTCTGTGATGTAGGCGACCTCAGCACCAATGCGGGTTTCCGAGCAAGAAGCTGCCAAGCCAAAAACCGTAGAAGCATCCTTAGAATGCCACAACATTGCTTCTGACAAAGAAGACGGCGGACAACGCTACTTTCCACGAACGCAGGCGATTTCCAAAGAGAAATGCGATGTCTCACAGACATGTCGAACTAGAGGGATGGTGGGTTTCACCTGTCACTGAGACACAAGACTGTGGAGAATGCCCCTTTCAGAGTACCACCAGGGTCTCTAGCGAGAAGCCTTCTACAAGAGACGTGTGGGGGCATCCGGAGGGTGCCGTGTCCATCCCTCAGGGAAAACACGCTGGGAGGACAACGTTCCAGGAACCTCTTGCTTCCAGAAGGTACAAGCTTTCTGCAGGGCAGTGTGTCGACCTGAGGAGCCTGCCTTAATGGGATCTCGGAGAAACCACACTGAGGAGAATGGAAACCGTCCCTGCCACCTGGGAATCAGAGATGGAACCCCTTTCACGTCTACGCGTGGAATTTGAAGCAAGGGAACTTGACCCGATGCCCAGAAACAGGTCTGTGCCGAAGTCACTTGGAGTGAGCAAGCCACTTCTTCCTGTGGGAGGCCCTGTAGCCTGGACGGGTACAAGCATCCGGAGAGGGCCCTCTCCTTCTCTCGTAGAAACTAAGGCTGTGGAGAATGCCACGTCGAGTTCATATCTTTTCTCCACAGTACTCAGCCATTTCCAGCATCGGTCTGGAAGGACCGCTTGACCCGTTGCCTATGTAAACGGTCAAGTCCTCGGACTGCAGTCACCAGGATGTGGAGAATGTAGCTGCCAGGACACACAAGGTCCCAGCAACGCGACGCTTTCTAACAAACAGGTGATGGACGCGTTCTGATGTGCGATGGATTTCCTTCTGAGAAATCAGAGGTCCCAGAAGGCGACGTACCACCAACAGCCTGTTTCCAGGGCAGAAAGCCGATTTCCAGGATCTGTGTGGAAGTCTAGGGAACGGACAATTCCTTCTTCGGTTGGGAAAGTGCCTGTGGAGCAGGCACCTTTCGGTGAAGCTCCCGTTTCTCAAGCGAGAAGCCTTCTGGCTCGAATGTGTGGAAGGATGCGACGCACGCCCCATCCGTCTGTCGGTGAAGGAGTCTCTAGGCAATGCAACTCTCCCTCCGAGGTAGTTGGTTCCCGTGAGAATCATTCTGGCATCTTTGCCTAGAGGCAAGCGGAAAGTGCCTTAGACGTTGCGGAGACAAGCCTGTGGCTAAAGAATATTCTGTAGAAATCGACACTTCAAAAGAAGCCCTTCGAACAGATGCCTGTGTCCTAACTCTAGGAGAATGCCCTGCCATTCGCTTAGAGAAAGACGTCCTCGGTCATGCAGGTCCAGCGCCACTGTGCGGTTCCAACCAGAATCTTCAGAGCATATATGTATGGCGGAATCCCGACCGTGCTCTGGTCTACCCTTCAGGGAAATAGAGTGTGAAGGAAAACACTGCCCGCTAACCTCTTGATTCCAGAGGAGAAAAGCGATTTCGCCGAGAGGGGTCAAATTATACGGGGGCTGGTTTGCCTTTCGGCATAGAACGGAGATTGCGGAGACCGCACTTTTCAGAGCTGCAAGAGGTTGTCTAGCATGAAGCCATCCAGCACGTATGTGGCAGCATGAGAATCGTTCCCTCCAGTTCCGCTGGTGGAAACGGTCTCTATAGAATAGGACGTTCAAGAAAATTTTGCTTTCGGAAGATACAAGCCTTTTCCAATGTCCACGTGAGGTCAGGAAGAAGTGCCGTAGAAACCAAAACCAAAACCAAACAGAAAGCCCTGAAACAAGAGACCGTGGGCCGTGGAAGTCTCAACTCCACCTCGATCGCTGACGGTAGAAACTCTTTCGCATCTATGTGTGGAGGGGCAGTCACGTGGCCAGGATTCGGATGCTCGAAAAAAGTCCGTGGTGAATGGAACTTAAAGCAAACAAAAAATACCTTGCCGTGAGAAGGCTGCTGGCCGGTAGGTGATGAAGCGTCAGGAAGCAGCCATAGCATTCCCACAGCGGATGGAGTCTGTGCGTCCAGCGCGTCACAGCGAAACAGAGGAGTCTTCAATCCTACACACTGCTAGCCTCTGTGTGTTGAAGTCTCAGGAAAGGGCAGTATCGGTCGCTCGGGGAAAGAATTCTGCGGAGATCGCAGCTTTCAACACCAACGTGGGTCTTCAAGTGTGTAGCCTCCTAGCTGTGGTGTGCGGCAGTGTCAAGAGAATGCCATCTCCTTCCGTCGTAGAAACAAGACTGTGCAGGATGGCACGGTCAAGGAACATCTGGATTGCAGAAGAGCAAGCGATTTCCAGTCTGGGTAAGGGAACAAAGGCAAGGGGCCCTGTCGCTGTGTGGGAGACCCAGGTCCGCGGAGAGTCCAACTTCGAGCCACAACAAGTTCTTCCCAAAGGGAAGCTTTCTACGCCAAGGGAGGGCAAGGTTCCGTAGGGTTCCTTATGTTTGCCTCTGAGACCCAAGCCTGGGGATCATACCACTTTCCAGGAACGTCTAGTTTCTGGAGGTGCTGCCGCATCTGTGGGCACAGAAGTGGAAGGCGAGTCTAAGGGCCATGTCCTTGTCAGGGAGACACTAGGCCGTGGAGACAGCCGCTTTCTTGAACAACTCGTACCCTCCAGCCAGAAGCTTCTTAGCCTATATTGGTGTGAATTACCATGGTAAGGACATAACCATCTCTTTGTGAAAAAAGAAGTGGGGGATGCCCGTTCCCCCTAAGATGTTGTCTGCAGAAGAGAAGTGCGATGTCCATTCCAAACGTGGAGCCTTGGGTCAAGGCCATGGCCGATTGCAGGGAAACGAGCCTGGGGGATGCACCCTTTGAGAGAAGCACACGTCTCTCCAACGAGAAGCCTTTGAGTACGTAGGTGTTGAAGCCTCCAAAACATGCTCCATCCTTCCGTCTGTGAATCGAGTCTCCGGGCAATGCATCTATGCCAGGACAGGAAGTTCGCCCGAGCCAGAATATTTGGCGCACGTTTGTCTACAGGCACCGGGCAAAATGCCCTGCCATTCGCTCAGAGAAACAAGGCTGCGACTAAAGGAAGTTTCAGTGAAGATCAGGACACTTCCAAAGAAATCCCTTCGGACACTTCCATGAGTTTGAACCTGAGGCAATGCCCTCTCCTACGCTGAGAGAAAGAATGCTGTGGAGGAGTCCATTACCGCAACATGGTTGTTTTTCAAGCCAGAAACTTCCAAGCCTCTGTGCTTGGAAAGGTCAAGAAAAGGCCATACACTTTCCCGGGAGAGACCAGTCGAGGGAGGATCCGGGTGTGCACTCCCATCTTTTTTCCCAAGAGAAAAGCCATTTCTCATGGCGGTGTGGAAGAATACGGAAGGGGGTTTGTCCTGAAGCTGTGAAACACGACTATGGATAGTGCAACATTCAGAGCAGCCCAAGGGCCTCTATGGAGAATCCTTGTTGCACATTTGCCAGATGATATCCGAAAGGTGCCTATCCTTCCACCAGTGAAAACACTCTCTTTGGAATACAGCGTTCATGGAACCTCTTGCTTCCTGAAGATACAAGGCATTTCCGTGGCGTGTGTGGATTCACGAGAAACCATCTCTACATGCAACTCTGAAAACTAGACTTGCGGAATGGAAATCTTCACGGCCATCTGGATGTCGGAAGAGAGATGCACCTTCACATCCTGGGTGCAAGGAGAGTCAAGAGGCTAGGGCCCTCTCCAAAGAAACAGGTCTGTGGAGAAGAGAACGTTGAGTACACCACGAGTGTCCTCCCAGAGAGATCGGCTAGCATGGATGTGTGCAAGCATCAGGAGTGTTCCATCTCCTTCTCTCTGAGAAACAAGCCTGTGGCGAATGCCACCTAGCGATAACGTCTCTGTTTCCAGTGTTCCAATCGATTTGCAGGATATGAGCCGAAGGAGAGGCAAGGTGCAATGTCCGACATTGTGGTATTAACAGTTGTGTGGACGACGCAAGCTCCAGGAACCAGAGTTCCATCCAACGAGACGCTGTCTAATATGTATGTCTAGAAGCCAGAGTACGTGGTGTTGACTTCCTTGTGGAAAACAAGTTTTGCTGCAATGCGACGTCCACTAACAAACTGAATCCAGGAGAGAAAATCGAAGAATTCTAATATATGCGTGGAAGCCTGGTGTATAGGCCCGATGTCCTGACGCTTAGAGAAAAGTGTGTGGAACATGCACCGTTGAGGGAGCCACAGGTCTCTCAAGTGAGGAGCATTCTAGAAAGCATGGAGCGAAGGGACGGAAAAAATATGCGACCCTTCCCTGTGCGAATACACTCTCTAGGGAATCCAACGTTCCCCTCGGATGGAGGAGATCCTGGTGATAAACTCCCTAGCATGGTGTTCTGGAGGCAAGCGGAAAGTGCCGTGTTTCTGCGTACAAGCAAAAATCTGTGAAGAAAGCCAGGCTCAGGGTAAAACATGACACTTCACACCACATCCCTTCCCAACAACTACATGTGTGGGAGAATCAGGAAAGGGCCGCATACTTGCCTTGGACACACACTACTGTTGAGAGTCCCTTTGCCGCACGCAGTGGGTTTTCAAAGAGGCAGCTTCCTCCCCTAGACGCGTGGTGGTGGGCAATGTCATTGCACTTGGAGACGAGTCCGTGAAGCACACAGCGTTCTGAGAACCACCAGGCTCCCAAGCGAGAAGCATTGTAGCGTGTATGTACTCAAGTTTCGGAAATATGGGCTCCCTTTCCTTCTGCGAATACAGCCTCTGGGGAATGCCAGGTTCCCCTGAGAGGAACCTGCTCACAGCGAGAAGCGTTGTGGCATGATTTTCCGAGAGGTCCGGGCATGTGTATTCGCATTCGGTAGGTGCCGTGTCTTTGGCCTGGTGGAACATTTCTGTGATGTAGGCGACCTCAGCACCAATGCGGGTTTCCGAGCAAGAAGCTGCCAAGCCAAAAACCGTAGAAGCATCCTTAGAATGCCACAACATTGCTTCTGACAAAGAAGACGGCGGACAACGCTACTTTCCACGAACGCAGGCGATTTCCAAAGAGAAATGCGATGTCTCACAGACATGTCGAACTAGAGGGATGGTGGGTTTCACCTGTCACTGAGACACAAGACTGTGGAGAATGCCCCTTTCAGAGTACCACCAGGGTCTCTAGCGAGAAGCCTTCTACAAGAGACGTGTGGGGGCATCCGGAGGGTGCCGTGTCCATCCCTCAGGGAAAACACGCTGGGAGGACAACGTTCCAGGAACCTCTTGCTTCCAGAAGGTACAAGCTTTCTGCAGGGCAGTGTGTCGACCTGAGGAGCCTGCCTTAATGGGATCTCGGAGAAACCACACTGAGGAGAATGGAAACCGTCCCTGCCACCTGGGAATCAGAGATGGAACCCCTTTCACGTCTACGCGTGGAATTTGAAGCAAGGGAACTTGACCCGATGCCCAGAAACAGGTCTGTGCCGAAGTCACTTGGAGTGAGCAAGCCACTTCTTCCTGTGGGAGGCCCTGTAGCCTGGACGGGTACAAGCATCCGGAGAGGGCCCTCTCCTTCTCTCGTAGAAACTAAGGCTGTGGAGAATGCCACGTCGAGTTCATATCTTTTCTCCACAGTACTCAGCCATTTCCAGCATCGGTCTGGAAGGACCGCTTGACCCGTTGCCTATGTAAACGGTCAAGTCCTCGGACTGCAGTCACCAGGATGTGGAGAATGTAGCTGCCAGGACACACAAGGTCCCAGCAACGCGACGCTTTCTAACAAACAGGTGATGGACGCGTTCTGATGTGCGATGGATTTCCTTCTGAGAAATCAGAGGTCCCAGAAGGCGACGTACCACCAACAGCCTGTTTCCAGGGCAGAAAGCCGATTTCCAGGATCTGTGTGGAAGTCTAGGGAACGGACAATTCCTTCTTCGGTTGGGAAAGTGCCTGTGGAGCAGGCACCTTTCGGTGAAGCTCCCGTTTCTCAAGCGAGAAGCCTTCTGGCTCGAATGTGTGGAAGGATGCGACGCACGCCCCATCCGTCTGTCGGTGAAGGAGTCTCTAGGCAATGCAACTCTCCCTCCGAGGTAGTTGGTTCCCGTGAGAATCATTCTGGCATCTTTGCCTAGAGGCAAGCGGAAAGTGCCTTAGACGTTGCGGAGACAAGCCTGTGGCTAAAGAATATTCTGTAGAAATCGACACTTCAAAAGAAGCCCTTCGAACAGATGCCTGTGTCCTAACTCTAGGAGAATGCCCTGCCATTCGCTTAGAGAAAGACGTCCTCGGTCATGCAGGTCCAGCGCCACTGTGCGGTTCCAACCAGAATCTTCAGAGCATATATGTATGGCGGAATCCCGACCGTGCTCTGGTCTACCCTTCAGGGAAATAGAGTGTGAAGGAAAACACTGCCCGCTAACCTCTTGATTCCAGAGGAGAAAAGCGATTTCGCTGAGAGGGGTCAAATTATACGGGGGCTGGTTTGCCTTTCGGCATAGAACGGAGATTGCGGAGACCGCACTTTTCAGAGCTGCAAGAGGTTGTCTAGCATGAAGCCATCCAGCACGTATGTGGCAGCATGAGAATCGTTCCCTCCAGTTCCGCTGGTGGAAACGGTCTCTATAGAATAGGACGTTCAAGAAAATTTTGCTTTCGGAAGATACAAGCCTTTTCCAATGTCCACGTGAGGTCAGGAAGAAGTGCCGTAGAAACCAAAACCAAAACCAAACAGAAAGCCCTGAAACAAGAGACCGTGGGCCGTGGAAGTCTCAACTCCACCTCGATCGCTGACGGTAGAAACTCTTTCGCATCTATGTGTGGAGGGGCAGTCACGTGGCCAGGATTCGGATGCTCGAAAAAAGTCCGTGGTGAATGGAACTTAAAGCAAACAAAAAATACCTTGCCGTGAGAAGGCTGCTGGCCGGTAGGTGATGAAGCGTCAGGAAGCAGCCATAGCATTCCCACAGCGGATGGAGTCTGTGCGTCCAGCGCGTCACAGCGAAACAGAGGAGTCTTCAATCCTACACACTGCTAGCCTCTGTGTGTTGAAGTCTCAGGAAAGGGCAGTATCGGTCGCTCGGGGAAAGAATTCTGCGGAGATCGCAGCTTTCAACACCAACGTGGGTCTTCAAGTGTGTAGCCTCCTAGCTGTGGTGTGCGGCAGTGTCAAGAGAATGCCATCTCCTTCCGTCGTAGAAACAAGACTGTGCAGGATGGCACGGTCAAGGAACATCTGGATTGCAGAAGAGCAAGCGATTTCCAGTCTGGGTAAGGGAACAAAGGCAAGGGGCCCTGTCGCTGTGTGGGAGACCCAGGTCCGCGGAGAGTCCAACTTCGAGCCACAACAAGTTCTTCCCAAAGGGAAGCTTTCTACGCCAAGGGAGGGCAAGGTTCCGTAGGGTTCCTTATGTTTGCCTCTGAGACCCAAGCCTGGGGATCATACCACTTTCCAGGAACGTCTAGTTTCTGGAGGTGCTGCCGCATCTGTGGGCACAGAAGTGGAAGGCGAGTCTAAGGGCCATGTCCTTGTCAGGGAGACACTAGGCCGTGGAGACAGCCGCTTTCTTGAACAACTCGTACCCTCCAGCCAGAAGCTTCTTAGCCTATACTGGTGTGAATTACCAGGGTAAGGACATAACCATCTCTTTGTGAAAAAAGAAGTGGGGGATGCCCGTTCCCACTAAGATGTTGTCTGCAGAAGAGAAGTGCGATGTCCATTCCAAACGTGGAGCCTTGGGTCAAGGCCATGGCCGATTGCAGGGAAACGAGCCTGGGGGATGCACCCTTTGAGAGAAGCACACGTCTCTCCAACGAGAAGCCTTTGAGTACGTAGGTGTTGAAGCCTCCAAAACATGCTCCATCCTTCCGTCTGTGAATCGAGTCTCCGGGCAATGCATCTATGCCAGGACAGGAAGTTCGCCCGAGCCAGAATATTTGGCGCACGTTTGTCTACAGGCACCGGGCAAAATGCCCTGCCATTCGCTCAGAGAAACAAGGCTGCGACTAAAGGAAGTTTCAGTGAAGATCAGGACACTTCCAAAGAAATCCCTTCGGACACTTCCATGAGTTTGAACCTGAGGCAATGCCCTCTCCTACGCTGAGAGAAAGAATGCTGTGGAGGAGTCCATTACCGCAACATGGTTGTTTTTCAAGCCAGAAACTTCCAAGCCTCTGTGCTTGGAAAGGTCAAGAAAAGGCCATACACTTTCCCGGGAGAGACCAGTCGAGGGAGGATCCGGGTGTGCACTCCCATCTTTTTTCCCAAGAGAAAAGCCATTTCTCATGGCGGTGTGGAAGAATACGGAAGGGGGTTTGTCCTGAAGCTGTGAAACACGACTATGGATAGTGCAACATTCAGAGCAGCCCAAGGGCCTCTATGGAGAATCCTTGTTGCACATTTGCCAGATGATATCCGAAAGGTGCCTATCCTTCCACCAGTGAAAACACTCTCTTTGGAATACAGCGTTCATGGAACCTCTTGCTTCCTGAAGATACAAGGCATTTCCGTGGCGTGTGTGGATTCACGAGAAACCATCTCTACATGCAACTCTGAAAACTAGACTTGCGGAATGGAAATCTTCACGGCCATCTGGATGTCGGAAGAGAGATGCACCTTCACATCCTGGGTGCAAGGAGAGTCAAGAGGCTAGGGCCCTCTCCAAAGAAACAGGTCTGTGGAGAAGAGAACGTTGAGTACACCACGAGTGTCCTCCCAGAGAGATCGGCTAGCATGGATGTGTGCAAGCATCAGGAGTGTTCCATCTCCTTCTCTCTGAGAAACAAGCCTGTGGCGAATGCCACCTAGCGATAACGTCTCTGTTTCCAGTGTTCCAATCGATTTGCAGGATATGAGCCGAAGGAGAGGCAAGGTGCAATGTCCGACATTGTGGTATTAACAGTTGTGTGGACGACGCAAGCTCCAGGAACCAGAGTTCCATCCAACGAGACGCTGTCTAATATGTATGTCTAGAAGCCAGAGTACGTGGTGTTGACTTCCTTGTGGAAAACAAGTTTTGCTGCAATGCGACGTCCACTAACAAACTGAATCCAGGAGAGAAAATCGAAGAATTCTAATATATGCGTGGAAGCCTGGTGTATAGGCCCGATGTCCTGACGCTTAGAGAAAAGTGTGTGGAACATGCACCGTTGAGGGAGCCACAGGTCTCTCAAGTGAGGAGCATTCTAGAAAGCATGGAGCGAAGGGACGGAAAAAATATGCGACCCTTCCCTGTGCGAATACACTCTCTAGGGAATCCAACGTTCCCCTCGGATGGAGGAGATCCTGGTGATAAACTCCCTAGCATGGTGTTCTGGAGGCAAGCGGAAAGTGCCGTGTATCTGCGTACAAGCAAAAATCTGTGAAGAAAGCCAGGCTCAGGGTAAAACATGACACTTCACACCACATCCCTTCCCAACAACTACATGTGTGGGAGAATCAGGAAAGGGCCGCATACTTGCCTTGGACACACACTACTGTTGAGAGTGCCTTTGCCGCACGCAGTGCGTTTTCAAAGAGGCAGCTTCCTCCCCTAGACGCGTGGTGGTGGGCAATGTCATTGCACTTGGAGACGAGTCCGTGAAGCACACAGCGTTCTGAGAACCACCAGGCTCCCAAGCGAGAAGCATTGTAGCGTGTATGTACTCAAGTTTCGGAAATATGGGCTCCCTTTCCCTCTGCGAATACAGCCTCTGGGGAATGCCAGGTTCCCCTGAGAGGAACCTGCTCACAGCGAGAAGCGTTGTGGCATGATTTTCCGAGAGGTCCGGGCATGTGTATTCGCATTCGGTAGGTGCCGTGTCTTTGGCCTGGTGGAACATTTCTGTGATGTAGGCGACCTCAGCACCAATGCGGGTTTCCGAGCAAGAAGCTGCCAAGCCAAAAACCGTAGAAGCATCCTTAGAATGCCACAACATTGCTTCTGACAAAGAAGACGGCGGACAACGCTACTTTCCACGAACGCAGGCGATTTCCAAAGAGAAATGCGATGTCTCACAGACATGTCGAACTAGAGGGATGGTGGGTTTCACCTGTCACTGAGACACAAGACTGTGGAGAATGCCCCTTTCAGAGTACCACCAGGGTCTCTAGCGAGAAGCCTTCTACAAGAGACGTGTGGGGGCATCCGGAGGGTGCCGTGTCCATCCCTCAGGGAAAACACGCTGGGAGGACAACGTTCCAGGAACCTCTTGCTTCCAGAAGGTACAAGCTTTCTGCAGGGCAGTGTGTCGACCTGAGGAGCCTGCCTTAATGGGATCTCGGAGAAACCACACTGAGGAGAATGGAAACCGTCCCTGCCACCTGGGAATCAGAGATGGAACCCCTTTCACGTCTACGCGTGGAATTTGAAGCAAGGGAACTTGACCCGATGCCCAGAAACAGGTCTGTGCCGAAGTCACTTGGAGTGAGCAAGCCACTTCTTCCTGTGGGAGGCCCTGTAGCCTGGACGGGTACAAGCATCCGGAGAGGGCCCTCTCCTTCTCTCGTAGAAACTAAGGCTGTGGAGAATGCCACGTCGAGTTCATATCTTTTCTCCACAGTACTCAGCCATTTCCAGCATCGGTCTGGAAGGACCGCTTGACCCGTTGCCTATGTAAACGGTCAAGTCCTCGGACTGCAGTCACCAGGATGTGGAGAATGTAGCTGCCAGGACACACAAGGTCCCAGCAACGCGACGCTTTCTAACAAACAGGTGATGGACGCGTTCTGATGTGCGATGGATTTCCTTCTGAGAAATCAGAGGTCCCAGAAGGCGACGTACCACCAACAGCCTGTTTCCAGGGCAGAAAGCCGATTTCCAGGATCTGTGTGGAAGTCTAGGGAACGGACAATTCCTTCTTCGGTTGGGAAAGTGCCTGTGGAGCAGGCACCTTTCGGTGAAGCTCCCGTTTCTCAAGCGAGAAGCCTTCTGGCTCGAATGTGTGGAAGGATGCGACGCACGCCCCATCCGTCTGTCGGTGAAGGAGTCTCTAGGCAATGCAACTCTCCCTCCGAGGTAGTTGGTTCCCGTGAGAATCATTCTGGCATCTTTGCCTAGAGGCAAGCGGAAAGTGCCTTAGACGTTGCGGAGACAAGCCTGTGGCTAAAGAATATTCTGTAGAAATCGACACTTCAAAAGAAGCCCTTCGAACAGATGCCTGTGTCCTAACTCTAGGAGAATGCCCTGCCATTCGCTTAGAGAAAGACGTCCTCGGTCATGCAGGTCCAGCGCCACTGTGCGGTTCCAACCAGAATCTTCAGAGCATATATGTATGGCGGAATCCCGACCGTGCTCTGGTCTACCCTTCAGGGAAATAGAGTGTGAAGGAAAACACTGCCCGCTAACCTCTTGATTCCAGAGGAGAAAAGCGATTCCGCCCAGAGGGGTCAAATTATACGGGGTCTGGTTTGCCTTTCGGCATAGAACGGAGATTGCGGAGACCGCACTTTTCAGAGCTGCAAGAGGTTGTCTAGCATGAAGCCATCCAGCACGTATGTGGCAGCATGAGAATCGTTCCCTCCAGTTCCGCTGGTGGAAACGGTCTCTATAGAATAGGACGTTCAAGAAAATTTTGCTTTCGGAAGATACAAGCCTTTTCCAATGTCCACGTGAGGTCAGGAAGAAGTGCCGTAGAAACCAAAACCAAAACCAAACAGAAAGCCCTGAAACAAGAGACCGTGGGCCGTGGAAGTCTCAACTCCACCTCGATCGCTGACGGTAGAAACTCTTTCGCATCTATGTGTGGAGGGGCAGTCACGTGGCCAGGATTCGGATGCTCGAAAAAAGTCCGTGCTGAATGGAACTTAAAGCAAACAAAAAATACCATGCCGTGAGAAGGCTGCTGGCCGGTAGGTGATGAAGCGTCAGGAAGCAGCCATAGCATTCCCACAGCGGATGGAGTCTGTGCGTCCAGCGCGTCACAGCGAAACAGAGGAGTCTTCAATCCTACACACTGCTAGCCTCTGTGTGTTGAAGTCTCAGGAAAGGGCAGTATCGGTCGCTCGGGGAAAGAATTCTGCGGAGATCGCAGCTTTCAACACCAACGTGGGTCTTCAAGTGTGTAGCCTCCTAGCTGTGGTGTGCGGCAGTGTCAAGAGAATGCCATCTCCTTCCGTCGTAGAAACAAGACTGTGCAGGATGGCACGGTCAAGGAACATCTGGATTGCAGAAGAGCAAGCGATTTCCAGTCTGGGTAAGGGAACAAAGGCAAGGGGCCCTGTCCCTGTGTGGGAGACCCAGGTCCGCGGAGAGTCCAACTTCGAACCACAAGTTCTTCCCAAAGGGAAGCTTTCTTCGCCAAGGGAGGGCAAGGTTCCGTAGGGTTCCTTATGTTTGCCTCTGAGACCCAAGCCTGCGGATCATACCACTTTCCAGGAACGTCTAGTTTCTGGAGCTGCTGCCGCATCTGTGGGCACAGAAGTGGAAGGCGAGTCTAAGGGCCATGTCCTTGTCAGGGAGACACTAGGCCGTGGAGACAGCCGCTTTCTTGAACAACTCGTACCCTCCAGCCAGAAGCTTCTTAGCCTATACTGGTGTGAATTACCAGGGTAAGGACATAACCATCTCTTTGTGAAAAAAGAAGTGGGGGATGCCCGTTCCCACTAAGATGTTGTCTGCAGAAGAGAAGTGCGATGTCCATTCCAAACGTGGAGCCTTGGGTCAAGGCCATGGCCGATTGCAGGGAAACGAGCCTGGGGGATGCACCCTTTGAGAGAAGCACACGTCTCTCCAACGAGAAGCCTTTGAGTACGTAGGTGTTGAAGCCTCCAAAATATGCTCCATCCTTCCGTCTGTGAATCGAGTCTCCGGGCAATGCATCTATGCCAGGACAGGAAGTTCGCCCGAGCCAGAATATTTGGCGCACGTTTGTCTACAGGCACCGGGCAAAATGCCCTGCCATTCGCTCAGAGAAACAAGGCTGCGACTAAAGGAAGTTTCAGTGAAGATCAGGACACTTCCAAAGAAATCCCTTCGGACACTTCCATGAGTTTGAACCTGAGGCAATGCCCTCTCCTACGCTGAGAGAAAGAATGCTGTGGAGGAGTCCATTACCGCAACATGGTTGTTTTTCAAGCCAGAAACTTCCAAGCCTCTGTGCTTGGAAAGGTCAAGAAAAGGCCATACACTTTCCCGGGAGAGACCAGTCGAGGGAGGATCCGGGTGTGCACTCCCATCTTTTTTCCCAAGAGAAAAGCCATTTCTCATGGCGGTGTGGAAGAATACGGAAGGGGGTTTGTCCTGAAGCTGTGAAACACGACTATGGATAGTGCAACATTCAGAGCAGCCCAAGGGCCTCTATGGAGAATCCTTGTTGCACATTTGCCAGATGATATCCGAAAGGTGCCTATCCTTCCACCAGTGAAAACACTCTCTTTGGAATACAGCGTTCATGGAACCTCTTGCTTCCTGAAGATACAAGGCATTTCCGTGGCGTGTGTGGATTCACGAGAAACCATCTCTACATGCAACTCTGAAAACTAGACTTGCGGAATGGAAATCTTCACGGCCATCTGGATGTCGGAAGAGAGATGCACCTTCACATCCTGGGTGCAAGGAGAGTCAAGAGGCTAGGGCCCTCTCCAAAGAAACAGGTCTGTGGAGAAGAGAACGTTGAGTACACCACGAGTGTCCTCCCAGAGAGATCGGCTAGCATGGATGTGTGCAAGCATCAGGAGTGTTCCATCTCCTTCTCTCTGAGAAACAAGCCTGTGGCGAATGCCACCTAGCGATAACGTCTCTGTTTCCAGTGTTCCAATCGATTTGCAGGATATGAGCCGAAGGAGAGGCAAGGTGCAATGTCCGACATTGTGGTATTAACAGTTGTGTGGACGACGCAAGCTCCAGGAACCAGAGTTCCATCCAACGAGACGCTGTCTAATATGTATGTCTAGAAGCCAGAGTACGTGGTGTTGACTTCCTTGTGGAAAACAAGTTTTGCTGCAATGCGACGTCCACTAACAAACTGAATCCAGGAGAGAAAATCGAAGAATTCTAATATATGCGTGGAAGCCTGGTGTATAGGCCCGATGTCCTGACGCTTAGAGAAAAGTGTGTGGAACATGCACCGTTGAGGGAGCCACAGGTCTCTCAAGTGAGGAGCATTCTAGAAAGCATGGAGCGAAGGGACGGAAAAAATATGCGACCCTTCCCTGTGCGAATACACTCTCTAGGGAATCCAACGTTCCCCTCGGATGGAGGAGATCCTGGTGATAAACTCCCTAGCATGGTGTTCTGGAGGCAAGCGGAAAGTGCCGTGTATCTGCGTACAAGCAAAAATCTGTGAAGAAAGCCAGGCTCAGGGTAAAACATGACACTTCACACCACATCCCTTCCCAACAACTACATGTGTGGGAGAATCAGGAAAGGGCCGCATACTTGCCTTGGACACACACTACTGTTGAGAGTGCCTTTGCCGCACGCAGTGCGTTTTCAAAGAGGCAGCTTCCTCCCCTAGACGCGTGGTGGTGGGCAATGTCATTGCACTTGGAGACGAGTCCGTGAAGCACACAGCGTTCTGAGAACCACCAGGCTCCCAAGCGAGAAGCATTGTAGCGTGTATGTACTCAAGTTTCGGAAATATGGGCTCCCTTTCCCTCTGCGAATACAGCCTCTGGGGAATGCCAGGTTCCCCTGAGAGGAACCTGCTCACAGCGAGAAGCGTTGTGGCATGATTTTCCGAGAGGTCCGGGCATGTGTATTCGCATTCGGTAGGTGCCGTGTCTTTGGCCTGGTGGAACATTTCTGTGATGTAGGCGACCTCAGCACCAATGCGGGTTTCCGAGCAAGAAGCTGCCAAGCCAAAAACCGTAGAAGCATCCTTAGAATGCCACAACATTGCTTCTGACAAAGAAGACGGCGGACAACGCTACTTTCCACGAACGCAGGCGATTTCCAAAGAGAAATGCGATGTCTCACAGACATGTCGAACTAGAGGGATGGTGGGTTTCACCTGTCACTGAGACACAAGACTGTGGAGAATGCCCCTTTCAGAGTACCACCAGGGTCTCTAGCGAGAAGCCTTCTACAAGAGACGTGTGGGGGCATCCGGAGGGTGCCGTGTCCATCCCTCAGGGAAAACACGCTGGGAGGACAACGTTCCAGGAACCTCTTGCTTCCAGAAGGTACAAGCTTTCTGCAGGGCAGTGTGTCGACCTGAGGAGCCTGCCTTAATGGGATCTCGGAGAAACCACACTGAGGAGAATGGAAACCGTCCCTGCCACCTGGGAATCAGAGATGGAACCCCTTTCACGTCTACGCGTGGAATTTGAAGCAAGGGAACTTGACCCGATGCCCAGAAACAGGTCTGTGCCGAAGTCACTTGGAGTGAGCAAGCCACTTCTTCCTGTGGGAGGCCCTGTAGCCTGGACGGGTACAAGCATCCGGAGAGGGCCCTCTCCTTCTCTCGTAGAAACTAAGGCTGTGGAGAATGCCACGTCGAGTTCATATCTTTTCTCCACAGTTCTCAGCCATTTCCAGCATCGGTCTGGAAGGACCGCTTGACCCGTTGCCTATGTAAACGGTCAAGTCCTCGGACTGCAGTCACCAGGATGTGGAGAATGTAGCTGCCAGGACACACAAGGTCCCAGCAACGCGACGCTTTCTAACAAACAGGTGATGGACGCGTTCTGATGTGCGATGGATTTCCTTCTGAGAAATCAGAGGTCCCAGAAGGCGACGTACCACCAACAGCCTGTTTCCAGGGCAGAAAGCCGATTTCCAGGATCTGTGTGGAAGTCTAGGGAACGGACAATTCCTTCTTCGGTTGGGAAAGTGCCTGTGGAGCAGGCACCTTTCGGTGAAGCTCCCGTTTCTCAAGCGAGAAGCCTTCTGGCTCGAATGTGTGGAAGGATGCGACGCACGCCCCATCCGTCTGTCGGTGAAGGAGTCTCTAGGCAATGCAACTCTCCCTCCGAGGTAGTTGGTTCCCGTGAGAATCATTCTGGCATCTTTGCCTAGAGGCAAGCGGAAAGTGCCTTAGACGTTGCGGAGACAAGCCTGTGGCTAAAGAATATTCTGTAGAAATCGACACTTCAAAAGAAGCCCTTCGAACAGATGCCTGTGTCCTAACTCTAGGAGAATGCCCTGCCATTCGCTTAGAGAAAGACGTCCTCGGTCATGCAGGTCCAGCGCCACTGTGCGGTTCCAACCAGAATCTTCAGAGCATATATGTATGGCGGAATCCCGACCGTGCTCTGGTCTACCCTTCAGGGAAATAGAGTGTGAAGGAAAACACTGCCCGCTAACCTCTTGATTCCAGAAGAGAAAAGCGATTCCGCCCAGAGGGGTCAAATTATACGGGGTCTGGTTTGCCTTTCGGCATAGAACGGAGATTGCGGAGACCGCACTTTTCAGAGCTGCAAGAGGTTGTCTAGCATGAAGCCATCCAGCACGTATGTGGCAGCATGAGAATCGTTCCCTCCAGTTCCGCTGGTGGAAACGGTCTCTATAGAATAGGACGTTCAAGAAAATTTTGCTTTCGGAAGATACAAGCCTTTTCCAATGTCCACGTGAGGTCAGGAAGAAGTGCCGTAGAAACCAAAACCAAAACCAAACAGAAAGCCCTGAAACAAGAGACCGTGGGCCGTGGAAGTCTCAACTCCACCTCGATCGCTGACGGTAGAAACTCTTTCGCATCTATGTGTGGAGGGGCAGTCACGTGGCCAGGATTCGGATGCTCGAAAAAAGTCCGTGGTGAATGGAACTTAAAGCAAACAAAAAATACCATGCCGTGAGAAGGCTGCTGGCCGGTAGGTGATGAAGCGTCAGGAAGCAGCCATAGCATTCCCACAGCGGATGGAGTCTGTGCGTCCAGCGCGTCACAGCGAAACAGAGGAGTCTTCAATCCTACACACTGCTAGCCTCTGTGTGTTGAAGTCTCAGGAAAGGGCAGTATCGGTCGCTCGGGGAAAGAATTCTGCGGAGATCGCAGCTTTCAACACCAACGTGGGTCTTCAAGTGTGTAGCCTCCTAGCTGTGGTGTGCGGCAGTGTCAAGAGAATGCCATCTCCTTCCGTCGTAGAAACAAGACTGTGCAGGATGGCACGGTCAAGGAACATCTGGATTGCAGAAGAGCAAGCGATTTCCAGTCTGGGTAAGGGAACAAAGGCAAGGGGCCCTGTCCCTGTGTGGGAGACCCAGGTCCGCGGAGAGTCCAACTTCGAGCCACAACAAGTTCTTCCCAAAGGGAAGCTTTCTACGCCAAGGGAGGGCAAGGTTCCGTAGGGTTCCTTATGTTTGCCTCTGAGACCCAAGCCTGCGGATCATACCACTTTCCAGGAACGTCTAGTTTCTGGAGGTGCTGCCGCATCTGTGGGCACAGAAGTGGAAGGCGAGTCTAAGGGCCATGTCCTTGTCAGGGAGACACTAGGCCGTGGAGACAGCCGCTTTCTTGAACAACTCGTACCCTCCAGCCAGAAGCTTCTTAGCCTATACTGGTGTGAATTACCAGGGTAAGGACATAACCATCTCTTTGTGAAAAAAGAAGTGGGGGATGCCCGTTCCCACTAAGATGTTGTCTGCAGAAGAGAAGTGCGATGTCCATTCCAAACGTGGAGCCTTGGGTCAAGGCCATGGCCGATTGCAGGGAAACGAGCCTGGGGGATGCACCCTTTGAGAGAAGCACACGTCTCTCCAACGAGAAGCCTTTGAGTACGTAGGTGTTGAAGCCTCCAAAACATGCTCCATCCTTCCGTCTGTGAATCGAGTCTCCGGGCAATGCATCTATGCCAGGACAGGAAGTTCGCCCGAGCCAGAATATTTGGCGCACGTTTGTCTACAGGCACCGGGCAAAATGCCCTGCCATTCGCTCAGAGAAACAAGGCTGCGACTAAAGGAAGTTTCAGTGAAGATCAGGACACTTCCAAAGAAATCCCTTCGGACACTTCCATGAGTTTGAACCTGAGGCAATGCCCTCTCCTACGCTGAGAGAAAGAATGCTGTGGAGGAGTCCATTACCGCAACATGGTTGTTTTTCAAGCCAGAAACTTCCAAGCCTCTGTGCTTGGAAAGGTCAAGAAAAGGCCATACACTTTCCCGGGAGAGACCAGTCGAGGGAGGATCCGGGTGTGCACTCCCATCTTTTTTCCCAAGAGAAAAGCCATTTCTCATGGCGGTGTGGAAGAATACGGAAGGGGGTTTGTCCTGAAGCTGTGAAACACGACTATGGATAGTGCAACATTCAGAGCAGCCCAAGGGCCTCTATGGAGAATCCTTGTTGCACATTTGCCAGATGATATCCGAAAGGTGCCTATCCTTCCACCAGTGAAAACACTCTCTTTGGAATACAGCGTTCATGGAACCTCTTGCTTCCTGAAGATACAAGGCATTTCCGTGGCGTGTGTGGATTCACGAGAAACCATCTCTACATGCAACTCTGAAAACTAGACTTGCGGAATGGAAATCTTCACGGCCATCTGGATGTCGGAAGAGAGATGCACCTTCACATCCTGGGTGCAAGGAGAGTCAAGAGGCTAGGGCCCTCTCCAAAGAAACAGGTCTGTGGAGAAGAGAACGTTGAGTACACCACGAGTGTCCTCCCAGAGAGATCGGCTAGCATGGATGTGTGCAAGCATCAGGAGTGTTCCATCTCCTTCTCTCTGAGAAACAAGCCTGTGGCGAATGCCACCTAGCGATAACGTCTCTGTTTCCAGTGTTCCAATCGATTTGCAGGATATGAGCCGAAGGAGAGGCAAGGTGCAATGTCCGACATTGTGGTATTAACAGTTGTGTGGACGACGCAAGCTCCAGGAACCAGAGTTCCATCCAACGAGACGCTGTCTAATATGTATGTCTAGAAGCCAGAGTACGTGGTGTTGACTTCCTTGTGGAAAACAAGTTTTGCTGCAATGCGACGTCCACTAACAAACTGAATCCAGGAGAGAAAATCGAAGAATTCTAATATATGCGTGGAAGCCTGGTGTATAGGCCCGATGTCCTGACGCTTAGAGAAAAGTGTGTGGAACATGCACCGTTGAGGGAGCCACAGGTCTCTCAAGTGAGGAGCATTCTAGAAAGCATGGAGCGAAGGGACGGAAAAAATATGCGACCCTTCCCTGTGCGAATACACTCTCTAGGGAATCCAACGTTCCCCTCGGATGGAGGAGATCCTGGTGATAAACTCCCTAGCATGGTGTTCTGGAGGCAAGCGGAAAGTGCCGTGTATCTGCGTACAAGCAAAAATCTGTGAAGAAAGCCAGGCTCAGGGTAAAACATGACACTTCACACCACATCCCTTCCCAACAACTACATGTGTGGGAGAATCAGGAAAGGGCCGCATACTTGCCTTGGACACACACTACTGTTGAGAGTGCCTTTGCCGCACGCAGTGCGTTTTCAAAGAGGCAGCTTCCTCCCCTAGACGCGTGGTGGTGGGCAATGTCATTGCACTTGGAGACGAGTCCGTGAAGCACACAGCGTTCTGAGAACCACCAGGCTCCCAAGCGAGAAGCATTGTAGCGTGTATGTACTCAAGTTTCGGAAATATGGGCTCCCTTTCCCTCTGCGAATACAGCCTCTGGGGAATGCCAGGTTCCCCTGAGAGGAACCTGCTCACAGCGAGAAGCGTTGTGGCATGATTTTCCGAGAGGTCCGGGCATGTGTATTCGCATTCGGTAGGTGCCGTGTCTTTGGCCTGGTGGAACATTTCTGTGATGTAGGCGACCTCAGCACCAATGCGGGTTTCCGAGCAAGAAGCTGCCAAGCCAAAAACCGTAGAAGCATCCTTAGAATGCCACAACATTGCTTCTGACAAAGAAGACGGCGGACAACGCTACTTTCCACGAACGCAGGCGATTTCCAAAGAGAAATGCGATGTCTCACAGACATGTCGAACTAGAGGGATGGTGGGTTTCACCTGTCACTGAGACACAAGACTGTGGAGAATGCCCCTTTCAGAGTACCACCAGGGTCTCTAGCGAGAAGCCTTCTACAAGAGACGTGTGGGGGCATCCGGAGGGTGCCGTGTCCATCCCTCAGGGAAAACACGCTGGGAGGACAACGTTCCAGGAACCTCTTGCTTCCAGAAGGTACAAGCTTTCTGCAGGGCAGTGTGTCGACCTGAGGAGCCTGCCTTAATGGGATCTCGGAGAAACCACACTGAGGAGAATGGAAACCGTCCCTGCCACCTGGGAATCAGAGATGGAACCCCTTTCACGTCTACGCGTGGAATTTGAAGCAAGGGAACTTGACCCGATGCCCAGAAACAGGTCTGTGCCGAAGTCACTTGGAGTGAGCAAGCCACTTCTTCCTGTGGGAGGCCCTGTAGCCTGGACGGGTACAAGCATCCGGAGAGGGCCCTCTCCTTCTCTCGTAGAAACTAAGGCTGTGGAGAATGCCACGTCGAGTTCATATCTTTTCTCCACAGTACTCAGCCATTTCCAGCATCGGTCTGGAAGGACCGCTTGACCCGTTGCCTATGTAAACGGTCAAGTCCTCGGACTGCAGTCACCAGGATGTGGAGAATGTAGCTGCCAGGACACACAAGGTCCCAGCAACGCGACGCTTTCTAACAAACAGGTGATGGACGCGTTCTGATGTGCGATGGATTTCCTTCTGAGAAATCAGAGGTCCCAGAAGGCGACGTACCACCAACAGCCTGTTTCCAGGGCAGAAAGCCGATTTCCAGGATCTGTGTGGAAGTCTAGGGAACGGACAATTCCTTCTTCGGTTGGGAAAGTGCCTGTGGAGCAGGCACCTTTCGGTGAAGCTCCCGTTTCTCAAGCGAGAAGCCTTCTGGCTCGAATGTGTGGAAGGATGCGACGCACGCCCCATCCGTCTGTCGGTGAAGGAGTCTCTAGGCAATGCAACTCTCCCTCCGAGGTAGTTGGTTCCCGTGAGAATCATTCTGGCATCTTTGCCTAGAGGCAAGCGGAAAGTGCCTTAGACGTTGCGGAGACAAGCCTGTGGCTAAAGAATATTCTGTAGAAATCGACACCTCAAAAGAAGCCCTTCGAACAGATGCCTGTGTCCTAACTCTAGGAGAATGCCCTGCCATTCGCTTAGAGAAAGACGTCCTCGGTCATGCAGGTCCAGCGCCACTGTGCGGTTCCAACCAGAATCTTCAGAGCATATATGTATGGCGGAATCCCGACCGTGCTCTGGTCTACCCTTCAGGGAAATAGAGTGTGAAGGAAAACACTGCCCGCTAACCTCTTGATTCCAGAGGAGAAAAGCGATTTCGCCGAGAGGGGTCAAATTATACGGGGGCTGGTTTGCCTTTCGGCATAGAACGGAGATTGCGGAGACCGCACTTTTCAGAGCTGCAAGAGGTTGTCTAGCATGAAGCCATCCAGCACGTATGTGGCAGCATGAGAATCGTTCCCTCCAGTTCCGCTGGTGGAAACGGTCTCTATAGAATAGGACGTTCAAGAAAATTTTGCTTTCGGAAGATACAAGCCTTTTCCAATGTCCACGTGAGGTCAGGAAGAAGTGCCGTAGAAACCAAAACCAAAACCAAACAGAAAGCCCTGAAACAAGAGACCGTGGACCGTGGAAGTCTCAACTCCACGTCGATCGCTGACGGTAGAAACTCTTTCGCATCTATGTGTGGAGGGGCAGTCACGTGGCCAGGATTCGGATGCTCGAAAAAAGTCCGTGGTGAATGGAACTTAAAGCAAACAAAAAATACCATGCCGTGAGAAGGCTGCTGGCCGGTAGGTGATGAAGCGTCATGAAGCAGCCATAGCATTCCCACAGCGGATGGAGTCTGTGCGTCCAGCGCGTCACAGCGAAACAGAGGATTCTTCAATCCTACACACTGCTAGCCTCTGTGTGTTGAAGTCTCAGGAAAGGGCAGTATCGGTCGCTCGGGGAAAGAATTCTGCGGAGATCGCAGCTTTCAACACCAACGTGGGTCTTCAAGTGTGTAGCCTCCTAGCTGTGGTGTGCGGCAGTGTCAAGAGAATGCCATCTCCTTCCGTCGTAGAAACAAGACTGTGCAGGATGGCACGGTCAAGGAACATCTGGATTGCAGAAGAGCAAGCGATTTCCAGTCTGGGTAAGGGAACAAAGGCAAGGGGCCCTGTCCCTGTGTGGGAGACCCAGGTCCGCGGAGAGTCCAACTTCGAGCCACAACAAGTTCTTCCCAAAGGGAAGCTTTCTACGCCAAGGGAGGGCAAGGTTCCGTAGGGTTCCTTATGTTTGCCTCTGAGACCCAAGCCTGCGGATCATACCACTTTCCAGGAACGTCTAGTTTCTGGAGGTGCTGCCGCATCTGTGGGCACAGAAGTGGAAGGCGAGTCTAAGGGCCATGTCCTTGTCAGGGAGACACTAGGCCGTGGAGACAGCCGCTTTCTTGAACAACTCGTACCCTCCAGCCAGAAGCTTCTTAGCCTATACTGGTGTGAATTACCAGGTTAACGACATAACCATCGCTTTGTGAAAAAAGAAGTGGGGGATGCCCGTTCCCACTAAGATGTTGTCTGCAGAAGAGAAGTGCGATGTCCATTCCAAACGTGGAGCCTTGGGTCAAGGCCATGGCCGATTGCAGGGAAACGAGCCTGGGGGATGCACCCTTTGAGAGAAGCACACGTCTCTCCAACGAGAAGCCTTTGAGTACGTAGGTGTTGAAGCCTCCAAAACATGCTCCATCCTTCCGTCTGTGAATCGAGTCTCCGGGCAATGCATCTATGCCAGGACAGGAAGTTCGCCCGAGCCAGAATATTTGGCGCACGTTTGTCTACAGGCACCGGGCAAAATGCCCTGCCATTCGCTCAGAGAAACAAGGCTGCGACTAAAGGAAGTTTCAGTGAAGATCAGGACACTTCCAAAGAAATCCCTTCGGACACTTCCATGAGTTTGAACCTGAGGCAATGCCCTCTCCTACGCTGAGAGAAAGAATGCTGTGGAGGAGTCCATTACCGCAACATGGTTGTTTTTCAAGCCAGAAACTTCCAAGCCTCTGTGCTTGGAAAGGTCAAGAAAAGGCCATACACTTTCCCGGGAGAGACCAGTCGAGGGAGGATCCGGGTGTGCACTCCCATCTTTTTTCCCAAGAGAAAAGCCATTTCTCATGGCGGTGTGGAAGAATACGGAAGGGGGTTTGTCCTGAAGCTGTGAAACACGACTATGGATAGTGCAACATTCAGAGCAGCCCAAGGGCCTCTATGGAGAATCCTTGTTGCACATTTGCCAGATGATATCCGAAAGGTGCCTATCCTTCCACCAGTGAAAACACTCTCTTTGGAATACAGCGTTCATGGAACCTCTTGCTTCCTGAAGATACAAGGCATTTCCGTGGCGTGTGTGGATTCACGAGAAACCATCTCTACATGCAACTCTGAAAACTAGACTTGCGGAATGGAAATCTTCACGGCCATCTGGATGTCGGAAGAGAGATGCACCTTCACATCCTGGGTGCAAGGAGAGTCAAGAGGCTAGGGCCCTCTCCAAAGAAACAGGTCTGTGGAGAAGAGAACGTTGAGTACACCACGAGTGTCCTCCCAGAGAGATCGGCTAGCATGGATGTGTGCAAGCATCAGGAGTGTTCCATCTCCTTCTCTCTGAGAAACAAGCCTGTGGCGAATGCCACCTAGCGATAACGTCTCTGTTTCCAGTGTTCCAATCGATTTGCAGGATATGAGCCGAAGGAGAGGCAAGGTGCAATGTCCGACATTGTGGTATTAACAGTTGTGTGGACGACGCAAGCTCCAGGAACCAGAGTTCCATCCAACGAGACGCTGTCTAATATGTATGTCTAGAAGCCAGAGTACGTGGTGTTGACTTCCTTGTGGAAAACAAGTTTTGCTGCAATGCGACGTCCACTAACAAACTGAATCCAGGAGAGAAAATCGAAGAATTCTAATATATGCGTGGAAGCCTGGTGTATAGGCCCGATGTCCTGACGCTTAGAGAAAAGTGTGTGGAACATGCACCGTTGAGGGAGCCACAGGTCTCTCAAGTGAGGAGCATTCTAGAAAGCATGGAGCGAAGGGACGGAAAAAATATGCGACCCTTCCCTGTGCGAATACACTCTCTAGGGAATCCAACGTTCCCCTCGGATGGAGGAGATCCTGGTGATAAACTCCCTAGCATGGTGTTCTGGAGGCAAGCGGAAAGTGCCGTGTATCTGCGTACAAGCAAAAATCTGTGAAGAAAGCCAGGCTCAGGGTAAAACATGACACTTCACACCACATCCCTTCCCAACAACTACATGTGTGGGAGAATCAGGAAAGGGCCGCATACTTGCCTTGGACACACACTACTGTTGAGAGTGCCTTTGCCGCACGCAGTGCGTTTTCAAAGAGGCAGCTTCCTCCCCTAGACGCGTGGTGGTGGGCAATGTCATTGCACTTGGAGACGAGTCCGTGAAGCACACAGCGTTCTGAGAACCACCAGGCTCCCAAGCGAGAAGCATTGTAGCGTGTATGTACTCAAGTTTCGGAAATATGGGCTCCCTTTCCCTCTGCGAATACAGCCTCTGGGGAATGCCAGGTTCCCCTGAGAGGAACCTGCTCACAGCGAGAAGCGTTGTGGCATGATTTTCCGAGAGGTCCGGGCATGTGTATTCGCATTCGGTAGGTGCCGTGTCTTTGGCCTGGTGGAACATTTCTGTGATGTAGGCGACCTCAGCACCAATGCGGGTTTCCGAGCAAGAAGCTGCCAAGCCAAAAACCGTAGAAGCATCCTTAGAATGCCACAACATTGCTTCTGACAAAGAAGACGGCGGACAACGCTACTTTCCACGAACGCAGGCGATTTCCAAAGAGAAATGCGATGTCTCACAGACATGTCGAACTAGAGGGATGGTGGGTTTCACCTGTCACTGAGACACAAGACTGTGGAGAATGCCCCTTTCAGAGTACCACCAGGGTCTCTAGCGAGAAGCCTTCTACAAGAGACGTGTGGGGGCATCCGGAGGGTGCCGTGTCCATCCCTCAGGGAAAACACGCTGGGAGGACAACGTTCCAGGAACCTCTTGCTTCCAGAAGGTACAAGCTTTCTGCAGGGCAGTGTGTCGACCTGAGGAGCCTGCCTTAATGGGATCTCGGAGAAACCACACTGAGGAGAATGGAAACCGTCCCTGCCACCTGGGAATCAGAGATGGAACCCCTTTCACGTCTACGCGTGGAATTTGAAGCAAGGGAACTTGACCCGATGCCCAGAAACAGGTCTGTGCCGAAGTCACTTGGAGTGAGCAAGCCACTTCTTCCTGTGGGAGGCCCTGTAGCCTGGACGGGTACAAGCATCCGGAGAGGGCCCTCTCCTTCTCTCGTAGAAACTAAGGCTGTGGAGAATGCCACGTCGAGTTCATATCTTTTCTCCACAGTACTCAGCCATTTCCAGCATCGGTCTGGAAGGACCGCTTGACCCGTTGCCTATGTAAACGGTCAAGTCCTCGGACTGCAGTCACCAGGATGTGGAGAATGTAGCTGCCAGGACACACAAGGTCCCAGCAACGCGACGCTTTCTAACAAACAGGTGATGGACGCGTTCTGATGTGCGATGGATTTCCTTCTGAGAAATCAGAGGTCCCAGAAGGCGACGTACCACCAACAGCCTGTTTCCAGGGCAGAAAGCCGATTTCCAGGATCTGTGTGGAAGTCTAGGGAACGGACAATTCCTTCTTCGGTTGGGAAAGTGCCTGTGGAGCAGGCACCTTTCGGTGAAGCTCCCGTTTCTCAAGCGAGAAGCCTTCTGGCTCGAATGTGTGGAAGGATGCGACGCACGCCCCATCCGTCTGTCGGTGAAGGAGTCTCTAGGCAATGCAACTCTCCCTCCGAGGTAGTTGGTTCCCGTGAGAATCATTCTGGCATCTTTGCCTAGAGGCAAGCGGAAAGTGCCTTAGACGTTGCGGAGACAAGCCTGTGGCTAAAGAATATTCTGTAGAAATCGACACCTCAAAAGAAGCCCTTCGAACAGATGCCTGTGTCCTAACTCTAGGAGAATGCCCTGCCATTCGCTTAGAGAAAGACGTCCTCGGTCATGCAGGTCCAGCGCCACTGTGCGGTTCCAACCAGAATCTTCAGAGCATATATGTATGGCGGAATCCCGACCGTGCTCTGGTCTACCCTTCAGGGAAATAGAGTGTGAAGGAAAACACTGCCCGCTAACCTCTTGATTCCAGAGGAGAAAAGCGATTTCGCCGAGAGGGGTCAAATTATACGGGGGCTGGTTTGCCTTTCGGCATAGAACGGAGATTGCGGAGACCGCACTTTTCAGAGCTGCAAGAGGTTGTCTAGCATGAAGCCATCCAGCACGTATGTGGCAGCATGAGAATCGTTCCCTCCAGTTCCGCTGGTGGAAACGGTCTCTATAGAATAGGACGTTCAAGAAAATTTTGCTTTCGGAAGATACAAGCCTTTTCCAATGTCCACGTGAGGTCAGGAAGAAGTGCCGTAGAAACCAAAACCAAAACCAAACAGAAAGCCCTGAAACAAGAGACCGTGGACCGTGGAAGTCTCAACTCCACGTCGATCGCTGACGGTAGAAACTCTTTCGCATCTATGTGTGGAGGGGCAGTCACGTGGCCAGGATTCGGATGCTCGAAAAAAGTCCGTGGTGAATGGAACTTAAAGCAAACAAAAAATACCATGCCGTGAGAAGGCTGCTGGCCGGTAGGTGATGAAGCGTCATGAAGCAGCCATAGCATTCCCACAGCGGATGGAGTCTGTGCGTCCAGCGCGTCACAGCGAAACAGAGGATTCTTCAATCCTACACACTGCTAGCCTCTGTGTGTTGAAGTCTCAGGAAAGGGCAGTATCGGTCGCTCGGGGAAAGAATTCTGCGGAGATCGCAGCTTTCAACACCAACGTGGGTCTTCAAGTGTGTAGCCTCCTAGCTGTGGTGTGCGGCAGTGTCAAGAGAATGCCATCTCCTTCCGTCGTAGAAACAAGACTGTGCAGGATGGCACGGTCAAGGAACATCTGGATTGCAGAAGAGCAAGCGATTTCCAGTCTGGGTAAGGGAACAAAGGCAAGGGGCCCTGTCCCTGTGTGTGAGACCCAGGTCCGCGGAGAGTCCAACTTCGAGCCACAACAAGTTCTTCCCAAAGGGAAGCTTTCTACGCCAAGGGAGGGCAAGGTTCCGTAGGGTTCCTTATGTTTGCCTCTGAGACCCAAGCCTGCAGATCATACCACTTTCCAGGAACGTCTAGTTTCTGGAGGTGCTGCCGCATCTGTGGGCACAGAAGTGGAAGGCGAGTCTAAGGGCCATGTCCTTGTCAGGGAGACACTAGGCCGTGGAGACAGCCGCTTTCTTGAACAACTCGTACCCTCCAGCCAGAAGCTTCTTAGCCTATACTGGTGTGAATTACCAGGGTAAGGACATAACCATCGCTTTGTGAAAAAAGAAGTGGGGGATGCCCGTTCCCACTAAGATGTTGTCTGCAGAAGAGAAGTGCGATGTCCATTCCAAACGTGGAGCCTTGGGTCAAGGCCATGGCCGATTGCAGGGAAACGAGCCTGGGGGATGCACCCTTTGAGAGAAGCACACGTCTCTCCAACGAGAAGCCTTTGAGTACGTAGGTGTTGAAGCCTCCAAAACATGCTCCATCCTTCCGTCTGTGAATCGAGTCTCCGGGCAATGCATCTATGCCAGGACAGGAAGTTCGCCCGAGCCAGAATATTTGGCGCACGTTTGTCTACAGGCACCGGGCAAAATGCCCTGCCATTCGCTCAGAGAAACAAGGCTGCGACTAAAGGAAGTTTCAGTGAAGATCAGGACACTTCCAAAGAAATCCCTTCGGACACTTCCATGAGTTTGAACCTGAGGCAATGCCCTCTCCTACGCTGAGAGAAAGAATGCTGTGGAGGAGTCCATTACCGCAACATGGTTGTTTTTCAAGCCAGAAACTTCCAAGCCTCTGTGCTTGGAAAGGTCAAGAAAAGGCCATACACTTTCCCGGGAGAGACCAGTCGAGGGAGGATCCGGGTGTGCACTCCCATCTTTTTTCCCAAGAGAAAAGCCATTTCTCATGGCGGTGTGGAAGAATACGGAAGGGGGTTTGTCCTGAAGCTGTGAAACACGACTATGGATAGTGCAACATTCAGAGCAGCCCAAGGGCCTCTATGGAGAATCCTTGTTGCACATTTGCCAGATGATATCCGAAAGGTGCCTATCCTTCCACCAGTGAAAACACTCTCTTTGGAATACAGCGTTCATGGAACCTCTTGCTTCCTGAAGATACAAGGCATTTCCGTGGCGTGTGTGGATTCACGAGAAACCATCTCTACATGCAACTCTGAAAACTAGACTTGCGGAATGGAAATCTTCACGGCCATCTGGATGTCGGAAGAGAGATGCACCTTCACATCCTGGATGCAAGGAGAGTCAAGAGGCTAGGGCCCTCTCCAAAGAAACAGGTCTGTGGAGAAGAGAACGTTGAGTACACCACGAGTGTCCTCCCAGAGAGATCGGCTAGCATGGATGTGTGCAAGCATCAGGAGTGTTCCATCTCCTTCTCTCTGAGAAACAAGCCTGTGGCGAATGCCACCTAGCGATAACGTCTCTGTTTCCAGTGTTCCAATCGATTTGCAGGATATGAGCCGAAGGAGAGGCAAGGTGCAATGTCCGACATTGTGGTATTAACAGTTGTGTGGACGACGCAAGCTCCAGGAACCAGAGTTCCATCCAACGAGACGCTGTCTAATATGTATGTCTAGAAGCCAGAGTACGTGGTGTTGACTTCCTTGTGGAAAACAAGTTTTGCTGCAATGCGACGTCCACTAACAAACTGAATCCAGGAGAGAAAATCGAAGAATTCTAATATATGCGTGGAAGCCTGGTGTATAGGCCCGATGTCCTGACGCTTAGAGAAAAGTGTGTGGAACATGCACCGTTGAGGGAGCCACAGGTCTCTCAAGTGAGGAGCATTCTAGAAAGCATGGAGCGAAGGGACGGAAAAAATATGCGACCCTTCCCTGTGCGAATACACTCTCTAGGGAATCCAACGTTCCCCTCGGATGGAGGAGATCCTGGTGATAAACTCCCTAGCATGGTGTTCTGGAGGCAAGCGGAAAGTGCCGTGTATCTGCGTACAAGCAAAAATCTGTGAAGAAAGCCAGGCTCAGGGTAAAACATGACACTTCACACCACATCCCTTCCCAACAACTACATGTGTGGGAGAATCAGGAAAGGGCCGCATACTTGCCTTGGACACACACTACTGTTGAGAGTGCCTTTGCCGCACGCAGTGCGTTTTCAAAGAGGCAGCTTCCTCCCCTAGACGCGTGGTGGTGGGCAATGTCATTGCACTTGGAGACGAGTCCGTGAAGCACACAGCGTTCTGAGAACCACCAGGCTCCCAAGCGAGAAGCATTGTAGCGTGTATGTACTCAAGTTTCGGAAATATGGGCTCCCTTTCCCTCTGCGAATACAGCCTCTGGGGAATGCCAGGTTCCCCTGAGAGGAACCTGCTCACAGCGAGAAGCGTTGTGGCATGATTTTCCGAGAGGTCCGGGCATGTGTATTCGCATTCGGTAGGTGCCGTGTCTTTGGCCTGGTGGAACATTTCTGTGATGTAGGCGACCTCAGCACCAATGCGGGTTTCCGAGCAAGAAGCTGCCAAGCCAAAAACCGTAGAAGCATCCTTAGAATGCCACAACATTGCTTCTGACAAAGAAGACGGCGGACAACGCTACTTTCCACGAACGCAGGCGATTTCCAAAGAGAAATGCGATGTCTCACAGACATGTCGAACTAGAGGGATGGTGGGTTTCACCTGTCACTGAGACACAAGACTGTGGAGAATGCCCCTTTCAGAGTACCACCAGGGTCTCTAGCGAGAAGCCTTCTACAAGAGACGTGTGGGGGCATCCGGAGGGTGCCGTGTCCATCCCTCAGGGAAAACACGCTGGGAGGACAACGTTCCAGGAACCTCTTGCTTCCAGAAGGTACAAGCTTTCTGCAGGGCAGTGTGTCGACCTGAGGAGCCTGCCTTAATGGGATCTCGGAGAAACCACACTGAGGAGAATGGAAACCGTCCCTGCCACCTGGGAATCAGAGATGGAACCCCTTTCACGTCTACGCGTGGAATTTGAAGCAAGGGAACTTGACCCGATGCCCAGAAACAGGTCTGTGCCGAAGTCACTTGGAGTGAGCAAGCCACTTCTTCCTGTGGGAGGCCCTGTAGCCTGGACGGGTACAAGCATCCGGAGAGGGCCCTCTCCTTCTCTCGTAGAAACTAAGGCTGTGGAGAATGCCACGTCGAGTTCATATCTTTTCTCCACAGTTCTCAGCCATTTCCAGCATCGGTCTGGAAGGACCGCTTGACCCGTTGCCTATGTAAACGGTCAAGTCCTCGGACTGCAGTCACCAGGATGTGGAGAATGTAGCTGCCAGGACACACAAGGTCCCAGCAACGCGACGCTTTCTAACAAACAGGTGATGGACGCGTTCTGATGTGCGATGGATTTCCTTCTGAGAAATCAGAGGTCCCAGAAGGCGACGTACCACCAACAGCCTGTTTCCAGGGCAGAAAGCCGATTTCCAGGATCTGTGTGGAAGTCTAGGGAACGGACAATTCCTTCTTCGGTTGGGAAAGTGCCTGTGGAGCAGGCACCTTTCGGTGAAGCTCCCGTTTCTCAAGCGAGAAGCCTTCTGGCTCGAATGTGTGGAAGGATGCGACGCACGCCCCATCCGTCTGTCGGTGAAGGAGTCTCTAGGCAATGCAACTCTCCCTCCGAGGTAGTTGGTTCCCGTGAGAATCATTCTGGCATCTTTGCCTAGAGGCAAGCGGAAAGTGCCTTAGACGTTGCGGAGACAAGCCTGTGGCTAAAGAATATTCTGTAGAAATCGACACTTCAAAAGAAGCCCTTCGAACAGATGCCTGTGTCCTAACTCTAGGAGAATGCCCTGCCATTCGCTTAGAGAAAGACGTCCTCGGTCATGCAGGTCCAGCGCCACAGTGCGGTTCCAACCAGAATCTTCAGAGCATATATGTATGGCGGAATCCCGACCGTGCTCTGGTCTACCCTTCAGGGAAATAGAGTGTGAAGGAAAACACTGCCCGCTAACCTCTTGATTCCAGAGGAGAAAAGCGATTTCGCCGAGAGGGGTCAAATTATACGGGGGCTGGTTTGCCTTTCGGCATAGAACGGAGATTGCGGAGACCGCACTTTTCAGAGCTGCAAGAGGTTGTCTAGCATGAAGCCATCCAGCACGTATGTGGCAGCATGAGAATCGTTCCCTCCAGTTCCGCTGGTGGAAACGGTCTCTATAGAATAGGACGTTCAAGAAAATTTTGCTTTCGGAAGATACAAGCCTTTTCCAATGTCCACGTGAGGTCAGGAAGAAGTGCCGTAGAAACCAAAACCAAAACCAAACAGAAAGCCCTGAAACAAGAGACCGTGGGCCGTGGAAGTCTCAACTCCACCTCGATCGCTGACGGTAGAAACTCTTTCGCATCTATGTGTGGAGGGGCAGTCACGTGGCCAGGATTCGGATGCTCGAAAAAAGTCCGTGCTGAATGGAACTTAAAGCAAACAAAAAATACCTTGCCGTGAGAAGGCTGCTGGCCGGTAGGTGATGAAGCGTCAGGAAGCAGCCATAGCATTCCCACAGCGGATGGAGTCTGTGCGTCCAGCGCGTCACAGCGAAACAGAGGAGTCTTCAATCCTACACACTGCTAGCCTCTGTGTGTTGAAGTCTCAGGAAAGGGCAGTATCGGTCGCTCGGGGAAAGAATTCTGCGGAGATCACAGCTTTCAACACCAACGTGGGTCTTCAAGTGTGTAGCCTCCTAGCTGTGGTGTGCGGCAGTGTCAAGAGAATGCCATCTCCTTCCGTCGTAGAAACAAGACTGTGCAGGATGGCACGGTCAAGGAACATCTGGATTGCAGAAGAGCAAGCGATTTCCAGTCTGGGTAAGGGAACAAAGGCAAGGGGCCCTGTCCCTGTGTGGGAGACCCAGGTCCGCGGAGAGTCCAACTTCGAGCCACAACAAGTTCTTCCCAAAGGGAAGCTTTCTTCGCCAAGGGAGGGCAAGGTTCCGTAGGGTTCCTTATGTTTGCCTCTGAGACCCAAGCCTGCGGATCATACCACTTTCCAGGAACGTCTAGTTTCTGGAGGTGCTGCCGCATCTGTGGGCACAGAAGTGGAAGGCGAGTCTAAGGGCCATGTCCTTGTCAGGGAGACACTAGGCCGTGGAGACAGCCGCTTTCTTGAACAACTCGTACCCTCCAGCCAGAAGCTTCTTAGCCTATACTGGTGTGAATTACCAGGGTAAGGACATAACCATCTCTTTGTGAAAAAAGAAGTGGGGGATGCCCGTTCCCACTAAGATGTTGTCTGCAGAAGAGAAGTGCGATGTCCATTCCAAACGTGGAGCCTTGGGTCAAGGCCATGGCCGATTGCAGGGAAACGAGCCTGGGGGATGCACCCTTTGAGAGAAGCACACGTCTCTCCAACGAGAAGCCTTTGAGTACGTAGGTGTTGAAGCCTCCAAAACATGCTCCATCCTTCCGTCTGTGAATCGAGTCTCCGGGCAATGCATCTATGCCAGGACAGGAAGTTCGCCCGAGCCAGAATATTTGGCGCACGTTTGTCTACAGGCACCGGGCAAAATGCCCTGCCATTCGCTCAGAGAAACAAGGCTGCGACTAAAGGAAGTTTCAGTGAAGATCAGGACACTTCCAAAGAAATCCCTTCGGACACTTCCATGAGTTTGAACCTGAGGCAATGCCCTCTCCTACGCTGAGAGAAAGAATGCTGTGGAGGAGTCCATTACCGCAACATGGTTGTTTTTCAAGCCAGAAACTTCCAAGCCTCTGTGCTTGGAAAGGTCAAGAAAAGGCCATACACTTTCCCGGGAGAGACCAGTCGAGGGAGGATCCGGGTGTGCACTCCCATCTTTTTTCCCAAGAGAAAAGCCATTTCTCATGGCGGTGTGGAAGAATACGGAAGGGGGTTTGTCCTGAAGCTGTGAAACACGACTATGGATAGTGCAACATTCAGAGCAGCCCAAGGGCCTCTATGGAGAATCCTTGTTGCACATTTGCCAGATGATATCCGAAAGGTGCCTATCCTTCCACCAGTGAAAACACTCTCTTTGGAATACAGCGTTCATGGAACCTCTTGCTTCCTGAAGATACAAGGCATTTCCGTGGCGTGTGTGGATTCACGAGAAACCATCTCTACATGCAACTCTGAAAACTAGACTTGCGGAATGGAAATCTTCACGGCCATCTGGATGTCGGAAGAGAGATGCACCTTCACATCCTGGGTGCAAGGAGAGTCAAGAGGCTAGGGCCCTCTCCAAAGAAACAGGTCTGTGGAGAAGAGAACGTTGAGTACACCACGAGTGTCCTCCCAGAGAGATCGGCTAGCATGGATGTGTGCAAGCATCAGGAGTGTTCCATCTCCTTCTCTCTGAGAAACAAGCCTGTGGCGAATGCCACCTAGCGATAACGTCTCTGTTTCCAGTGTTCCAATCGATTTGCAGGATATGAGCCGAAGGAGAGGCAAGGTGCAATGTCCGACATTGTGGTATTAACAGTTGTGTGGACGACGCAAGCTCCAGGAACCAGAGTTCCATCCAACGAGACGCTGTCTAATATGTATGTCTAGAAGCCAGAGTACGTGGTGTTGACTTCCTTGTGGAAAACAAGTTTTGCTGCAATGCGACGTCCACTAACAAACTGAATCCAGGAGAGAAAATCGAAGAATTCTAATATATGCGTGGAAGCCTGGTGTATAGGCCCGATGTCCTGACGCTTAGAGAAAAGTGTGTGGAACATGCACCGTTGAGGGAGCCACAGGTCTCTCAAGTGAGGAGCATTCTAGAAAGCATGGAGCGAAGGGACGGAAAAAATATGCGACCCTTCCCTGTGCGAATACACTCTCTAGGGAATCCAACGTTCCCCTCGGATGGAGGAGATCCTGGTGATAAACTCCCTAGCATGGTGTTCTGGAGGCAAGCGGAAAGTGCCGTGTATCTGCGTACAAGCAAAAATCTGTGAAGAAAGCCAGGCTCAGGGTAAAACATGACACTTCACACCACATCCCTTCCCAACAACTACATGTGTGGGAGAATCAGGAAAGGGCCGCATACTTGCCTTGGACACACACTACTGTTGAGAGTGCCTTTGCCGCACGCAGTGCGTTTTCAAAGAGGCAGCTTCCTCCCCTAGACGCGTGGTGGTGGGCAATGTCATTGCACTTGGAGACGAGTCCGTGAAGCACACAGCGTTCTGAGAACCACCAGGCTCCCAAGCGAGAAGCATTGTAGCGTGTATGTACTCAAGTTTCGGAAATATGGGCTCCCTTTCCCTCTGCGAATACAGCCTCTGGGGAATGCCAGGTTCCCCTGAGAGGAACCTGCTCACAGCGAGAAGCGTTGTGGCATGATTTTCCGAGAGGTCCGGGCATGTGTATTCGCATTCGGTAGGTGCCGTGTCTTTGGCCTGGTGGAACATTTCTGTGATGTAGGCGACCTCAGCACCAATGCGGGTTTCCGAGCAAGAAGCTGCCAAGCCAAAAACCGTAGAAGCATCCTTAGAATGCCACAACATTGCTTCTGACAAAGAAGACGGCGGACAACGCTACTTTCCACGAACGCAGGCGATTTCCAAAGAGAAATGCGATGTCTCACAGACATGTCGAACTAGAGGGATGGTGGGTTTCACCTGTCACTGAGACACAAGACTGTGGAGAATGCCCCTTTCAGAGTACCACCAGGGTCTCTAGCGAGAAGCCTTCTACAAGAGACGTGTGGGGGCATCCGGAGGGTGCCGTGTCCATCCCTCAGGGAAAACACGCTGGGAGGACAACGTTCCAGGAACCTCTTGCTTCCAGAAGGTACAAGCTTTCTGCAGGGCAGTGTGTCGACCTGAGGAGCCTGCCTTAATGGGATCTCGGAGAAACCACACTGAGGAGAATGGAAACCGTCCCTGCCACCTGGGAATCAGAGATGGAACCCCTTTCACGTCTACGCGTGGAATTTGAAGCAAGGGAACTTGACCCGATGCCCAGAAACAGGTCTGTGCCGAAGTCACTTGGAGTGAGCAAGCCACTTCTTCCTGTGGGAGGCCCTGTAGCCTGGACGGGTACAAGCATCCGGAGAGGGCCCTCTCCTTCTCTCGTAGAAACTAAGGCTGTGGAGAATGCCACGTCGAGTTCATATCTTTTCTCCACAGTTCTCAGCCATTTCCAGCATCGGTCTGGAAGGACCGCTTGACCCGTTGCCTATGTAAACGGTCAAGTCCTCGGACTGCAGTCACCAGGATGTGGAGAATGTAGCTGCCAGGACACACAAGGTCCCAGCAACGCGACGCTTTCTAACAAACAGGTGATGGACGCGTTCTGATGTGCGATGGATTTCCTTCTGAGAAATCAGAGGTCCCAGAAGGCGACGTACCACCAACAGCCTGTTTCCAGGGCAGAAAGCCGATTTCCAGGATCTGTGTGGAAGTCTAGGGAACGGACAATTCCTTCTTCGGTTGGGAAAGTGCCTGTGGAGCAGGCACCTTTCGGTGAAGCTCCCGTTTCTCAAGCGAGAAGCCTTCTGGCTCGAATGTGTGGAAGGATGCGACGCACGCCCCATCCGTCTGTCGGTGAAGGAGTCTCTAGGCAATGCAACTCTCCCTCCGAGGTAGTTGGTTCCCGTGAGAATCATTCTGGCATCTTTGCCTAGAGGCAAGCGGAAAGTGCCTTAGACGTTGCGGAGACAAGCCTGTGGCTAAAGAATATTCTGTAGAAATCGACACTTCAAAAGAAGCCCTTCGAACAGATGCCTGTGTCCTAACTCTAGGAGAATGCCCTGCCATTCGCTTAGAGAAAGACGTCCTCGGTCATGCAGGTCCAGCGCCACTGTGCGGTTCCAACCAGAATCTTCAGAGCATATATGTATGGCGGAATCCCGACCGTGCTCTGGTCTACCCTTCAGGGAAATAGAGTGTGAAGGAAAACACTGCCCGCTAACCTCTTGATTCCAGAGGAGAAAAGCGATTCCGCCCAGAGGGGTCAAATTATACGGGGTCTGGTTTGCCTTTCGGCATAGAACGGAGATTGCGGAGACCGCACTTTTCAGAGCTGCAAGAGGTTGTCTAGCATGAAGCCATCCAGCACGTATGTGGCAGCATGAGAATCGTTCCCTCCAGTTCCGCTGGTGGAAACGGTCTCTATAGAATAGGACGTTCAAGAAAATTTTGCTTTCGGAAGATACAAGCCTTTTCCAATGTCCACGTGAGGTCAGGAAGAAGTGCCGTAGAAACCAAAACCAAAACCAAACAGAAAGCCCTGAAACAAGAGACCGTGGGCCGTGGAAGTCTCAACTCCACCTCGATCGCTGACGGTAGAAACTCTTTCGCATCTATGTGTGGAGGGTTAGTCACGTGGCCAGGATTCGGATGCTCGAAAAAAGTCCGTGCTGAATGGAACTTAAAGCAAACAAAAAATACCATGCCGTGAGAAGGCTGCTGGCCGGTAGGTGATGAAGCGTCAGGAAGCAGCCATAGCATTCCCACAGCGGATGGAGTCTGTGCGTCCAGCGCGTCACAGCGAAACAGAGGAGTCTTCAATCCTACACACTGCTAGCCTCTGTGTGTTGAAGTCTCAGGAAAGGGCAGTATCGGTCGCTCGGGGAAAGAATTCTGCGGAGATCGCAGCTTTCAACACCAACGTGGGTCTTCAAGTGTGTAGCCTCCTAGCTGTGGTGTGCGGCAGTGTCAAGAGAATGCCATCTCCTTCCGTCGTAGAAACAAGACTGTGCAGGATGGCACGGTCAAGGAACATCTGGATTGCAGAAGAGCAAGCGATTTCCAGTCTGGGTAAGGGAACAAAGGCAAGGGGCCCTGTCCCTGTGTGGGAGACCCAGGTCCGCGGAGAGTCCAACTTCGAGCCACAACAAGTTCTTCCCAAAGGGAAGCTTTCTACGCCAAGGGAGGGCAAGGTTCCGTAGGGTTCCTTATGTTTGCCTCTGAGACCCAAGCCTGCGGATCATACCACTTTCCAGGAACGTCTAGTTTCTGGAGGTGCTGCCGCATCTGTGGGCACAGAAGTGGAAGGCGAGTCTAAGGGCCATGTCCTTGTCAGGGAGACACTAGGCCGTGGAGACAGCCGCTTTCTTGAACAACTCGTACCCTCCAGCCAGAAGCTTCTTAGCCTATACTGGTGTGAATTACCAGGGTAAGGACATAACCATCTCTTTGTGAAAAAAGAAGTGGGGGATGCCCGTTCCCACTAAGATGTTGTCTGCAGAAGAGAAGTGCGATGTCCATTCCAAACGTGGAGCCTTGGGTCAAGGCCATGGCCGATTGCAGGGAAACGAGCCTGGGGGATGCACCCTTTGAGAGAAGCACACGTCTCTCCAACGAGAAGCCTTTGAGTACGTAGGTGTTGAAGCCTCCAAAACATGCTCCATCCTTCCGTCTGTGAATCGAGTCTCCGGGCAATGCATCTATGCCAGGACAGGAAGTTCGCCCGAGCCAGAATATTTGGCGCACGTTTGTCTACAGGCACCGGGCAAAATGCCCTGCCATTCGCTCAGAGAAACAAGGCTGCGACTAAAGGAAGTTTCAGTGAAGATCAGGACACTTCCAAAGAAATCCCTTCGGACACTTCCATGAGTTTGAACCTGAGGCAATGCCCTCTCCTACGCTGAGAGAAAGAATGCTGTGGAGGAGTCCATTACCGCAACATGGTTGTTTTTCAAGCCAGAAACTTCCAAGCCTCTGTGCTTGGAAAGGTCAAGAAAAGGCCATACACTTTCCCGGGAGAGACCAGTCGAGGGAGGATCCGGGTGTGCACTCCCATCTTTTTTCCCAAGAGAAAAGCCATTTCTCATGGCGGTGTGGAAGAATACGGAAGGGGGTTTGTCCTGAAGCTGTGAAACACGACTATGGATAGTGCAACATTCAGAGCAGCCCAAGGGCCTCTATGGAGAATCCTTGTTGCACATTTGCCAGATGATATCCGAAAGGTGCCTATCCTTCCACCAGTGAAAACACTCTCTTTGGAATACAGCGTTCATGGAACCTCTTGCTTCCTGAAGATACAAGGCATTTCCGTGGCGTGTGTGGATTCACGAGAAACCATCTCTACATGCAACTCTGAAAACTAGACTTGCGGAATGGAAATCTTCACGGCCATCTGGATGTCGGAAGAGAGATGCACCTTCACATCCTGGGTGCAAGGAGAGTCAAGAGGCTAGGGCCCTCTCCAAAGAAACAGGTCTGTGGAGAAGAGAACGTTGAGTACACCACGAGTGTCCTCCCAGAGAGATCGGCTAGCATGGATGTGTGCAAGCATCAGGAGTGTTCCATCTCCTTCTCTCTGAGAAACAAGCCTGTGGCGAATGCCACCTAGCGATAACGTCTCTGTTTCCAGTGTTCCAATCGATTTGCAGGATATGAGCCGAAGGAGAGGCAAGGTGCAATGTCCGACATTGTGGTATTAACAGTTGTGTGGACGACGCAAGCTCCAGGAACCAGAGTTCCATCCAACGAGACGCTGTCTAATATGTATGTCTAGAAGCCAGAGTACGTGGTGTTGACTTCCTTGTGGAAAACAAGTTTTGCTGCAATGCGACGTCCACTAACAAACTGAATCCAGGAGAGAAAATCGAAGAATTCTAATATATGCGTGGAAGCCTGGTGTATAGGCCCGATGTCCTGACGCTTAGAGAAAAGTGTGTGGAACATGCACCGTTGAGGGAGCCACAGGTCTCTCAAGTGAGGAGCATTCTAGAAAGCATGGAGCGAAGGGACGGAAAAAATATGCGACCCTTCCCTGTGCGAATACACTCTCTAGGGAATCCAACGTTCCCCTCGGATGGAGGAGATCCTGGTGATAAACTCCCTAGCATGGTGTTCTGGAGGCAAGCGGAAAGTGCCGTGTATCTGCGTACAAGCAAAAATCTGTGAAGAAAGCCAGGCTCAGGGTAAAACATGACACTTCACACCACATCCCTTCCCAACAACTACATGTGTGGGAGAATCAGGAAAGGGCCGCATACTTGCCTTGGACACACACTACTGTTGAGAGTGCCTTTGCCGCACGCAGTGCGTTTTCAAAGAGGCAGCTTCCTCCCCTAGACGCGTGGTGGTGGGCAATGTCATTGCACTTGGAGACGAGTCCGTGAAGCACACAGCGTTCTGAGAACCACCAGGCTCCCAAGCGAGAAGCATTGTAGCGTGTATGTACTCAAGTTTCGGAAATATGGGCTCCCTTTCCCTCTGCGAATACAGCCTCTGGGGAATGCCAGGTTCCCCTGAGAGGAACCTGCTCACAGCGAGAAGCGTTGTGGCATGATTTTCCGAGAGGTCCGGGCATGTGTATTCGCATTCGGTAGGTGCCGTGTCTTTGGCCTGGTGGAACATTTCTGTGATGTAGGCGACCTCAGCACCAATGCGGGTTTCCGAGCAAGAAGCTGCCAAGCCAAAAACCGTAGAAGCATCCTTAGAATGCCACAACATTGCTTCTGACAAAGAAGACGGCGGACAACGCTACTTTCCACGAACGCAGGCGATTTCCAAAGAGAAATGCGATGTCTCACAGACATGTCGAACTAGAGGGATGGTGGGTTTCACCTGTCACTGAGACACAAGACTGTGGAGAATGCCCCTTTCAGAGTACCACCAGGGTCTCTAGCGAGAAGCCTTCTACAAGAGACGTGTGGGGGCATCCGGAGGGTGCCGTGTCCATCCCTCAGGGAAAACACGCTGGGAGGACAACGTTCCAGGAACCTCTTGCTTCCAGAAGGTACAAGCTTTCTGCAGGGCAGTGTGTCGACCTGAGGAGCCTGCCTTAATGGGATCTCGGAGAAACCACACTGAGGAGAATGGAAACCGTCCCTGCCACCTGGGAATCAGAGATGGAACCCCTTTCACGTCTACGCGTGGAATTTGAAGCAAGGGAACTTGACCCGATGCCCAGAAACAGGTCTGTGCCGAAGTCACTTGGAGTGAGCAAGCCACTTCTTCCTGTGGGAGGCCCTGTAGCCTGGACGGGTACAAGCATCCGGAGAGGGCCCTCTCCTTCTCTCGTAGAAACTAAGGCTGTGGAGAATGCCACGTCGAGTTCATATCTTTTCTCCACAGTTCTCAGCCATTTCCAGCATCGGTCTGGAAGGACCGCTTGACCCGTTGCCTATGTAAACGGTCAAGTCCTCGGACTGCAGTCACCAGGATGTGGAGAATGTAGCTGCCAGGACACACAAGGTCCCAGCAACGCGACGCTTTCTAACAAACAGGTGATGGACGCGTTCTGATGTGCGATGGATTTCCTTCTGAGAAATCAGAGGTCCCAGAAGGCGACGTACCACCAACAGCCTGTTTCCAGGGCAGAAAGCCGATTTCCAGGATCTGTGTGGAAGTCTAGGGAACGGACAATTCCTTCTTCGGTTGGGAAAGTGCCTGTGGAGCAGGCACCTTTCGGTGAAGCTCCCGTTTCTCAAGCGAGAAGCCTTCTGGCTCGAATGTGTGGAAGGATGCGACGCACGCCCCATCCGTCTGTCGGTGAAGGAGTCTCTAGGCAATGCAACTCTCCCTCCGAGGTAGTTGGTTCCCGTGAGAATCATTCTGGCATCTTTGCCTAGAGGCAAGCGGAAAGTGCCTTAGACGTTGCGGAGACAAGCCTGTGGCTAAAGAATATTCTGTAGAAATCGACACTTCAAAAGAAGCCCTTCGAACAGATGCCTGTGTCCTAACTCTAGGAGAATGCCCTGCCATTCGCTTAGAGAAAGACGTCCTCGGTCATGCAGGTCCAGCGCCACAGTGCGGTTCCAACCAGAATCTTCAGAGCATATATGTATGGCGGAATCCCGACCGTGCTCTGGTCTACCCTTCAGGGAAATAGAGTGTGAAGGAAAACACTGCCCGCTAACCTCTTGATTCCAGAGGAGAAAAGCGATTTCGCCGACAGGGGTCAAATTATACGGGGGCTGGTTTGCCTTTCGGCATAGAACGGAGATTGCGGAGACCGCACTTTTCAGAGCTGCAAGAGGTTGTCTAGCATGAAGCCATCCAGCACGTATGTGGCAGCATGAGAATCGTTCCCTCCAGTTCCGCTGGTGGAAACGGTCTCTATAGAATAGGACGTTCAAGAAAATTTTGCTTTCGGAAGATACAAGCCTTTTCCAATGTCCACGTGAGGTCAGGAAGAAGTGCCGTAGAAACCAAAACCAAAACCAAACAGAAAGCCCTGAAACAAGAGACCGTGGGCCGTGGAAGTCTCAACTCCACCTCGATCGCTGACGGTAGAAACTCTTTCGCATCTATGTGTGGAGGGGCAGTCACGTGGCCAGGATTCGGATGCTCGAAAAAAGTCCGTGCTGAATGGAACTTAAAGCAAACAAAAAATACCTTGCCGTGAGAAGGCTGCTGGCCGGTAGGTGATGAAGCGTCAGGAAGCAGCCATAGCATTCCCACAGCGGATGGAGTCTGTGCGTCCAGCGCGTCACAGCGAAACAGAGGAGTCTTCAATCCTACACACTGCTAGCCTCTGTGTGTTGAAGTCTCAGGAAAGGGCAGTATCGGTCGCTCGGGGAAAGAATTCTGCGGAGATCACAGCTTTCAACACCAACGTGGGTCTTCAAGTGTGTAGCCTCCTAGCTGTGGTGTGCGGCAGTGTCAAGAGAATGCCATCTCCTTCCGTCGTAGAAACAAGACTGTGCAGGATGGCACGGTCAAGGAACATCTGGATTGCAGAAGAGCAAGCGATTTCCAGTCTGGGTAAGGGAACAAAGGCAAGGGGCCCTGTCCCTGTGTGGGAGACCCAGGTCCGCGGAGAGTCCAACTTCGAGCCACAACAAGTTCTTCCCAAAGGGAAGCTTTCTTCGCCAAGGGAGGGCAAGGTTCCGTAGGGTTCCTTATGTTTGCCTCTGAGACCCAAGCCTGCGGATCATACCACTTTCCAGGAACGTCTAGTTTCTGGAGGTGCTGCCGCATCTGTGGGCACAGAAGTGGAAGGCGAGTCTAAGGGCCATGTCCTTGTCAGGGAGACACTAGGCCGTGGAGACAGCCGCTTTCTTGAACAACTCGTACCCTCCAGCCAGAAGCTTCTTAGCCTATACTGGTGTGAATTACCAGGGTAAGGACATAACCATCTCTTTGTGAAAAAAGAAGTGGGGGATGCCCGTTCCCACTAAGATGTTGTCTGCAGAAGAGAAGTGCGATGTCCATTCCAAACGTGGAGCCTTGGGTCAAGGCCATGGCCGATTGCAGGGAAACGAGCCTGGGGGATGCACCCTTTGAGAGAAGCACACGTCTCTCCAACGAGAAGCCTTTGAGTACGTAGGTGTTGAAGCCTCCAAAACATGCTCCATCCTTCCGTCTGTGAATCGAGTCTCCGGGCAATGCATCTATGCCAGGACAGGAAGTTCGCCCGAGCCAGAATATTTGGCGCACGTTTGTCTACAGGCACCGGGCAAAATGCCCTGCCATTCGCTCAGAGAAACAAGGCTGCGACTAAAGGAAGTTTCAGTGAAGATCAGGACACTTCCAAAGAAATCCCTTCGGACACTTCCATGAGTTTGAACCTGAGGCAATGCCCTCTCCTACGCTGAGAGAAAGAATGCTGTGGAGGAGTCCATTACCGCAACATGGTTGTTTTTCAAGCCAGAAACTTCCAAGCCTCTGTGCTTGGAAAGGTCAAGAAAAGGCCATACACTTTCCCGGGAGAGACCAGTCGAGGGAGGATCCGGGTGTGCACTCCCATCTTTTTTCCCAAGAGAAAAGCCATTTCTCATGGCGGTGTGGAAGAATACGGAAGGGGGTTTGTCCTGAAGCTGTGAAACACGACTATGGATAGTGCAACATTCAGAGCAGCCCAAGGGCCTCTATGGAGAATCCTTGTTGCACATTTGCCAGATGATATCCGAAAGGTGCCTATCCTTCCACCAGTGAAAACACTCTCTTTGGAATACAGCGTTCATGGAACCTCTTGCTTCCTGAAGATACAAGGCATTTCCGTGGCGTGTGTGGATTCACGAGAAACCATCTCTACATGCAACTCTGAAAACTAGACTTGCGGAATGGAAATCTTCACGGCCATCTGGATGTCGGAAGAGAGATGCACCTTCACATCCTGGGTGCAAGGAGAGTCAAGAGGCTAGGGCCCTCTCCAAAGAAACAGGTCTGTGGAGAAGAGAACGTTGAGTACACCACGAGTGTCCTCCCAGAGAGATCGGCTAGCATGGATGTGTGCAAGCATCAGGAGTGTTCCATCTCCTTCTCTCTGAGAAACAAGCCTGTGGCGAATGCCACCTAGCGATAACGTCTCTGTTTCCAGTGTTCCAATCGATTTGCAGGATATGAGCCGAAGGAGAGGCAAGGTGCAATGTCCGACATTGTGGTATTAACAGTTGTGTGGACGACGCAAGCTCCAGGAACCAGAGTTCCATCCAACGAGACGCTGTCTAATATGTATGTCTAGAAGCCAGAGTACGTGGTGTTGACTTCCTTGTGGAAAACAAGTTTTGCTGCAATGCGACGTCCACTAACAAACTGAATCCAGGAGAGAAAATCGAAGAATTCTAATATATGCGTGGAAGCCTGGTGTATAGGCCCGATGTCCTGACGCTTAGAGAAAAGTGTGTGGAACATGCACCGTTGAGGGAGCCACAGGTCTCTCAAGTGAGGAGCATTCTAGAAAGCATGGAGCGAAGGGACGGAAAAAATATGCGACCCTTCCCTGTGCGAATACACTCTCTAGGGAATCCAACGTTCCCCTCGGATGGAGGAGATCCTGGTGATAAACTCCCTAGCATGGTGTTCTGGAGGCAAGCGGAAAGTGCCGTGTATCTGCGTACAAGCAAAAATCTGTGAAGAAAGCCAGGCTCAGGGTAAAACATGACACTTCACACCACATCCCTTCCCAACAACTACATGTGTGGGAGAATCAGGAAAGGGCCGCATACTTGCCTTGGACACACACTACTGTTGAGAGTGCCTTTGCCGCACGCAGTGCGTTTTCAAAGAGGCAGCTTCCTCCCCTAGACGCGTGGTGGTGGGCAATGTCATTGCACTTGGAGACGAGTCCGTGAAGCACACAGCGTTCTGAGAACCACCAGGCTCCCAAGCGAGAAGCATTGTAGCGTGTATGTACTCAAGTTTCGGAAATATGGGCTCCCTTTCCCTCTGCGAATACAGCCTCTGGGGAATGCCAGGTTCCCCTGAGAGGAACCTGCTCACAGCGAGAAGCGTTGTGGCATGATTTTCCGAGAGGTCCGGGCATGTGTATTCGCATTCGGTAGGTGCCGTGTCTTTGGCCTGGTGGAACATTTCTGTGATGTAGGCGACCTCAGCACCAATGCGGGTTTCCGAGCAAGAAGCTGCCAAGCCAAAAACCGTAGAAGCATCCTTAGAATGCCACAACATTGCTTCTGACAAAGAAGACGGCGGACAACGCTACTTTCCACGAACGCAGGCGATTTCCAAAGAGAAATGCGATGTCTCACAGACATGTCGAACTAGAGGGATGGTGGGTTTCACCTGTCACTGAGACACAAGACTGTGGAGAATGCCCCTTTCAGAGTACCACCAGGGTCTCTAGCGAGAAGCCTTCTACAAGAGACGTGTGGGGGCATCCGGAGGGTGCCGTGTCCATCCCTCAGGGAAAACACGCTGGGAGGACAACGTTCCAGGAACCTCTTGCTTCCAGAAGGTACAAGCTTTCTGCAGGGCAGTGTGTCGACCTGAGGAGCCTGCCTTAATGGGATCTCGGAGAAACCACACTGAGGAGAATGGAAACCGTCCCTGCCACCTGGGAATCAGAGATGGAACCCCTTTCACGTCTACGCGTGGAATTTGAAGCAAGGGAACTTGACCCGATGCCCAGAAACAGGTCTGTGCCGAAGTCACTTGGAGTGAGCAAGCCACTTCTTCCTGTGGGAGGCCCTGTAGCCTGGACGGGTACAAGCATCCGGAGAGGGCCCTCTCCTTCTCTCGTAGAAACTAAGGCTGTGGAGAATGCCACGTCGAGTTCATATCTTTTCTCCACAGTTCTCAGCCATTTCCAGCATCGGTCTGGAAGGACCGCTTGACCCGTTGCCTATGTAAACGGTCAAGTCCTCGGACTGCAGTCACCAGGATGTGGAGAATGTAGCTGCCAGGACACACAAGGTCCCAGCAACGCGACGCTTTCTAACAAACAGGTGATGGACGCGTTCTGATGTGCGATGGATTTCCTTCTGAGAAATCAGAGGTCCCAGAAGGCGACGTACCACCAACAGCCTGTTTCCAGGGCAGAAAGCCGATTTCCAGGATCTGTGTGGAAGTCTAGGGAACGGACAATTCCTTCTTCGGTTGGGAAAGTGCCTGTGGAGCAGGCACCTTTCGGTGAAGCTCCCGTTTCTCAAGCGAGAAGCCTTCTGGCTCGAATGTGTGGAAGGATGCGACGCACGCCCCATCCGTCTGTCGGTGAAGGAGTCTCTAGGCAATGCAACTCTCCCTCCGAGGTAGTTGGTTCCCGTGAGAATCATTCTGGCATCTTTGCCTAGAGGCAAGCGGAAAGTGCCTTAGACGTTGCGGAGACAAGCCTGTGGCTAAAGAATATTCTGTAGAAATCGACACTTCAAAAGAAGCCCTTCGAACAGATGCCTGTGTCCTAACTCTAGGAGAATGCCCTGCCATTCGCTTAGAGAAAGACGTCCTCGGTCATGCAGGTCCAGCGCCACTGTGCGGTTCCAACCAGAATCTTCAGAGCATATATGTATGGCGGAATCCCGACCGTGCTCTGGTCTACCCTTCAGGGAAATAGAGTGTGAAGGAAAACACTGCCCGCTAACCTCTTGATTCCAGAGGAGAAAAGCGATTCCGCCGAGAGGGGTCAAATTATACGGGGTCTGGTTTGCCTTTCGGCATAGAACGGAGATTGCGGAGACCGCACTTTTCAGAGCTGCAAGAGGTTGTCTAGCATGAAGCCATCCAGCACGTATGTGGCAGCATGAGAATCGTTCCCTCCAGTTCCGCTGGTGGAAACGGTCTCTATAGAATAGGACGTTCAAGAAAATTTTGCTTTCGGAAGATACAAGCCTTTTCCAATGTCCACGTGAGGTCAGGAAGAAGTGCCGTAGAAACCAAAACCAAAACCAAACAGAAAGCGCTGAAACAAGAGACCGTGGGCCGTGGAAGTCTCAACTCCACCTCGATCGCTGACGGTAGAAACTCTTTCGCATCTATGTGTGGAGGGGCAGTCACGTGGCCAGGATTCGGATGCTCGAAAAAAGTCCGTGCTGAATGGAACTTAAAGCAAACAAAAAATACCATGCCGTGAGAAGGCTGCTGGCCGGTAGGTGATGAAGCGTCAGGAAGCAGCCATAGCATTCCCACAGCAGATGGAGTCTGTGCGTCCAGCGCGTCACAGCGAAACAGAGGAGTCTTCAATCCTACACACTGCTAGCCTCTGTGTGTTGAAGTCTCAGGAAAGGGCAGTATCGGTCGCTCGGGGAAAGAATTCTGCGGAGATCGCAGCTTTCAACACCAACGTGGGTCTTCAAGTGTGTAGCCTCCTAGCTGTGGTGTGCGGCAGTGTCAAGAGAATGCCATCTCCTTCCGTCGTAGAAACAAGACTGTGCAGGATGGCACGGTCAAGGAACATCTGGATTGCAGAAGAGCAAGCGATTTCCAGTCTGGGTAAGGGAACAAAGGCAAGGGGCCCTGTCCCTGTGTGGGAGACCCAGGTCCGCGGAGAGTCCAACTTCGAGCCACAACAAGTTCTTCCCAAAGGGAAGCTTTCTACGCCAAGGGAGGGCAAGGTTCCGTAGGGTTCCTTATGTTTGCCTCTGAGACCCAAGCCTGCGGATCATACCACTTTCCAGGAACGTCTAGTTTCTGGAGGTGCTGCCGCATCTGTGGGCACAGAAGTGGAAGGCGAGTCTAAGGGCCATGTCCTTGTCAGGGAGACACTAGGCCGTGGAGACAGCCGCTTTCTTGAACAACTCGTACCCTCCAGCCAGAAGCTTCTTAGCCTATACTGGTGTGAATTACCAGGTTAACGACATAACCATCGCTTTGTGAAAAAAGAAGTGGGGGATGCCCGTTCCCACTAAGATGTTGTCTGCAGAAGAGAAGTGCGATGTCCATTCCAAACGTGGAGCCTTGGGTCAAGGCCATGGCCGATTGCAGGGAAACGAGCCTGGGGGATGCACCCTTTGAGAGAAGCACACGTCTCTCCAACGAGAAGCCTTTGAGTACGTAGGTGTTGAAGCCTCCAAAACATGCTCCATCCTTCCGTCTGTGAATCGAGTCTCCGGGCAATGCATCTATGCCAGGACAGGAAGTTCGCCCGAGCCAGAATATTTGGCGCACGTTTGTCTACAGGCACCGGGCAAAATGCCCTGCCATTCGCTCAGAGAAACAAGGCTGCGACTAAAGGAAGTTTCAGTGAAGATCAGGACACTTCCAAAGAAATCCCTTCGGACACTTCCATGAGTTTGAACCTGAGGCAATGCCCTCTCCTACGCTGAGAGAAAGAATGCTGTGGAGGAGTCCATTACCGCAACATGGTTGTTTTTCAAGCCAGAAACTTCCAAGCCTCTGTGCTTGGAAAGGTCAAGAAAAGGCCATACACTTTCCCGGGAGAGACCAGTCGAGGGAGGATCCGGGTGTGCACTCCCATCTTTTTTCCCAAGAGAAAAGCCATTTCTCATGGCGGTGTGGAAGAATACGGAAGGGGGTTTGTCCTGAAGCTGTGAAACACGACTATGGATAGTGCAACATTCAGAGCAGCCCAAGGGCCTCTATGGAGAATCCTTGTTGCACATTTGCCAGATGATATCCGAAAGGTGCCTATCCTTCCACCAGTGAAAACACTCTCTTTGGAATACAGCGTTCATGGAACCTCTTGCTTCCTGAAGATACAAGGCATTTCCGTGGCGTGTGTGGATTCACGAGAAACCATCTCTACATGCAACTCTGAAAACTAGACTTGCGGAATGGAAATCTTCACGGCCATCTGGATGTCGGAAGAGAGATGCACCTTCACATCCTGGGTGCAAGGAGAGTCAAGAGGCTAGGGCCCTCTCCAAAGAAACAGGTCTGTGGAGAAGAGAACGTTGAGTACACCACGAGTGTCCTCCCAGAGAGATCGGCTAGCATGGATGTGTGCAAGCATCAGGAGTGTTCCATCTCCTTCTCTCTGAGAAACAAGCCTGTGGCGAATGCCACCTAGCGATAACGTCTCTGTTTCCAGTGTTCCAATCGATTTGCAGGATATGAGCCGAAGGAGAGGCAAGGTGCAATGTCCGACATTGTGGTATTAACAGTTGTGTGGACGACGCAAGCTCCAGGAACCAGAGTTCCATCCAACGAGACGCTGTCTAATATGTATGTCTAGAAGCCAGAGTACGTGGTGTTGACTTCCTTGTGGAAAACAAGTTTTGCTGCAATGCGACGTCCACTAACAAACTGAATCCAGGAGAGAAAATCGAAGAATTCTAATATATGCGTGGAAGCCTGGTGTATAGGCCCGATGTCCTGACGCTTAGAGAAAAGTGTGTGGAACATGCACCGTTGAGGGAGCCACAGGTCTCTCAAGTGAGGAGCATTCTAGAAAGCATGGAGCGAAGGGACGGAAAAAAAATGCGACCCTTCCCTGTGCGAATACACTCTCTAGGGAATCCAACGTTCCCCTCGGATGGAGGAGATCCTGGTGATAAACTCCCTAGCATGGTGTTCTGGAGGCAAGCGGAAAGTGCCGTGTTTCTGCGTACAAGCAAAAATCTGTGAAGAAAGCCAGGCTCAGGGTAAAACATGACACTTCACACCACATCCCTTCCCAACAACTACATGTGTGGGAGAATCAGGAAAGGGCCGCATACTTGCCTTGGACACACACTATTGTTGAGAGTCCCTTTGCCGCACGCAGTGGGTTTTCAAAGAGGCAGCTTCCTCCCCTAGACGCGTGGTGGTGGGCAATGTCATTGCACTTGGAGACGAGTCCGTGAAGCACACAGCGTTCTGAGAACCACCAGGCTCCCAAGCGAGAAGCATTGTAGCGTGTATGTACTCAAGTTTCGGAAATATGGGCTCCCTTTCCCTCTGCGAATACAGCCTCTGGGGAATGCCAGGTTCCCCTGAGAGGAACCTGCTCACAGCGAGAAGCGTTGTGGCATGATTTTCCGAGAGGTCCGGGCATGTGTATTCGCATTCGGTAGGTGCCGTGTCTTTGGCCTGGTGGAACATTTCTGTGATGTAGGCGACCTCAGCACCAATGCGGGTTTCCGAGCAAGAAGCTGCCAAGCCAAAAACCGTAGAAGCATCCTTAGAATGCCACAACATTGCTTCTGACAAAGAAGACGGCGGACAACGCTACTTTCCACGAACGCAGGCGATTTCCAAAGAGAAATGCGATGTCTCACAGACATGTCGAACTAGAGGGATGGTGGGTTTCACCTGTCACTGAGACACAAGACTGTGGAGAATGCCCCTTTCAGAGTACCACCAGGGTCTCTAGCGAGAAGCCTTCTACAAGAGACGTGTGGGGGCATCCGGAGGGTGCCGTGTCCATCCCTCAGGGAAAACACGCTGGGAGGACAACGTTCCAGGAACCTCTTGCTTCCAGAAGGTACAAGCTTTCTGCAGGGCAGTGTGTCGACCTGAGGAGCCTGCCTTAATGGGATCTCGGAGAAACCACACTGAGGAGAATGGAAACCGTCCCTGCCACCTGGGAATCAGAGATGGAACCCCTTTCACGTCTACGCGTGGAATTTGAAGCAAGGGAACTTGACCCGATGCCCAGAAACAGGTCTGTGCCGAAGTCACTTGGAGTGAGCAAGCCACTTCTTCCTGTGGGAGGCCCTGTAGCCTGGACGGGTACAAGCATCCGGAGAGGGCCCTCTCCTTCTCTCGTAGAAACTAAGGCTGTGGAGAATGCCACGTCGAGTTCATATCTTTTCTCCACAGTTCTCAGCCATTTCCAGCATCGGTCTGGAAGGACCGCTTGACCCGTTGCCTATGTAAACGGTCAAGTCCTCGGACTGCAGTCACCAGGATGTGGAGAATGTAGCTGCCAGGACACACAAGGTCCCAGCAACGCGACGCTTTCTAACAAACAGGTGATGGACGCGTTCTGATGTGCGATGGATTTCCTTCTGAGAAATCAGAGGTCCCAGAAGGCGACGTACCACCAACAGCCTGTTTCCAGGGCAGAAAGCCGATTTCCAGGATCTGTGTGGAAGTCTAGGGAACGGACAATTCCTTCTTCGGTTGGGAAAGTGCCTGTGGAGCAGGCACCTTTCGGTGAAGCTCCCGTTTCTCAAGCGAGAAGCCTTCTGGCTCGAATGTGTGGAAGGATGCGACGCACGCCCCATCCGTCTGTCGGTGAAGGAGTCTCTAGGCAATGCAACTCTCCCTCCGAGGTAGTTGGTTCCCGTGAGAATCATTCTGGCATCTTTGCCTAGAGGCAAGCGGAAAGTGCCTTAGACGTTGCGGAGACAAGCCTGTGGCTAAAGAATATTCTGTAGAAATCGACACTTCAAAAGAAGCCCTTCGAACAGATGCCTGTGTCCTAACTCTAGGAGAATGCCCTGCCATTCGCTTAGAGAAAGACGTCCTCGGTCATGCAGGTCCAGCGCCACTGTGCGGTTCCAACCAGAATCTTCAGAGCATATATGTATGGCGGAATCCCGACCGTGCTCTGGTCTACCCTTCAGGGAAATAGAGTGTGAAGGAAAACACTGCCCGCTAACCTCTTGATTCCAGAAGAGAAAAGCGATTCCGCCCAGAGGGGTCAAATTATACGGGGTCTGGTTTGCCTTTCGGCATAGAACGGAGATTGCGGAGACCGCACTTTTCAGAGCTGCAAGAGGTTGTCTAGCATGAAGCCATCCAGCACGTATGTGGCAGCATGAGAATCGTTCCCTCCAGTTCCGCTGGTGGAAACGGTCTCTATAGAATAGGACGTTCAAGAAAATTTTGCTTTCGGAAGATACAAGCCTTTTCCAATGTCCACGTGAGGTCAGGAAGAAGTGCCGTAGAAACCAAAACCAAAACCAAACAGAAAGCCCTGAAACAAGAGACCGTGGGCCGTGGAAGTCTCAACTCCACCTCGATCGCTGACGGTAGAAACTCTTTCGCATCTATGTGTGGAGGGGCAGTCACGTGGCCAGGATTCGGATGCTCGAAAAAAGTCCGTGGTGAATGGAACTTAAAGCAAACAAAAAATACCATGCCGTGAGAAGGCTGCTGGCCGGTAGGTGATGAAGCGTCAGGAAGCAGCCATAGCATTCCCACAGCGGATGGAGTCTGTGCGTCCAGCGCGTCACAGCGAAACAGAGGAGTCTTCAATCCTACACACTGCTAGCCTCTGTGTGTTGAAGTCTCAGGAAAGGGCAGTATCGGTCGCTCGGGGAAAGAATTCTGCGGAGATCGCAGCTTTCAACACCAACGTGGGTCTTCAAGTGTGTAGCCTCCTAGCTGTGGTGTGCGGCAGTGTCAAGAGAATGCCATCTCCTTCCGTCGTAGAAACAAGACTGTGCAGGATGGCACGGTCAAGGAACATCTGGATTGCAGAAGAGCAAGCGATTTCCAGTCTGGGTAAGGGAACAAAGGCAAGGGGCCCTGTCCCTGTGTGGGAGACCCAGGTCCGCGGAGAGTCCAACTTCGAGCCACAACAAGTTCTTCCCAAAGGGAAGCTTTCTACGCCAAGGGAGGGCAAGGTTCCGTAGGGTTCCTTATGTTTGCCTCTGAGACCCAAGCCTGCGGATCATACCACTTTCCAGGAACGTCTAGTTTCTGGAGGTGCTGCCGCATCTGTGGGCACAGAAGTGGAAGGCGAGTCTAAGGGCCATGTCCTTGTCAGGGAGACACTAGGCCGTGGAGACAGCCGCTTTCTTGAACAACTCGTACCCTCCAGCCAGAAGCTTCTTAGCCTATACTGGTGTGAATTACCAGGTTAACGACATAACCATCGCTTTGTGAAAAAAGAAGTGGGGGATGCCCGTTCCCACTAAGATGTTGTCTGCAGAAGAGAAGTGCGATGTCCATTCCAAACGTGGAGCCTTGGGTCAAGGCCATGGCCGATTGCAGGGAAACGAGCCTGGGGGATGCACCCTTTGAGAGAAGCACACGTCTCTCCAACGAGAAGCCTTTGAGTACGTAGGTGTTGAAGCCTCCAAAACATGCTCCATCCTTCCGTCTGTGAATCGAGTCTCCGGGCAATGCATCTATGCCAGGACAGGAAGTTCGCCCGAGCCAGAATATTTGGCGCACGTTTGTCTACAGGCACCGGGCAAAATGCCCTGCCATTCGCTCAGAGAAACAAGGCTGCGACTAAAGGAAGTTTCAGTGAAGATCAGGACACTTCCAAAGAAATCCCTTCGGACACTTCCATGAGTTTGAACCTGAGGCAATGCCCTCTCCTACGCTGAGAGAAAGAATGCTGTGGAGGAGTCCATTACCGCAACATGGTTGTTTTTCAAGCCAGAAACTTCCAAGCCTCTGTGCTTGGAAAGGTCAAGAAAAGGCCATACACTTTCCCGGGAGAGACCAGTCGAGGGAGGATCCGGGTGTGCACTCCCATCTTTTTTCCCAAGAGAAAAGCCATTTCTCATGGCGGTGTGGAAGAATACGGAAGGGGGTTTGTCCTGAAGCTGTGAAACACGACTATGGATAGTGCAACATTCAGAGCAGCCCAAGGGCCTCTATGGAGAATCCTTGTTGCACATTTGCCAGATGATATCCGAAAGGTGCCTATCCTTCCACCAGTGAAAACACTCTCTTTGGAATACAGCGTTCATGGAACCTCTTGCTTCCTGAAGATACAAGGCATTTCCGTGGCGTGTGTGGATTCACGAGAAACCATCTCTACATGCAACTCTGAAAACTAGACTTGCGGAATGGAAATCTTCACGGCCATCTGGATGTCGGAAGAGAGATGCACCTTCACATCCTGGGTGCAAGGAGAGTCAAGAGGCTAGGGCCCTCTCCAAAGAAACAGGTCTGTGGAGAAGAGAACGTTGAGTACACCACGAGTGTCCTCCCAGAGAGATCGGCTAGCATGGATGTGTGCAAGCATCAGGAGTGTTCCATCTCCTTCTCTCTGAGAAACAAGCCTGTGGCGAATGCCACCTAGCGATAACGTCTCTGTTTCCAGTGTTCCAATCGATTTGCAGGATATGAGCCGAAGGAGAGGCAAGGTGCAATGTCCGACATTGTGGTATTAACAGTTGTGTGGACGACGCAAGCTCCAGGAACCAGAGTTCCATCCAACGAGACGCTGTCTAATATGTATGTCTAGAAGCCAGAGTACGTGGTGTTGACTTCCTTGTGGAAAACAAGTTTTGCTGCAATGCGACGTCCACTAACAAACTGAATCCAGGAGAGAAAATCGAAGAATTCTAATATATGCGTGGAAGCCTGGTGTATAGGCCCGATGTCCTGACGCTTAGAGAAAAGTGTGTGGAACATGCACCGTTGAGGGAGCCACAGGTCTCTCAAGTGAGGAGCATTCTAGAAAGCATGGAGCGAAGGGACGGAAAAAATATGCGACCCTTCCCTGTGCGAATACACTCTCTAGGGAATCCAACGTTCCCCTCGGATGGAGGAGATCCTGGTGATAAACTCCCTAGCATGGTGTTCTGGAGGCAAGCGGAAAGTGCCGTGTTTCTGCGTACAAGCAAAAATCTGTGAAGAAAGCCAGGCTCAGGGTAAAACATGACACTTCACACCACATCCCTTCCCAACAACTACATGTGTGGGAGAATCAGGAAAGGGCCGCATACTTGCCTTGGACACACACTACTGTTGAGAGTGCCTTTGCCGCACGCAGTGCGTTTTCAAAGAGGCAGCTTCCTCCCCTAGACGCGTGGTGGTGGGCAATGTCATTGCACTTGGAGACGAGTCCGTGAAGCACACAGCGTTCTGAGAACCACCAGGCTCCCAAGCGAGAAGCATTGTAGCGTGTATGTACTCAAGTTTCGGAAATATGGGCTCCCTTTCCCTCTGCGAATACAGCCTCTGGGGAATGCCAGGTTCCCCTGAGAGGAACCTGCTCACAGCGAGAAGCGTTGTGGCATGATTTTCCGAGAGGTCCGGGCATGTGTATTCGCATTCGGTAGGTGCCGTGTCTTTGGCCTGGTGGAACATTTCTGTGATGTAGGCGACCTCAGCACCAATGCGGGTTTCCGAGCAAGAAGCTGCCAAGCCAAAAACCGTAGAAGCATCCTTAGAATGCCACAACATTGCTTCTGACAAAGAAGACGGCGGACAACGCTACTTTCCACGAACGCAGGCGATTTCCAAAGAGAAATGCGATGTCTCACAGACATGTCGAACTAGAGGGATGGTGGGTTTCACCTGTCACTGAGACACAAGACTGTGGAGAATGCCCCTTTCAGAGTACCACCAGGGTCTCTAGCGAGAAGCCTTCTACAAGAGACGTGTGGGGGCATCCGGAGGGTGCCGTGTCCATCCCTCAGGGAAAACACGCTGGGAGGACAACGTTCCAGGAACCTCTTGCTTCCAGAAGGTACAAGCTTTCTGCAGGGCAGTGTGTCGACCTGAGGAGCCTGCCTTAATGGGATCTCGGAGAAACCACACTGAGGAGAATGGAAACCGTCCCTGCCACCTGGGAATCAGAGATGGAACCCCTTTCACGTCTACGCGTGGAATTTGAAGCAAGGGAACTTGACCCGATGCCCAGAAACAGGTCTGTGCCGAAGTCACTTGGAGTGAGCAAGCCACTTCTTCCTGTGGGAGGCCCTGTAGCCTGGACGGGTACAAGCATCCGGAGAGGGCCCTCTCCTTCTCTCGTAGAAACTAAGGCTGTGGAGAATGCCACGTCGAGTTCATATCTTTTCTCCACAGTACTCAGCCATTTCCAGCATCGGTCTGGAAGGACCGCTTGACCCGTTGCCTATGTAAACGGTCAAGTCCTCGGACTGCAGTCACCAGGATGTGGAGAATGTAGCTGCCAGGACACACAAGGTCCCAGCAACGCGACGCTTTCTAACAAACAGGTGATGGACGCGTTCTGATGTGCGATGGATTTCCTTCTGAGAAATCAGAGGTCCCAGAAGGCGACGTACCACCAACAGCCTGTTTCCAGGGCAGAAAGCCGATTTCCAGGATCTGTGTGGAAGTCTAGGGAATGGACAATTCCTTCTTCGGTTGGGAAAGTGCCTGTGGAGCAGGCACCTTTCGGTGAAGCTCCCGTTTCTCAAGCGAGAAGCCTTCTGGCTCGAATGTGTGGAAGGATGCGACGCACGCCCCATCCGTCTGTCGGTGAAGGAGTCTCTAGGCAATGCAACTCTCCCTCCGAGGTAGTTGGTTCCCGTGAGAATCATTCTGGCATCTTTGCCTAGAGGCAAGCGGAAAGTGCCTTAGACGTTGCGGAGACAAGCCTGTGGCTAAAGAATATTCTGTAGAAATCGACACTTCAAAAGAAGCCCTTCGAACAGATGCCTGTGTCCTAACTCTAGGAGAATGCCCTGCCATTCGCTTAGAGAAAGACGTCCTCGGTCATGCAGGTCCAGCGCCACTGTGCGGTTCCAACCAGAATCTTCAGAGCATATATGTATGGCGGAATCCCGACCGTGCTCTGGTCTACCCTTCAGGGAAATAGAGTGTGAAGGAAAACACTGCCCGCTAACCTCTTGATTCCAGAGGAGAAAAGCGATTCCGCCGAGAGGGGTCAAATTATACGGGGGCTGGTTTGCCTTTCGGCATAGAACGGAGATTGCGGAGACCGCACTTTTCAGAGCTGCAAGAGGTTGTCTAGCATGAAGCCATCCAGCACGTATGTGGCAGCATGAGAATCGTTCCCTCCAGTTCCGCTGGTGGAAACGGTCTCTATAGAATAGGACGTTCAAGAAAATTTTGCTTTCGGAAGATACAAGCCTTTTCCAATGTCCACGTGAGGTCAGGAAGAAGTGCCGTAGAAACCAAAACCAAAACCAAACAGAAAGCCCTGAAACAAGAGACCGTGGGCCGTGGAAGTCTCAACTCCACCTCGATCGCTGACGGTAGAAACTCTTTCGCATCTATGTGTGGAGGGGCAGTCACGTGGCCAGGATTCGGATGCTCGAAAAAAGTCCGTGGTGAATGGAACTTAAAGCAAACAAAAAATACCATGCCGTGAGAAGGCTGCTGGCCGGTAGGTGATGAAGCGTCAGGAAGCAGCCATAGCATTCCCACAGCGGATGGAGTCTGTGCGTCCAGCGCGTCACAGCGAAACAGAGGAGTCTTCAATCCTACACACTGCTAGCCTCTGTGTGTTGAAGTCTCAGGAAAGGGCAGTATCGGTCGCTCGGGGAAAGAATTCTGCGGAGATCGCAGCTTTCAACACCAACGTGGGTCTTCAAGTGTGTAGCCTCCTAGCTGTGGTGTGCGGCAGTGTCAAGAGAATGCCATCTCCTTCCGTCGTAGAAACAAGACTGTGCAGGATGGCACGGTCAAGGAACATCTGGATTGCAGAAGAGCAAGCGATTTCCAGTCTGGGTAAGGGAACAAAGGCAAGGGGCCCTGTCCCTGTGTGGGAGACCCAGGTCCGCGGAGAGTCCAACTTCGAGCCACAACAAGTTCTTCCCAAAGGGAAGCTTTCTACGCCAAGGGAGGGCAAGGTTCCGTAGGGTTCCTTATGTTTGCCTCTGAGACCCAAGCCTGCGGATCATACCACTTTCCAGGAACGTCTAGTTTCTGGAGGTGCTGCCGCATCTGTGGGCACAGAAGTGGAAGGCGAGTCTAAGGGCCATGTCCTTGTCAGGGAGACACTAGGCCGTGGAGACAGCCGCTTTCTTGAACAACTCGTACCCTCCAGCCAGAAGCTTCTTAGCCTATACTGGTGTGAATTACCAGGTTAACGACATAACCATCGCTTTGTGAAAAAAGAAGTGGGGGATACCCGTTCCCACTAAGATGTTGTCTGCAGAAGAGAAGTGCGATGTCCATTCCAAACGTGGAGCCTTGGGTCAAGGCCATGGCCGATTGCAGGGAAACGAGCCTGGGGGATGCACCCTTTGAGAGAAGCACACGTCTCTCCAACGAGAAGCCTTTGAGTACGTAGGTGTTGAAGCCTCCAAAACATGCTCCATCCTTCCGTCTGTGAATCGAGTCTCCGGGCAATGCATCTATGCCAGGACAGGAAGTTCGCCCGAGCCAGAATATTTGGCGCACGTTTGTCTACAGGCACCGGGCAAAATGCCCTGCCATTCGCTCAGAGAAACAAGGCTGCGACTAAAGGAAGTTTCAGTGAAGATCAGGACACTTCCAAAGAAATCCCTTCGGACACTTCCATGAGTTTGAACCTGAGGCAATGCCCTCTCCTACGCTGAGAGAAAGAATGCTGTGGAGGAGTCCATTACCGCAACATGGTTGTTTTTCAAGCCAGAAACTTCCAAGCCTCTGTGCTTGGAAAGGTCAAGAAAAGGCCATACACTTTCCCGGGAGAGACCAGTCGAGGGAGGATCCGGGTGTGCACTCCCATCTTTTTTCCCAAGAGAAAAGCCATTTCTCATGGCGGTGTGGAAGAATACGGAAGGGGGTTTGTCCTGAAGCTGTGAAACACGACTATGGATAGTGCAACATTCAGAGCAGCCCAAGGGCCTCTATGGAGAATCCTTGTTGCACATTTGCCAGATGATATCCGAAAGGTGCCTATCCTTCCACCAGTGAAAACACTCTCTTTGGAATACAGCGTTCATGGAACCTCTTGCTTCCTGAAGATACAAGGCATTTCCGTGGCGTGTGTGGATTCACGAGAAACCATCTCTACATGCAACTCTGAAAACTAGACTTGCGGAATGGAAATCTTCACGGCCATCTGGATGTCGGAAGAGAGATGCACCTTCACATCCTGGGTGCAAGGAGAGTCAAGAGGCTAGGGCCCTCTCCAAAGAAACAGGTCTGTGGAGAAGAGAACGTTGAGTACACCACGAGTGTCCTCCCAGAGAGATCGGCTAGCATGGATGTGTGCAAGCATCAGGAGTGTTCCATCTCCTTCTCTCTGAGAAACAAGCCTGTGGCGAATGCCACCTAGCGATAACGTCTCTGTTTCCAGTGTTCCAATCGATTTGCAGGATATGAGCCGAAGGAGAGGCAAGGTGCAATGTCCGACATTGTGGTATTAACAGTTGTGTGGACGACGCAAGCTCCAGGAACCAGAGTTCCATCCAACGAGACGCTGTCTAATATGTATGTCTAGAAGCCAGAGTACGTGGTGTTGACTTCCTTGTGGAAAACAAGTTTTGCTGCAATGCGACGTCCACTAACAAACTGAATCCAGGAGAGAAAATCGAAGAATTCTAATATATGCGTGGAAGCCTGGTGTATAGGCCCGATGTCCTGACGCTTAGAGAAAAGTGTGTGGAACATGCACCGTTGAGGGAGCCACAGGTCTCTCAAGTGAGGAGCATTCTAGAAAGCATGGAGCGAAGGGACGGAAAAAATATGCGACCCTTCCCTGTGCGAATACACTCTCTAGGGAATCCAACGTTCCCCTCGGATGGAGGAGATCCTGGTGATAAACTCCCTAGCATGGTGTTCTGGAGGCAAGCGGAAAGTGCCGTGTTTCTGCGTACAAGCAAAAATCTGTGAAGAAAGCCAGGCTCAGGGTAAAACATGACACTTCACACCACATCCCTTCCCAACAACTACATGTGTGGGAGAATCAGGAAAGGGCCGCATACTTGCCTTGGACACACACTACTGTTGAGAGTGCCTTTGCCGCACGCAGTGCGTTTTCAAAGAGGCAGCTTCCTCCCCTAGACGCGTGGTGGTGGGCAATGTCATTGCACTTGGAGACGAGTCCGTGAAGCACACAGCGTTCTGAGAACCACCAGGCTCCCAAGCGAGAAGCATTGTAGCGTGTATGTACTCAAGTTTCGGAAATATGGGCTCCCTTTCCCTCTGCGAATACAGCCTCTGGGGAATGCCAGGTTCCCCTGAGAGGAACCTGCTCACAGCGAGAAGCGTTGTGGCATGATTTTCCGAGAGGTCCGGGCATGTGTATTCGCATTCGGTAGGTGCCGTGTCTTTGGCCTGGTGGAACATTTCTGTGATGTAGGCGACCTCAGCACCAATGCGGGTTTCCGAGCAAGAAGCTGCCAAGCCAAAAACCGTAGAAGCATCCTTAGAATGCCACAACATTGCTTCTGACAAAGAAGACGGCGGACAACGCTACTTTCCACGAACGCAGGCGATTTCCAAAGAGAAATGTGATGTCTCACAGACATGTCGAACTAGAGGGATGGTGGGTTTCACCTGTCACTGAGACACAAGACTGTGGAGAATGCCCCTTTCAGAGTACCACCAGGGTCTCTAGCGAGAAGCCTTCTACAAGAGACGTGTGGGGGCATCCGGAGGGTGCCGTGTCCATCCCTCAGGGAAAACACGCTGGGAGGACAACGTTCCAGGAACCTCTTGCTTCCAGAAGGTACAAGCTTTCTGCAGGGCAGTGTGTCGACCTGAGGAGCCTGCCTTAATGGGATCTCGGAGAAACCACACTGAGGAGAATGGAAACCGTCCCTGCCACCTGGGAATCAGAGATGGAACCCCTTTCACGTCTACGCGTGGAATTTGAAGCAAGGGAACTTGACCCGATGCCCAGAAACAGGTCTGTGCCGAAGTCACTTGGAGTGAGCAAGCCACTTCTTCCTGTGGGAGGCCCTGTAGCCTGGACGGGTACAAGCATCCGGAGAGGGCCCTCTCCTTCTCTCGTAGAAACTAAGGCTGTGGAGAATGCCACGTCGAGTTCATATCTTTTCTCCACAGTACTCAGCCATTTCCAGCATCGGTCTGGAAGGACCGCTTGACCCGTTGCCTATGTAAACGGTCAAGTCCTCGGACTGCAGTCACCAGGATGTGGAGAATGTAGCTGCCAGGACACACAAGGTCCCAGCAACGCGACGCTTTCTAACAAACAGGTGATGGACGCGTTCTGATGTGCGATGGATTTCCTTCTGAGAAATCAGAGGTCCCAGAAGGCGACGTACCACCAACAGCCTGTTTCCAGGGCAGAAAGCCGATTTCCAGGATCTGTGTGGAAGTCTAGGGAATGGACAATTCCTTCTTCGGTTGGGAAAGTGCCTGTGGAGCAGGCACCTTTCGGTGAAGCTCCCGTTTCTCAAGCGAGAAGCCTTCTGGCTCGAATGTGTGGAAGGATGCGACGCACGCCCCATCCGTCTGTCGGTGAAGGAGTCTCTAGGCAATGCAACTCTCCCTCCGAGGTAGTTGGTTCCCGTGAGAATCATTCTGGCATCTTTGCCTAGAGGCAAGCGGAAAGTGCCTTAGACGTTGCGGAGACAAGCCTGTGGCTAAAGAATATTCTGTAGAAATCGACACTTCAAAAGAAGCCCTTCGAACAGATGCCTGTGTCCTAACTCTAGGAGAATGCCCTGCCATTCGCTTAGAGAAAGACGTCCTCGGTCATGCAGGTCCAGCGCCACTGTGCGGTTCCAACCAGAATCTTCAGAGCATATATGTATGGCGGAATCCCGACCGTGCTCTGGTCTACCCTTCAGGGAAATAGAGTGTGAAGGAAAACACTGCCCGCTAACCTCTTGATTCCAGAGGAGAAAAGCGATTCCGCCGAGAGGGGTCAAATTATACGGGGGCTGGTTTGCCTTTCGGCATAGAACGGAGATTGCGGAGACCGCACTTTTCAGAGCTGCAAGAGGTTGTCTAGCATGAAGCCATCCAGCACGTATGTGGCAGCATGAGAATCGTTCCCTCCAGTTCCGCTGGTGGAAACGGTCTCTATAGAATAGGACGTTCAAGAAAATTTTGCTTTCGGAAGATACAAGCCTTTTCCAATGTCCACGTGAGGTCAGGAAGAAGTGCCGTAGAAACCAAAACCAAAACCAAACAGAAAGCCCTGAAACAAGAGACCGTGGGCCGTGGAAGTCTCAACTCCACCTCGATCGCTGACGGTAGAAACTCTTTCGCATCTATGTGTGGAGGGGCAGTCACGTGGCCAGGATTCGGATGCTCGAAAAAAGTCCGTGGTGAATGGAACTTAAAGCAAACAAAAAATACCATGCCGTGAGAAGGCTGCTGGCCGGTAGGTGATGAAGCGTCAGGAAGCAGCCATAGCATTCCCACAGCGGATGGAGTCTGTGCGTCCAGCGCGTCACAGCGAAACAGAGGAGTCTTCAATCCTACACACTGCTAGCCTCTGTGTGTTGAAGTCTCAGGAAAGGGCAGTATCGGTCGCTCGGGGAAAGAATTCTGCGGAGATCGCAGCTTTCAACACCAACGTGGGTCTTCAAGTGTGTAGCCTCCTAGCTGTGGTGTGCGGCAGTGTCAAGAGAATGCCATCTCCTTCCGTCGTAGAAACAAGACTGTGCAGGATGGCACGGTCAAGGAACATCTGGATTGCAGAAGAGCAAGCGATTTCCAGTCTGGGTAAGGGAACAAAGGCAAGGGGCCCTGTCCCTGTGTGGGAGACCCAGGTCCGCGGAGAGTCCAACTTCGAGCCACAACAAGTTCTTCCCAAAGGGAAGCTTTCTACGCCAAGGGAGGGCAAGGTTCCGTAGGGTTCCTTATGTTTGCCTCTGAGACCCAAGCCTGCGGATCATACCACTTTCCAGGAACGTCTAGTTTCTGGAGGTGCTGCCGCATCTGTGGGCACAGAAGTGGAAGGCGAGTCTAAGGGCCATGTCCTTGTCAGGGAGACACTAGGCCGTGGAGACAGCCGCTTTCTTGAACAACTCGTACCCTCCAGCCAGAAGCTTCTTAGCCTATACTGGTGTGAATTACCAGGTTAACGACATAACCATCGCTTTGTGAAAAAAGAAGTGGGGGATACCCGTTCCCACTAAGATGTTGTCTGCAGAAGAGAAGTGCGATGTCCATTCCAAACGTGGAGCCTTGGGTCAAGGCCATGGCCGATTGCAGGGAAACGAGCCTGGGGGATGCACCCTTTGAGAGAAGCACACGTCTCTCCAACGAGAAGCCTTTGAGTACGTAGGTGTTGAAGCCTCCAAAACATGCTCCATCCTTCCGTCTGTGAATCGAGTCTCCGGGCAATGCATCTATGCCAGGACAGGAAGTTCGCCCGAGCCAGAATATTTGGCGCACGTTTGTCTACAGGCACCGGGCAAAATGCCCTGCCATTCGCTCAGAGAAACAAGGCTGCGACTAAAGGAAGTTTCAGTGAAGATCAGGACACTTCCAAAGAAATCCCTTCGGACACTTCCATGAGTTTGAACCTGAGGCAATGCCCTCTCCTACGCTGAGAGAAAGAATGCTGTGGAGGAGTCCATTACCGCAACATGGTTGTTTTTCAAGCCAGAAACTTCCAAGCCTCTGTGCTTGGAAAGGTCAAGAAAAGGCCATACACTTTCCCGGGAGAGACCAGTCGAGGGAGGATCCGGGTGTGCACTCCCATCTTTTTTCCCAAGAGAAAAGCCATTTCTCATGGCGGTGTGGAAGAATACGGAAGGGGGTTTGTCCTGAAGCTGTGAAACACGACTATGGATAGTGCAACATTCAGAGCAGCCCAAGGGCCTCTATGGAGAATCCTTGTTGCACATTTGCCAGATGATATCCGAAAGGTGCCTATCCTTCCACCAGTGAAAACACTCTCTTTGGAATACAGCGTTCATGGAACCTCTTGCTTCCTGAAGATACAAGGCATTTCCGTGGCGTGTGTGGATTCACGAGAAACCATCTCTACATGCAACTCTGAAAACTAGACTTGCGGAATGGAAATCTTCACGGCCATCTGGATGTCGGAAGAGAGATGCACCTTCACATCCTGGGTGCAAGGAGAGTCAAGAGGCTAGGGCCCTCTCCAAAGAAACAGGTCTGTGGAGAAGAGAACGTTGAGTACACCACGAGTGTCCTCCCAGAGAGATCGGCTAGCATGGATGTGTGCAAGCATCAGGAGTGTTCCATCTCCTTCTCTCTGAGAAACAAGCCTGTGGCGAATGCCACCTAGCGATAACGTCTCTGTTTCCAGTGTTCCAATCGATTTGCAGGATATGAGCCGAAGGAGAGGCAAGGTGCAATGTCCGACATTGTGGTATTAACAGTTGTGTGGACGACGCAAGCTCCAGGAACCAGAGTTCCATCCAACGAGACGCTGTCTAATATGTATGTCTAGAAGCCAGAGTACGTGGTGTTGACTTCCTTGTGGAAAACAAGTTTTGCTGCAATGCGACGTCCACTAACAAACTGAATCCAGGAGAGAAAATCGAAGAATTCTAATATATGCGTGGAAGCCTGGTGTATAGGCCCGATGTCCTGACGCTTAGAGAAAAGTGTGTGGAACATGCACCGTTGAGGGAGCCACAGGTCTCTCAAGTGAGGAGCATTCTAGAAAGCATGGAGCGAAGGGACGGAAAAAATATGCGACCCTTCCCTGTGCGAATACACTCTCTAGGGAATCCAACGTTCCCCTCGGATGGAGGAGATCCTGGTGATAAACTCCCTAGCATGGTGTTCTGGAGGCAAGCGGAAAGTGCCGTGTTTCTGCGTACAAGCAAAAATCTGTGAAGAAAGCCAGGCTCAGGGTAAAACATGACACTTCACACCACATCCCTTCCCAACAACTACATGTGTGGGAGAATCAGGAAAGGGCCGCATACTTGCCTTGGACACACACTACTGTTGAGAGTGCCTTTGCCGCACGCAGTGCGTTTTCAAAGAGGCAGCTTCCTCCCCTAGACGCGTGGTGGTGGGCAATGTCATTGCACTTGGAGACGAGTCCGTGAAGCACACAGCGTTCTGAGAACCACCAGGCTCCCAAGCGAGAAGCATTGTAGCGTGTATGTACTCAAGTTTCGGAAATATGGGCTCCCTTTCCCTCTGCGAATACAGCCTCTGGGGAATGCCAGGTTCCCCTGAGAGGAACCTGCTCACAGCGAGAAGCGTTGTGGCATGATTTTCCGAGAGGTCCGGGCATGTGTATTCGCATTCGGTAGGTGCCGTGTCTTTGGCCTGGTGGAACATTTCTGTGATGTAGGCGACCTCAGCACCAATGCGGGTTTCCGAGCAAGAAGCTGCCAAGCCAAAAACCGTAGAAGCATCCTTAGAATGCCACAACATTGCTTCTGACAAAGAAGACGGCGGACAACGCTACTTTCCACGAACGCAGGCGATTTCCAAAGAGAAATGCGATGTCTCACAGACATGTCGAACTAGAGGGATGGTGGGTTTCACCTGTCACTGAGACACAAGACTGTGGAGAATGCCCCTTTCAGAGTACCACCAGGGTCTCTAGCGAGAAGCCTTCTACAAGAGACGTGTGGGGGCATCCGGAGGGTGCCGTGTCCATCCCTCAGGGAAAACACGCTGGGAGGACAACGTTCCAGGAACCTCTTGCTTCCAGAAGGTACAAGCTTTCTGCAGGGCAGTGTGTCGACCTGAGGAGCCTGCCTTAATGGGATCTCGGAGAAACCACACTGAGGAGAATGGAAACCGTCCCTGCCACCTGGGAATCAGAGATGGAACCCCTTTCACGTCTACGCGTGGAATTTGAAGCAAGGGAACTTGACCCGATGCCCAGAAACAGGTCTGTGCCGAAGTCACTTGGAGTGAGCAAGCCACTTCTTCCTGTGGGAGGCCCTGTAGCCTGGACGGGTACAAGCATCCGGAGAGGGCCCTCTCCTTCTCTCGTAGAAACTAAGGCTGTGGAGAATGCCACGTCGAGTTCATATCTTTTCTCCACAGTACTCAGCCATTTCCAGCATCGGTCTGGAAGGACCGCTTGACCCGTTGCCTATGTAAACAGTCAAGTCCTCGGACTGCAGTCACCAGGATGTGGAGAATGTAGCTGCCAGGACACACAAGGTCCCAGCAACGCGACGCTTTCTAACAAACAGGTGATGGACGCGTTCTGATGTGCGATGGATTTCCTTCTGAGAAATCAGAGGTCCCAGAAGGCGACGTACCACCAACAGCCTGTTTCCAGGGCAGAAAGCCGATTTCCAGGATCTGTGTGGAAGTCTAGGGAATGGACAATTCCTTCTTCGGTTGGGAAAGTGCCTGTGGAGCAGGCACCTTTCGGTGAAGCTCCCGTTTCTCAAGCGAGAAGCCTTCTGGCTCGAATGTGTGGAAGGATGCGACGCACGCCCCATCCGTCTGTCGGTGAAGGAGTCTCTAGGCAATGCAACTCTCCCTCCGAGGTAGTTGGTTCCCGTGAGAATCATTCTGGCATCTTTGCCTAGAGGCAAGCGGAAAGTGCCTTAGACGTTGCGGAGACAAGCCTGTGGCTAAAGAATATTCTGTAGAAATCGACACTTCAAAAGAAGCCCTTCGAACAGATGCCTGTGTCCTAACTCTAGGAGAATGCCCTGCCATTCGCTTAGAGAAAGACGTCCTCGGTCATGCAGGTCCAGCGCCACTGTGCGGTTCCAACCAGAATCTTCAGAGCATATATATATGGCGGAATCCCGACCGTGCTCTGGTCTACCCTTCAGGGAAATAGAGTGTGAAGGAAAACACTGCCCGCTAACCTCTTGATTCCAGAGGAGAAAAGCGATTCCGCCGAGAGGGGTCAAATTATACGGGGTCTGGTTTGCCTTTCGGCATAGAACGGAGATTGCGGAGACCGCACTTTTCAGAGCTGCAAGAGGTTGTCTAGCATGAAGCCATCCAGCACGTATGTGGCAGCATGAGAATCGTTCCCTCCAGTTCCGCTGGTGGAAACGGTCTCTATAGAATAGGACGTTCAAGAAAATTTTGCTTTCGGAAGATACAAGCCTTTTCCAATGTCCACGTGAGGTCAGGAAGAAGTGCCGTAGAAACCAAAACCAAAACCAAACAGAAAGCCCTGAAACAAGAGACCGTGGACCGTGGAAGTCTCAACTCCACCTCGATCGCTGACGGTAGAAACTCTTTCGCATCTATGTGTGGAGGGGCAGTCACGTGGCCAGGATTCGGATGCTCGAAAAAAGTCCGTGGTGAATGGAACTTAAAGCAAACAAAAAATACCTTGCCGTGAGAAGGCTGCTGGCCGGTAGGTGATGAAGCGTCAGGAAGCAGCCATAGCATTCCCACAGCGGATGGAGTCTGTGCGTCCAGCGCGTCACAGCGAAACAGAGGAGTCTTCAATCCTACACACTGCTAGCCTCTGTGTGTTGAAGTCTCAGGAAAGGGCAGTATCGGTCGCTCGGGGAAAGAATTCTGCGGAGATCGCAGCTTTCAACACCAACGTGGGTCTTCAAGTGTGTAGCCTCCTAGCTGTGGTGTGCGGCAGTGTCAAGAGAATGCCATCTCCTTCCGTCGTAGAAACAAGACTGTGCAGGATCGCACGGTCAAGGAACATCTGGATTGCAGAAGAGCAAGCGATTTCCAGTCTGGGTAAGGGAACAAAGGCAAGGGGCCCTGTCCCTGTGTGGGAGACCCAGGTCCGCGGAGAGTCCAACTTCGAGCCACAACAAGTTCTTCCCAAAGGGAAGCTTTCTACGCCAAGGGAGGGCAAGGTTCCGTAGGGTTCCTTATGTTTGCCTCTGAGACCCAAGCCTGCGGATCATACCACTTTCCAGGAACGTCTAGTTTCTGGAGGTGCTGCCGCATCTGTGGGCACAGAAGTGGAAGGCGAGTCTAAGGGCCATGTCCTTGTCAGGGAGACACTAGGCCGTGGAGACAGCCGCTTTCTTGAACAACTCGTACCCTCCAGCCAGAAGCTTCTTAGCCTATACTGGTGTGAATTACCAGGGTAAGGACATAACCATCGCTTTGTGAAAAAAGAAGTGGGGGATGCCCGTTCCCACTAAGATGTTGTCTGCAGAAGAGAAGTGCGATGTCCATTCCAAACGTGGAGCCTTGGGTCAAGGCCATGGCCGATTGCAGGGAAACGAGCCTGGGGGATGCACCCTTTGAGAGAAGCACACGTCTCTCCAACGAGAAGCCTTTGAGTACGTAGGTGTTGAAGCCTCCAAAACATGCTCCATCCTTCCGTCTGTGAATCGAGTCTCCGGGCAATGCATCTATGCCAGGACAGGAAGTTCGCCCGAGCCAGAATATTTGGCGCACGTTTGTCTACAGGCACCGGGCAAAATGCCCTGCCATTCGCTCAGAGAAACAAGGCTGCGACTAAAGGAAGTTTCAGTGAAGATCAGGACACTTCCAAAGAAATCCCTTCGGACACTTCCATGAGTTTGAACCTGAGGCAATGCCCTCTCCTACGCTGAGAGAAAGAATGCTGTGGAGGAGTCCATTACCGCAACATGGTTGTTTTTCAAGCCAGAAACTTCCAAGCCTCTGTGCTTGGAAAGGTCAAGAAAAGGCCATACACTTTCCCGGGAGAGACCAGTCGAGGGAGGATCCGGGTGTGCACTCCCATCTTTTTTCCCAAGAGAAAAGCCATTTCTCATGGCGGTGTGGAAGAATACGGAAGGGGGTTTGTCCTGAAGCTGTGAAACACGACTATGGATAGTGCAACATTCAGAGCAGCCCAAGGGCCTCTATGGAGAATCCTTGTTGCACATTTGCCAGATGATATCCGAAAGGTGCCTATCCTTCCACCAGTGAAAACACTCTCTTTGGAATACAGCGTTCATGGAACCTCTTGCTTCCTGAAGATACAAGGCATTTCCGTGGCGTGTGTGGATTCACGAGAAACCATCTCTACATGCAACTCTGAAAACTAGACTTGCGGAATGGAAATCTTCACGGCCATCTGGATGTCGGAAGAGAGATGCACCTTCACATCCTGGGTGCAAGGAGAGTCAAGAGGCTAGGGCCCTCTCCAAAGAAACAGGTCTGTGGAGAAGAGAACGTTGAGTACACCACGAGTGTCCTCCCAGAGAGATCGGCTAGCATGGATGTGTGCAAGCATCAGGAGTGTTCCATCTCCTTCTCTCTGAGAAACAAGCCTGTGGCGAATGCCACCTAGCGATAACGTCTCTGTTTCCAGTGTTCCAATCGATTTGCAGGATATGAGCTGAAGGAGAGGCAAGGTGCAATGTCCGACATTGTGGTATTAACAGTTGTGTGGACGACGCAAGCTCCAGGAACCAGAGTTCCATCCAACGAGACGCTGTCTAATATGTATGTCTAGAAGCCAGAGTACGTGGTGTTGACTTCCTTGTGGAAAACAAGTTTTGCTGCAATGCGACGTCCACTAACAAACTGAATCCAGGAGAGAAAATCGAAGAATTCTAATATATGCGTGGAAGCCTGGTGTATAGGCCCGATGTCCTGACGCTTAGAGAAAAGTGTGTGGAACATGCACCGTTGAGGGAGCCACAGGTCTCTCAAGTGAGGAGCATTCTAGAAAGCATGGAGCGAAGGGACGGAAAAAATATGCGACCCTTCCCTGTGCGAATACACTCTCTAGGGAATCCAACGTTCCCCTCGGATGGAGGAGATCCTGGTGATAAACTCCCTAGCATGGTGTTCTGGAGGCAAGCGGAAAGTGCCGTGTTTCTGCGTACAAGCAAAAATCTGTGAAGAAAGCCAGGCTCAGGGTAAAACATGACACTTCACACCACATCCCTTCCCAACAACTACATGTGTGGGAGAATCAGGAAAGGGCCGCATACTTGCCTTGGACACACACTACTGTTGAGAGTGCCTTTGCCGCACGCAGTGCGTTTTCAAAGAGGCAGCTTCCTCCCCTAGACGCGTGGTGGTGGGCAATGTCATTGCACTTGGAGACGAGTCCGTGAAGCACACAGCGTTCTGAGAACCACCAGGCTCCCAAGCGAGAAGCATTGTAGCGTGTATGTACTCAAGTTTCGGAAATATGGGCTCCCTTTCCCTCTGCGAATACAGCCTCTGGGGAATGCCAGGTTCCCCTGAGAGGAACCTGCTCACAGCGAGAAGCGTTGTGGCATGATTTTCCGAGAGGTCCGGGCATGTGTATTCGCATTCGGTAGGTGCCGTGTCTTTGGCCTGGTGGAACATTTCTGTGATGTAGGCGACCTCAGCACCAATGCGGGTTTCCGAGCAAGAAGCTGCCAAGCCAAAAACCGTAGAAGCATCCTTAGAATGCCACAACATTGCTTCTGACAAAGAAGACGGCGGACAACGCTACTTTCCACGAACGCAGGCGATTTCCAAAGAGAAATGCGATGTCTCACAGACATGTCGAACTAGAGGGATGGTGGGTTTCACCTGTCACTGAGACACAAGACTGTGGAGAATGCCCCTTTCAGAGTACCACCAGGGTCTCTAGCGAGAAGCCTTCTACAAGAGACGTGTGGGGGCATCCGGAGGGTGCCGTGTCCATCCCTCAGGGAAAACACGCTGGGAGGACAACGTTCCAGGAACCTCTTGCTTCCAGAAGGTACAAGCTTTCTGCAGGGCAGTGTGTCGACCTGAGGAGCCTGCCTTAATGGGATCTCGGAGAAACCACACTGAGGAGAATGGAAACCGTCCCTGCCACCTGGGAATCAGAGATGGAACCCCTTTCACGTCTACGCGTGGAATTTGAAGCAAGGGAACTTGACCCGATGCCCAGAAACAGGTCTGTGCCGAAGTCACTTGGAGTGAGCAAGCCACTTCTTCCTGTGGGAGGCCCTGTAGCCTGGACGGGTACAAGCATCCGGAGAGGGCCCTCTCCTTCTCTCGTAGAAACTAAGGCTGTGGAGAATGCCACGTCGAGTTCATATCTTTTCTCCACAGTTCTCAGCCATTTCCAGCATCGGTCTGGAAGGACCGCTTGACCCGTTGCCTATGTAAACGGTCAAGTCCTCGGACTGCAGTCACCAGGATGTGGAGAATGTAGCTGCCAGGACACACAAGGTCCCAGCAACGCGACGCTTTCTAACAAACAGGTGATGGACGCGTTCTGATGTGCGATGGATTTCCTTCTGAGAAATCAGAGGTCCCAGAAGGCGACGTACCACCAACAGCCTGTTTCCAGGGCAGAAAGCCGATTTCCAGGATCTGTGTGGAAGTCTAGGGAACGGACAATTCCTTCTTCGGTTGGGAAAGTGCCTGTGGAGCAGGCACCTTTCGGTGAAGCTCCCGTTTCTCAAGCGAGAAGCCTTCTGGCTCGAATGTGTGGAAGGATGCGACGCACGCCCCATCCGTCTGTCGGTGAAGGAGTCTCTAGGCAATGCAACTCTCCCTCCGAGGTAGTTGGTTCCCGTGAGAATCATTCTGGCATCTTTGCCTAGAGGCAAGCGGAAAGTGCCTTAGACGTTGCGGAGACAAGCCTGTGGCTAAAGAATATTCTGTAGAAATCGACACCTCAAAAGAAGCCCTTCGAACAGATGCCTGTGTCCTAACTCTAGGAGAATGCCCTGCCATTCGCTTAGAGAAAGACGTCCTCGGTCATGCAGGTCCAGCGCCACTGTGCGGTTCCAACCAGAATCTTCAGAGCATATATGTATGGCGGAATCCCGACCGTGCTCTGGTCTACCCTTCAGGGAAATAGAGTGTGAAGGAAAACACTGCCCGCTAACCTCTTGATTCCAGAGGAGAAAAGCGATTTCGCCGAGAGGGGTCAAATTATACGGGGGCTGGTTTGCCTTTCGGCATAGAACGGAGATTGCGGAGACCGCACTTTTCAGAGCTGCAAGAGGTTGTCTAGCATGAAGCCATCCAGCACGTATGTGGCAGCATGAGAATCGTTCCCTCCAGTTCCGCTGGTGGAAACGGTCTCTATAGAATAGGACGTTCAAGAAAATTTTGCTTTCGGAAGATACAAGCCTTTTCCAATGTCCACGTGAGGTCAGGCAGAAGTGCCGTAGAAACCAAAACCAAAACCAAACAGAAAGCCCTGAAACAAGAGACCGTGGGCCGTGGAAGTCTCAACTCCACCTCGATCGCTGACGGTAGAAACTCTTTCGCATCTATGTGTGGAGGGGCAGTCGCGTGGCCAGGATTCGGATGCTCGAAAAAAGTCCGTGGTGAATGGAACTTAAAGCAAACAAAAAATACCATGCCGTGAGAAGGCTGCTGGCCGGTAGGTGATGAAGCGTCAGGAAGCAGCCATAGCATTCCCACAGCGGATGGAGTCTGTGCGTCCAGCGCGTCACAGCGAAACAGAGGAGTCTTCAATCCTACACACTGCTAGCCTCTGTGTGTTGAAGTCTCAGGAAAGGGCAGTATCGGTCGCTCGGGGAAAGAATTCTGCGGAGATCGCAGCTTTCAACACCAACGTGGGTCTTCAAGTGTGTAGCCTCCTAGCTGTGGTGTGCGGCAGTGTCAAGAGAATGCCATCTCCTTCCGTCGTAGAAACAAGACTGTGCAGGATGGCACGGTCAAGGAACATCTGGATTGCAGAAGAGCAAGCGATTTCCAGTCTGGGTAAGGGAACAAAGGCAAGGGGCCCTGTCCCTGTGTGGGAGACCCAGGTCCGCGGAGAGTCCAACTTCGAGCCACAACAAGTTCTTCCCAAAGGGAAGCTTTCTACGCCAAGGGAGGGCAAGGTTCCATAGGGTTCCTTATGTTTGCCTCTGAGACCCAAGCCTGCGGATCATACCACTTTCCAGGAACGTCTAGTTTCTGGAGGTGCTGCCGCATCTGTGGGCACAGAAGTGGAAGGCGAGTCTAAGGGCCATGTCCTTGTCAGGGAGACACTAGGCCGTGGAGACAGCCGCTTTCTTGAACAACTCGTACCCTCCAGCCAGAAGCTTCTTAGCCTATACTGGTGTGAATTACCAGGTTAACGACATAACCATCGCTTTGTGAAAAAAGAAGTGGGGGATACCCGTTCCCACTAAGATGTTGTCTGCAGAAGAGAAGTGCGATGTCCATTCCAAACGTGGAGCCTTGGGTCAAGGCCATGGCCGATTGCAGGGAAACGAGCCTGGGGGATGCACCCTTTGAGAGAAGCACACGTCTCTCCAACGAGAAGCCTTTGAGTACGTAGGTGTTGAAGCCTCCAAAACATGCTCCATCCTTCCGTCTGTGAATCGAGTCTCCGGGCAATGCATCTATGCCAGGACAGGAAGTTCGCCCGAGCCAGAATATTTGGCGCACGTTTGTCTACAGGCACCGGGCAAAATGCCCTGCCATTCGCTCAGAGAAACAAGGCTGCGACTAAAGGAAGTTTCAGTGAAGATCAGGACACTTCCAAAGAAATCCCTTCGGACACTTCCGTGAGTTTGAACCTGAGGCAATGCCCTCTCCTACGCTGAGAGAAAGAATGCTGTGGAGGAGTCCATTACCGCAACATGGTTGTTTTTCAAGCCAGAAACTTCCAAGCCTCTGTGCTTGGAAAGGTCAAGAAAAGGCCATACACTTTCCCGGGAGAGACCAGTCGAGGGAGGATCCGGGTGTGCACTCCCATCTTTTTTCCCAAGAGAAAAGCCATTTCTCATGGCGGTGTGGAAGAATACGGAAGGGGGTTTGTCCTGAAGCTGTGAAACACGACTATGGATAGTGCAACATTCAGAGCAGCCCAAGGGCCTCTATGGAGAATCCTTGTTGCACATTTGCCAGATGATATCCGAAAGGTGCCTATCCTTCCACCAGTGAAAACACTCTCTTTGGAATACAGCGTTCATGGAACCTCTTGCTTCCTGAAGATACAAGGCATTTCCGTGGCGTGTGTGGATTCACGAGAAACCATCTCTACATGCAACTCTGAAAACTAGACTTGCGGAATGGAAATCTTCACGGCCATCTGGATGTCGGAAGAGAGATGCACCTTCACATCCTGGGTGCAAGGAGAGTCAAGAGGCTAGGGCCCTCTCCAAAGAAACAGGTCTGTGGAGAAGAGAACGTTGAGTACACCACGAGTGTCCTCCCAGAGAGATCGGCTAGCATGGATGTGTGCAAGCATCAGGAGTGTTCCATCTCCTTCTCTCTGAGAAACAAGCCTGTGGCGAATGCCACCTAGCGATAACGTCTCTGTTTCCAGTGTTCCAATCGATTTGCAGGATATGAGCCGAAGGAGAGGCAAGGTGCAATGTCCGACATTGTGGTATTAACAGTTGTGTGGACGACGCAAGCTCCAGGAACCAGAGTTCCATCCAACGAGACGCTGTCTAATATGTATGTCTAGAAGCCAGAGTACGTGGTGTTGACTTCCTTGTGGAAAACAAGTTTTGCTGCAATGCGACGTCCACTAACAAACTGAATCCAGGAGAGAAAATCGAAGAATTCTAATATATGCGTGGAAGCCTGGTGTATAGGCCCGATGTGCTGACGCTTAGAGAAAAGTGTGTGGAACATGCACCGTTGAGGGAGCCACAGGTCTCTCAAGTGAGGAGCATTCTAGAAAGCATGGAGCGAAGGGACGGAAAAAAAATGCGACCCTTCCCTGTGCGAATACACTCTCTAAGGAATCCAACGTTCCCATCGGATGGAGGAGATCCTGGTGATAAACTCCCTAGCATGATGTTCTGGAGGCAAGCGGAAAGTGCCGTGTATCTGCGTAGAAGCAAAAATCTGTGAAGAAAGCCCGGCTCAGGGTAAAACATGACACTCCACCCCACATCCCTTCCCAACAACTATATGTGTGGGAGAATCAGGAAAGGGCCACATACTTGCCTTGGACACACACTATTGTTGAGAGTGCCTTTGCCGCACGCAGTGCGTTTTCAAAGAGGCAGCTTCCTCCCCTAGACGCGTGGTGGTGGGCAATGTCATTGCACTTGGAGACGAGTCCGTGAAGCACACAGCGTTCAGAGAACCACCAGGCTCCCAAGCGAGAAGCATTGTAGCGTGTATGTACTCGAGTTTCGGAAATATGGGCTCCCTTTCCCTCTGCGAATACAGCCTCTGGGGAATGCCAGGTTCCCCTGAGAGGAACCTGCTCACAGCGAGAAGCGTTGTGGCATGATTTTCCTAGAGATCCGGGCATGTGTATTCGCATTCGGTAGGTGCCGTGTCTTTGGCCTGGTGGAACATTTCTGTGATGTAGGCGACCTCAGCACCAATGCGGGTTTCCGAGCAAGAAGCTGCCAAGCCAAAAACCGTAGAAGCATCCTTAGAATGCCACAGCATTTCTTCTGACAAAGAAGACGGCGGACAACGCTACTTTCCACGAACGCAGGCGATTTCCAAAGAGAAATGCGATGTCTCACAGACATGTCGAACTAGAGGGATGGTGGGTTTCACCTGTCACTGAGACACAAGACTGTGGAGAATGTCCCTTTCAGAGTACCACCAGGGTCTCTAGCGAGAAGCCTTCTACAAGAGACGTGTGGGGGCATCCGGAGGGTGCCGTGTCCATCCCTCAGGGAAAACACGCTGGGAGGACAACGTTCCAGGAACCTCTTGCTTCCAGAAGGTACAAGCTTTCTGCAGGGCAGTGTGTCGACCTGAGGAGCCTGCCTTAATGGGATCTCGGAGAAACAACACTGCAGAGAATGAAAACCGTCCCTGCCACCTGGGTATCAGAGATGGAACCCCTTTCACGTCTACGCGTGGAATTTGAAGCAAGGGAACTTGACCCGATGCCCAGAAACAGGTCTGTGCCGAAGTCACTTGGAGTGAGCAAGCCACTTCTTCCTGTGGGAGGCCCTGTAGCCTGGACGGGTACAAGCATCCGGAGAGGGCCCTCTCCTTCTCTCGTAGAAACTAAGGCTGTGGAGAATGCCACGTCGAGTTCATATCTTTTCTCCACAGTTCTCAGCCATTTCCAGCATTGGTCTGGAAGGACCGCTTGACCCGTTGCCTATGTAAACGGTCAAGTCCTCGGACTGCAGTCACCAGGATGTGGAGAATGTAGCTGCCAGGACACACAAGGTCCCAGCAACGCGACGCTTTCTAACAAACAGGTGATGGACGCGTTCTGATGTGCGATGGATTTCCTTCTGAGAAATCAGAGGTCCCAGAAGGCGACGTACGACCAACAGCCTGTTTCCAGGGCATAAAGCCGATTTCCAGGATGTGTGTGGAAGTCTGGGGAACAGACAATTCCTTCTTCGGTTGGGAAAGTGCCTGTGGAGCAGGCACCTTTCGGTGAAGCTCCCGTTTCTCAAGCGAGAATCATTCTGGCTCGAATGTGAGGAAGGTTGCGCCACACGCCCCATCCATCTGTCGGTGAAGGAGCCTCTAGGGAATGCAACTCTCCCTCCGAGGTGGTTGGTTCCCGTGAGAATCATTCTGGCATCTTTCCCTAGATGCAAGCGGAAAGAGTCTGAGACGTTGCGGAGACAAGCCCGGGACTAAAGAATATTTGGCGTAGAAATCGATACTTCAAAAGAAGCCCTTCGAACAGATGCCTGTGTCCTAACTCTCGGATAATGCCCTGCCATTCGCTTAGAGAAAGACGTCCTCGGTAATGCAGGTCCAGCGCCACTGGGCGGTTCCAAACAGAATCTTCAGAGCATATATGTATGGCGGAATCCCGTCAGTGCTCTGGTCTACCTTTCACGGAAAAAGAGTGTGAAGGAAACACTGCCCGCTAACCTCTTGATTCCAGAAGAGAAAAGCGATTTCGCCGAGAGGTGTAAAAGTATACGGGGGCTGGTTTGCCTTTAGGCATAGAACGGAGATTGCGGAGACGGCACTTTTCAGAGCTGCAAGAGTTTGTCTACCATGAAGCCATCCAGCACGTATGAGGGAGCATCAGAGACGTTCCCTCTAGTTCCGCTGGTAGAAACGGTCTGTATCGAATAGGACGTTCAAGAAACTTTTCCTTTCGGAAGATACAAGCCTTTTCCAATGTCCATGTGTAGTCAGGAAGAAACTGGTTTAAAAACAAAAACAAAAACCAAACAAAAACGCTGAAACACAAGACCGTGGACCGTGGAACCCTTAAGTCCACCTCGATCGGTGACGGAGAAACACTTTCTCATCTATGTGTGGAAGGGGAGTCAAGTGGCCAGGATTCGGATGCTAAAAAATAGTCCGTGGTGAATGGAACTTAGAGCAAAGAAATGAGTGGCCGTGAGAAGGCTGCTGGCCTGTTCCTGTTGAAGCTTAAGGAAGCAGCCATAGCATTCCCACAGCGGATGGAGTCTGTGCCCCCAGCGCGTCACAGCGAAACAGAGAATCCTTCAATCCTACACACTGCTAGCCTCTGTGTGTTGAAGTCTCAGGAAAGGGCAGTAACCGTCGCTCAGGGAAAGAATTCTGCTGAGATCGCAGCTTTCAACACCAACGTGGGTCTTCAAGTGTGTAGCCCCCTAGCTCTGGTGTACAGCAGTGTCAAGAGAATGGCATCTCTTTCCATCGTAGAAACAAGACTGTGCAGGATGGCACGTTCATGGAACATCTGGATTGCAGAAGAGCAAAAAATTTCCAATCTGGGTAAGGGAACAATGGCAAGGATTCCCTGTCCCTGTGTGGGAGATCCAGGTCCATGGAGAGTCCAACTTCGAGCCACAAAAATTCTTCCCAAAAGTAAGATTTCTAGGCCAAGGGAGGGCAAGGTTCCGTAGGGTTCATAATCTTTGCCTCTGAGACACAAGCCTGCGGATCATACCACTTTCCAGGAACGTCTATTTTCTGGAGATGCAACAATGTGGGCATGGAAGTGGAAGGCGAGACTACGGGCCGTGTCCTTGTCAGGGAGACACTAAGTCGTGGAGACAGCGGCTTTCTTGAACACCTCGTACCCTCTAGCCAGAAGCTTCTTAGCCTATACTGGTGTGAACTACCAGGTTAACGCCATAACCATCTCTTTTAAATCAAGAATTGGGGAATGCCAGTTCCCACTAAGATGTTGTCTGCAGAAGAGAAGTGCGATTTCCAATCCATACGTGGAGGCTTGTGTAGGGGCCATGGCCGATTGCTGAGAGACAAGCCTGGGGGATGCACCCTTTGAGAGAAGCACAAGTCTCTCCAACGAGAAGCCTTTGAGTACGTAGGTGTTGAAGCCTCCAAAACATGCTCCATCCTTCCGTCTGTGAATCGAGTCTCCGGGCAATGCATCTATGCCAGGACAGGAAGTTCGCCTGAGCCAGAATATTTGGAGCACGTTTTTCTACAGGCACCCGGCAAAATGTCCTGTCATTCGCTCAGAGAAACAAGACTGCGACTAAAGGATGTTTCAGTGAAGAACAGGACACTTCCAAAGAAATCCCTTCGAACAGTTCCATGTGTTTGAACCTGAGGCAATGCGCTCTCCTACGCTGAAAGCAAGAATGCTCTGGAGGAGGCCATTTCAGCAAAATAGTTGTTTTTTAAGCCAGAAAATTCCAAGCCTCTGTGTTTGGAAAGATCAAGAAAAGGCCATATACTTTCCCGGGAGAGACCAGACGAGGGAGGAACTCGGTGTCCACTCGCATCTTGTTTGCTCAAGAGAAAAGACAGTTCTCATGTTGGTGTGGAAGTATATGGAAGGGGGTATTTCCTGAAGATGTGAAAAACGACTTCGGAGAGTGCAGCATTCAGAGCAGCACAAGGGCCTCTTTTGAGAATCCTTGTTGCACATATGCTGAGTGATATCTGAAAGGTGCCTATCCTTCCATCACTGAAAACACTCTCTTTGGACTACAGGTTTCATGCAACCTCTTGCTTCCTGAAGATACAAGGCTCTTCCGTGGCAGGTGTGTCTTCACGCGGAAACATCTCTACACGCAACTCTGAAAACAAGACGTGGGGAATGGAAATCTTCATGGTCTTCTGGACGTCGGAAGAGAGATCCCTCTTCACATCCTTGTGTGGAAGCAGAGGCAAAGGGCTAGGTCCCTATCCTTAGAAACACGTCTGTGGAGAAGAGAACGTTGTGTACACCACGAGTGTCTTCCCAGAGACGTCTTCTAGCATGGATGTGTGCAAGCATCCGGAGTGTTCTGTCTCCTTCCCTCTGAGAAATAATCCTATGGTGAATGCCACCAGGCGAAAACATCTCTTTCTTCAGTGTTCCAATCGATTTCCAGGATAAGAGCCGAAGGACAGGCAAGGTGCAATGTCTGCCATTGTGCTATTAACAGTTCTGTGGACGAAGCAAGCACTACGAAACAAAGTTCCTTCCAACGAGACGCTTTCTAATATATATGTCTAGAAGCCGGAGTACGTAGTATTACCTTCCTTTTGGAAAACAAGATATGCTGCAATGCGACTTCCACTAACAACCTGAATCCAGGAGAGAAAATCGAGGGATTCCAATATATGCGTGGAAGCCTGGTGTATAGGGCCGATATATTGACGCTTCGAGAAAGTGTGTGGAATATGCACCCTTGAGGTAGCCCCAGGTTTCTCAAGCAAGAAGCATTCTAGAAAGAATGGGGCGAAGTGACGGAAAAATATGCGACCCTTCCCTGTGCGAATACACTCGCTAGGGAATCCAAAGTTCCCATCGGATGAAGGAGATCCTGGTGATAAGCTCCCTAGCGTGTTGGTCTGGAGGCAAGCGGAAAGTGCCGCATATCTTCGTGCCAGCAAAAATCTGTGAAGAAAGCCAGGCTCAGGGATAAACATGACACTTCACACCAAATACCTTCCTACAAATATATGTGTGGTACTATCAGGAAAGGGCCGTATCCTTGCCTTGGACAAACACTTCTGCTGAGAGAACTTTTGCTGCACGCAGTTTGTTTTCAAAGAGGCAGCTTCGTACCCTAGATGCGTGGTAGTGGGCAATGTCTTTTCACTTGGAGACGAGTCAGTGAAATACACACCATTCAGAGAACAACCAGTCTCTCATGCGAGAACATTGTAGCGTGGATGTACTCAAGTTTTGGAAACATGGGCTCCCCGTTGCTCTGGGAATACAGTCTCTGGGTAATGCCAAGTTCCCCCGAGAGGAAGCTTGTCACAGCGAGAAGCTTTGTGGCATGTGTTTCCTAGAGGTACGGGCATGTGTTTTCGCATGCGGTAGGTGCCGTGTCTTTGGCCTGGTGGAATATTTCTGTGAAGAAGTTGACTTCAGCACCAATGCGGGTTTCCGAGCAAGAAGCTGCCTAGCCAAAAACCGTAGCAGCATCCTTATGATACCACAACTTTTCTTCTGAGAAAGAAGCCGGCAGACATCGCTACTATCCACGAACAAATGCGATTTCCAAAGACAAAAGCGATGTTTCACAGAGGTGTCGAAGTACAGAGATGGCGGGTCTGTCCTGTCACTTAGACAAAAGATTATGGAGAAATCCACTTTCAGAGTACCACCCGGGTCTCTACCGAGAAGCCTTCTACAATACATGTGTGGAGGCATCAGCAGGGTGCCGTGTCCATCCCTTCGGGAAAACACCCTGTTTAGAACAACGTTCCAGGAACCTCTTGTTTCCAGAAGGTACAAGCTTTCTGCAGGGCAGTGTGTCGACCTGAATAGCCTGCCCTAATGGGATCTCTGAGAAACAACACTGCAGAGAATGGAAACCGTCCCTGCCACCTGGTTATCAGAGATGGAACCCCTTTCCACGTCTATGCGTGGAATTTAAAGCAAGTGACCATAACCCAATGCTCAGAAACACGTCTGTGTGGAAAGAAAGTGGAGCGATCAACCCAATTCTTCCCGTGGGCAGCCTGTAGCCTGGACGGATACAATCATCCGTAGGGGGCCCTCTCCTTCCCTTGTAGAATCTAAGCCTGTGGAGAATGCCACGTCGAGTTAAGATCTTTTCTCCACAGTTCTTAGCTATTTCCAGCAACGGTCTGCAAGGACCGATAGGCCCTTGGCCTATGCCAACGGCCAACTCCCCTTACTAGAGTCACCAGGATGTGGAGAAAGTAGCTCCCAGGGAACTCATGTTCCCTGCAACGAGACGCTCTCTATCACACAGATTTTGGACGCGTACTGATGTGCAATGGACTTCCTTCTGAGAAATCAGTCGTCCTAGAAGGCGACTTACCACCAACATCTTGTTTCCAGGGCAGAAAGCCGATTCCCAGGATCTGTTTGGAATTCTAGGGAACGGACAATTCCTTAGGGCGCAAAAAATGTCTGTTGAGCAGGCACCATTCGGAGAAAGTCACGTTGCTCAAGCGAGAAGCATTCTGGCGCGAATGGGTGGAAGGATGCGACACACGCCCCATCCCTCTGTCGGTGAAGGAGTCTCTAGGGAATGCAACTCTCCTTCCAAGGTAGATGGTTCCCGTGAGAATCATTCTGGCATATTTGCCTAGAGGAAAGCGGAAGTTGCCTTAGACGTTGCGGAAACAAGCCTGTGACTAAAGAATATTCTGCGTAGAAATCGAAACGTCAAAAGAAGCCCTTCGAACACATGCCTGTGTTCTAATCCTAGGATAAGGCCCTGTCCTTCGCTTAGAGAAAGACGTCTTCGGGAATGCAGGTCCAGCGCCACTGTGCGGTTCCAACCAGAAACTTCCGAGCCTATATATATGGCGGAATCCCGAGATTGCTCAGGTCTACCCTTCACGGAAATAGAGTGTGAAGGAAAACAATGCCCGCTAACCTCTTGATTCCAGAAGAGAAAAGCGATTTCGCCGAGAGGTGTAGAAATATACTGCGGCTGGTTTGCCTTTAGGCATAGAACGGAGATTGCAAAGAATGCACTTTTCAGAGCTGCAAGAGGGTCTCTAACATAAAGCCTTCCACACGGGTGTGGCAGGATGAGAAAGGTGCCCTCTCGTTCTGCTGGTGGACACGGTCTTTTTAGAATAGGAATTTCAAGAAACTTTTGCTTTCGGAAGATACAAGATATTTCCAATGTCCATGGGTAGTCAGGGATAAACTGCTGAAAAACAAAAACAAAAACAAAAACAAATCAAAAAGCTCTGAAACACGAGACCATGGATCGTGGAACTCTTAACCCCACCTCGATCGGTGACGGTAGAAACACTTTCTTATCTATGTGTGAAAGGGCCGTCAAGTGGCCAGGATTCGGATGCTAGAAAAAAGTCCGTGGTGAATGGAACTTAGAGCAAACGAGAAATGTTTAACAACTCGTACCCTCTAGCCAGAAGATTCTTAGCCTATACTGGTGAGGACTACCAGGTTAACGCCACAACCATCTCTTTATAAAACAAGAAGTGGGGAATGCCAGTTCCCACTCACATGTTGTCTGCAGAAGAGAAGTGCAATTTCCAATCCAAACGTGGAGGTTTGGTTAGGGGCCATGGCCGATTGCTGAGAAATGAGCCTGGGGAGATGCACCATTTTAGAGGATCACAAGTCTCTCCAATGAGAAGCCTTTCAGTATGTATGTGTGGAAGCCTCCGAAACATACCCCATCCTCGGTCTGTAATTCGAGTCTCCGGGCAATGCAACTATGTCAGTGGAAGAAGTTTGCCCAAGCCAGAGTATTTGGAGCACCTTTGTCTGCAGGCACCGGGTAAAGTGCCGGCCTTTCGTTCAGAGAAACAAGGCTGCGACTAAAGGAAGTTTCATTGAAGAACACGACACTTCCAAAGAAATCCCTTCGAACTGTTCCAACCCTTTGAACCTGAGGAAAAGCCATATCGTACACTGAGAGAAAGAATGCTGTGGAGGAGGCCATTTCAGCAACATAGTTTTTTTTCAAGCCAGAAAATTCCAAGCCTCTGTGTTTGGAAAGATCACCATAGGGCCATATACTTTCCCGGGAGAGACCAGATGAGGGAGGACCCCGGTGTCCACTCACATCTTGTTTGCCCAAGAGAAAAGCCATTTCTCAGGTTAGTGTGTAAGTATATGGAAGGAGGTTTGTCCTGAAGATGTGAAACACGACTGTGGAGAAGGCAATATTCAGAGCAGCACATGGGCTGTCTTGAGAATCCTTGTTGCACATATGCCGGGTGATATCCGAAAGGTGCCTATCCTTCCATCAGTGAAAACACTCTCTTTGGACTACAGTGTTCATGCAACCTCTTGCTTCCTGAAGATACAAGGCTTTTTCGTGGCAGGTGTGGGTTCACGCGGAAACATCTCTACACGCAACTCTGAAAACAAGACGTCGGGAATGGAAATCTTCACGGCCATCTGGACATCGGAAGAGAGATCCCTCTTCACATCCTTGCCTGGAAGCAGAGGCAACGGGCTAGGTCCCTATCCTTAGAAACACGTCTGTGGAGAAGAGAACGTTGAGTACACCACGAGTGTCTTCCCAGAGAGGTCTTCTAGCATGGATGTGTGCAAGCATCCGGAGTGTTCCATCTCCTTCCATCTGAGAAACAACCCTGTGGCGAATGCCAACTAGCGATAACGTCTCTTTTTTCAGTGTTCCAATCGATTTCCAGGGTAAGAGCCGAAGGACTGCAAAGTGCAGTCCAAACTACAAACTACAAAGCACAATGTCTGCCATTGTGCTATTAACAATTCTGTGGACGACGCAAGCTCCACGAAACAAAGTTCCTTCCAACGAGACGCTTTCTAATATATATGTCTAGAAGCCGGAGTACGTACTATTTCCTTCCTTGTGGAAAACAAGATATGCTGCAATGCGACTTCCACTAACAACCTGATTCCAGGAGAGAAAATCGGAGGATTCCAATATATGCGTGGGAGCATTGTGTATAGGGACGATATCCTGACGCTTCGAGAAAAGTGTGTGGAATATGCACCGTTGAGGGATCCGCAGGTTTCTCAAGCGAGAAGCATTCTAGAAAGCGTGGGGCGAAGTGACGGAAAAATATGCGACCCCTCCCTGTGCGAATACACTCGCTAGGGAATCCAAAGGTCCCATCGGATGAAGGAGATCTTGGTGATAAGCTCTCTAGCATGTTGGTCTGGAGGGAAGCGGAAAGTGCCGCATATTTTCGTGCAAGCAAAAATCTGTGAAGAAAACCAGGCTCAGGGATAAACATGACACTTCACACCAAATACCTTCCTACAAAGATATGTGTGGTACTATCTGGAAAGGGCCGTATCCATGCCTTGGACAAACACTTCTGTTGAGAGAGCTTTTGCCGCACGCAGTGGGTTTTCAAAGAGGCAGCTTCGTACCCTAGAAGCGTGGTAGTGGGCAATTTCCTTGCACTTCGAGAGGAGTCAGTGAAATACACACCATTCAGAGAAACACCAGTCTCTCAAGCGAGAAGCATTGTAGCGTGGATGTACTCAAGTTTCGGAAACATGGGCTCCCCTTCGCTCTGGGAATACAGTCTCTGGGTAATGCCAAGTTCCCCGAGAGGAAGCTTGTCACAGCGAGTAGCTTTGTGGCATGTATTTCCTAGAGGTACCGGCATGTGTTTTCGCATTCGGTAGGTGCCGTGTCTTTGGCCTGGTGGAACATTTCTGTGAAGAAGGTGACTTCAGCACCAATGCGGGTTTCCGAGCAAGAAGCTGCCTAGCCAAAACCTGTGGCAGCATCCTTATGATGCCACAACTTTCCTTCTGAGAAAGAAGCCGGCTGACAACGCTATTTTCCACAAACGCATGCGATTTCCAAAGACAAAAGCGATGTCTCACAGACGTGTCGAAGTACAGAGATGGCGGGTTTGTCCTGTCACTTAGACAAAAGATTAAGGAGAAAGCCCCTTTCAGGGTACCAACAGGGTCTCTAGCGAGAAGCCTTCTACAATACATGTGTGGAGGCATCAGCAGGGAGCCCTGTCCATCCCTTCGGGAAAACACTCTGTTTAGAACAATGTTCCAGGAACCTCTTGCTTCCAGAAGGTACAAGATTTCTGCAGGGCAGGGTGTCGACCTGAATAGCCTGCCCTAATGGGATCTCTGAGAAACAACACTGCAGAGAATGGAAAACTTCCCTGCCACCTGGTTATCAGAGATGGAACCCCTTTCACGTCTACGCGTGGAATTTAAAACAAGGGACCATGACCCGATGCCCAGAAACACGTCTGTGCAGAAGGGAAGTGGAGCGAGGAACCCAATTCTTCCCGTGGGAAACCCTGTAGCCTGGACGGGTACAAGCATCCGGAGGGTGCCCTCTCCTTCCCTTGTAGAATCTAAGCCTGTGGAGAATGCCACGTCGAGTTAAGATCTTTTCTCCACAGTTCTTAGCTATTTCAAGCATCGGTCTGGAATGACCGATAGGCCCTTGGCCTATGCAAACGGCCAACTCCCCTTACTAGAGTCACCAGGATGTGGAGAAAGTAGCTCCCAGGAAACACAAGTTCCCTCTAACGAGACACTTTCTAACACACAGATTTTGGACGCGTTCTGATGTGCGATGGATTTCCTTCTGAGAAATCAGTGGTCCCAGAAGGCGACGTACCACCAACATCTTGTTTCCAGGGCAGAAAGCCGATTTCCAGGATCTGTGTGAAAATCTAGGCAACGGACAAATCCTTAGGGCGCGAAAAGTGTCTGTTGAGCAGGCACCTTTCGGAGAAAGTCACGTTGCTCAAGCGAGAAGCATTCTGGCGCGAATGGGTGGAAGGATGCGACACACGCCCCATCCCTCTGTCGGTGAAGGAGTCTCTAGGGAATGCAACTCTCCTTCCGAGGTAGATGGTTCCCGTGAGAATCGTTCTGGCATCTTTGCCTAGAGGAAAGCGGAAGTTGCCTTAGACGTTTTGGAGACAAGCCTGTGACTAAAGAATATTCTGCGTAGAAATCGACACCTCAAAAGAAGCCCTTCGAACACATGCCTGTGTTCTAATCCTAGGATAAGGCCTTGCCCTTCGCTTAGAGAAAGACGTCTTCGGTAATGGAGGCCCAGCGCCACTGTGCGGTTCCAACCAGAACCTTCCGAGCCTATATGTATGGCGGAATCCCGAGAGTCCTCAGGTCTACCCTTCACGGAAAAAGAGTGTGAAGGAAAACACTGCCCGCTAACCTCTTGATTCCAGAAGAGAAAAGCGATTTCGCCGAGAGTTGTAGAAGTATACGGCGACCGGTTTGCCTTTAGGGATAGAACGGTGATTGCGGAGAATGCACTTTTCAGAGCTGCAAGATGGTCTCTAGCATAAAGCCTTCAGCACGGATGTGGCAGGATGAGAAACGTGTCCTCTCGTTCCGCTGGTGGAAATGGTCTTTTTAGAATAGGACTTTCAAGAAACTTTTGCTTTTGGAAGATACAAGACTTTTCCTATGTCCATGTGTAGTCAGGGATAAACTGCCGAAAAACAAAAACAAAAACAAAAACAAATCAAAAAGCTCTGAAACACGAGACCGTGGATCGTGGAACTCTTAACCCCACCTCGATCGGTGACGGTAGAAACACTTTCTTATCTATGTGTGGAAGGGCAGTCAAGTGGCCAGGATTCAGATGCTACAAATGAACGTGGTGAATGGATCTTACAGCAAACAAGAAATGTTGAACAACTCGTACCCTCCAGCCAGAAGCTTCTTAGCCTATACTGGTGAGAACTACCAGGTTAACGCCACAACCATCTCTTTATAAAACAAGAAGTGGGGAATGCCAGTTCCCACTCACATGTTGTCTGCAGAAGAGAAGTGCGATTTCCAATTCAAACATCCTAGTGTTAGAACATATATAGCTGTTAGAACGTTTCCATTTGAAGTGTCATATTCTACAATGAATCTTGATTTATTCTCACACTTTTTCTCCAAAATGTCTACGGCACTTTCCGCTTGCCTCTAGGCAAAGATGCTAGAATGCTTCTCACGGGAATAGGCTTCCTCTGAAGGGAAAGTTGCATTCACCAGAGACTTCTTCACAGACAGAAGGATAGGGCATGTTTCACATGATTTGACACATTCTAGCTATAATGATTCCAGCTTCAGAAATGTGTGGTTCTCCCAAAGATGCCTGCTTCACAGACTCTTTTTGTAAGCCTAAGGACCTTGCCCCTTCCCTAGACTTCCACGCAGATACAGGAAATCGGTCTTCTCTCCTGGAAAAAATGTTAAGGGAAAGTCGCCTTCTGTGACGTCAGATTTCTCAGAAGGAAATATATCTCACCTGAGGACGCTTTCATACCTGTGTGTTAGAAAGCGTCTCGTTTGGAGGGAACTTGTGTTTCCTGGCACCTGCTTTCTCCACATCCTGGTGACTCCAATACAGGGACCTTGCCCTTTGCCTATCCTTTTAGACCGATACTGGCTGAGAACTCTTGAGGAAGATATAAACTCGATGTGGCTTTCTCCACAGGCTTGTTTCTCCGAGGGAAGGAGAGGGCCCTCTCTGGATGCTTGTACACGTACAAGCTACAGGGCTTCACACGGAAAGATTTGGGTTGTTCCCTCCACGTTGTGTTCCATACAGACTTGTTTCTGGGCATTGGGTCAAGGTCCCTTGCATCAAATTCCACACATAGCCGTGAAAGTTGTTCCATCTCTGATACCCAGGTGGCAGGGAAGGTTTCCATTCTCTGCAGTGTTGTTTCTCAGAGATCCCAGTCGGGCAGGCTCCTCAGGACGACACACTGTACTGGATAAAGCTTTTACCTTGTGTAAGCAAGAGGTTCCTGGAACATTGTTCTAGACAGAGTGTTTTCACTGAGGGACGGATATGGCACCCTCCTGATGCCTCCGCACATACATTGTAGAGGGCTTCTCCTAGAGACATTGGTGGTACTCTGAAAGGGGCATTCTCCACAAACTTGTTTCTAAGTGCCAGGATAACCCACCATCAATGAACTTCAACACATCTGTTGGAGATCGCATTTCTCTTCTGGAAACGAGATGTTCCTAGAAATTAACGTTATAGAGATGCTTCCACACATTAGGTGCAGAAACTTCTTGCTTGGAAAAGCACAATGGGGCTGAAGTCGCATTCTTCACAGAAATGTTTCTCCAAGCCAAGGACACGGCATCTGCTAATGCTACCACACATCCCCGTACCTCTAGAAGAACATACCACAAATCCTTTCGCTGTGACAGGCTTCTTCTGACCGGAACTTTGCATTCACCAGAGACTTTATTCACACGGGGAAGGAGAGGCCATGTTTCCGAAGTTTCAGCACATGCATGCTAGAATGCTTCTCTCTTGAGAAATTGTTGGGTCTCTGAATGGTGCAAGCTTCACAGACTTGTCCCAAAGTGTAAAGACATTGCCTACTCCCACAGCTATTGTGTCAGAAGCTGCTCTTTGAAAACTCACGACGTGTTGGCAAAGGCATTCTCAACAGAATTCTTTCTCCAAGGAAAGGATACTGCACTTTCCTGAAGCTACAACACATATATTTTTGGATGGGATTTGGTGTCAAGTGTTGTGTCCTTCAATGAAGCTTGCTTTCTTCAGACACATTCTTCTTGAGTGAAGGATTAGTGGCACTTTCCTCTTGACTCCAGGTCACAATGCTAGAGAGCTTTTCACCAGGACAAACTTCCTCGGAGGTGAAATTTGAATTGCCCAGAGACAGTATACACAGATGGAGGGGTCGGGTATGTGTCCATAGCTTCAGCCAGACAATCTAGAATGCTTCTCTCTTGAGAAACTCGTGGTTCTCTCAATGGTGCATTTTCCACAAGCTTGTCTGAAAGAGTCAGAAAATGGCCCCTACGTTCACTAGGCTTCCACGCATATATTGGAAATAGATTTTCTCTTTTTGAAATTCGATGCTAGTGGAAGTCGCATGCTGCCCAGTCCTGTCTCCCACAAGGAAATATGCCATGTACTGAGGCTTCTAGTATATATTAGAAAGCTTCTCGTTTGAAAGAACTTATGTTTCCTGGACAAGGCGTGGTCCACAGAATTTTACTACAACACTGGGGAACAATCGACCTTGCCTGTCCATCCACACATATCCCAGCAGACGCTCTGAAACCTGGAAACAAGATGTTATCGCTAAGTGGCATTCTCCACAGGCTTGTTTCTCTGAGGGAAGGAGATGGAACTCTCCTGATGCTTGCACACATCCATGCTAGAAGACCTCTCTGGGAAAACACTTGTGGTGCGCTGAACGTTCTCTTCTCCACAAACTTGTTTCTAACCATAGGATCTTGTCCCCTTGCCTATGCTTCCACAAAGAGATTTGAATATGTTCTATATTCTGACATCCAGATGGTCATGAACATTTCCATTCCCCACGTTTGTTTTTCAGAGATTCCGGTACGGGTGTTTCGTCATGAATCCACAACTGCATGGGAAAATCTACTATCTTCAGGAAGTAAGAGGTTACTTGAACGTTCTATTTGATACAGACTGTTTTCACTGAAGGAAGTGTACTCACCTTTCAGATGCTACAAGTTCTACGTGCCACAAGGCTTCTCACTAGAGACACTTTGGTGCTCTGAGTGTTGCAATCTCCACAGTCTTCTTCCTCATCGTAAGGACAACACCCCTTCCATAGACTTCCACACAATATTGGAAATGGCTTTTCACTTGTGGAAACAGGGTGTGATTGGACAGCAGGTTCCTCAAAATCTGGTATCTTGGAGGAAAAATATGTCCCTATCTTGATCCTTACACAAAGTCTTGGAAGTTTCTGGCTTGAAAAACTACAATGTTGCTCAAATGGCCTCCTCCACAACATTCTTACTCCAAGTGAAGTATCCGGCATTTCCTCTTGTTACCACACGTGGAACTGTTCGAAGGGATTGGTTAGGAAGGATTGGATTCTTAAATGAAACTTGCTTTATTCGCATGCTTCTTTCTCTGAAGGAAGGGATGGCACTTTGCCCGGTGCTTCTAGACAAGTGTGTTCCAAAGATTCTTGCTGGAGCGACCTTCCTCTTAGGGGAAAGTTGTATTGCCCAGAGAGTTGATTCACAGTGGGAAAGATGGGGCAGGTTTAGGAGGCTTCAAGAGACACATGCTAGAATGCTTATCGCTGGACAACCTGGGCGTTCTCTGAACTGTACATGTCCCCAGCCTCGTTTCTAATCATAAGGACATGGCCCCTATACTGGACCTCCACGCGTGGATTGGAAATTTCTTTTCTCTTCAGGAGAGGAGAAGTTAGTGGAAGGGTGCATTTCCCCCCGTCTTATTTCTCAGATAGGAGGTTAGGGAATTATCCTGGTACTTCTCACCAATATAGCCTAGGAATCTTCACCCTTGGGGAAACGAGTTGTTCGCTAAAGTGACCATCTCCCTGGACTGGTGACTCCCTGACAGGGACATGCCCCTTAGTCTCGCCTTCCACTCCATGCCCAAATTTCTTTTAAAGTTTTTATTTATTGATTTGAGAGAGAGAGAGAATGAGATATAGAAAGCACGAGAGGGAAGAGTGTCAGAGGGAGAAGCAGACACCCTGCTGAGCAGGAAGCCCGATGTGGGACTCGATCCCGGGATTCCAGGATCATGACCTGAGCCGAAGGCAGTCGCTTAACCAACTAGTCACCCAGGCGCCCGTGCCCAAGTTTTTTGATCTCCAGAAACAAGATGTTACTGGTAAGTGGCATTCTCCACAGTCTTGTATCTCACAGGCAAGGATATGGAACCCTGCAGAAGCTTGCCCACTCCTGGGCTAGAAATCTTCCCCTGGAAGATACCTGTTGCGGGTCGAAAATTGTACTCGCCATGGCCCTGGTTCTCCCAGACATGGACTGGGCAGCTTGCCTTGGTTTCAATACGTAGGCTGGAAATTGCTTTCCCTTCTGGAATCCAGATGTTCCTGGAACATGGCATACACCACGGGTCTTGTTTCTACGGTGGAAGGAGATAACATTCTACTGACCCTTCAGCACATACAGGCTAGAAGGCTACACCCTTGAGGTATCACGTTGTTTGCTTTAAGGTACTATGTCCATAGCATTTTTTCTCCGAGCGACAGATACTGCACTTTCCTGAGACTTCAACACGTAGAGCCTAGCAGGGTATAGGCTTGAAAGATCTTGGGTTTCACTGAGACGTGCTTGAGGCCCAGACTTCTTCCACTTCGGGGATGATATGGCGTGTTCCTGACACTTCAACACGGACCTGACAGAAGGCTTTTCACAGGAAGCCATTTGTTGTTCGATCTAAGTTCCATTTTCCACGGACTTGTTTCTTGCATCAGAAACCTGGTCACTAGCCTACCCTTCCACACATCGATTTGAAAGTGTTTCTACCGTCAGATATCCAGATGGCAGTTCAGAGTTCCATTGTCCATTGTCTCATGATTCATAGTTAGTTTATGGCACTTTCCTCCTGACTACACACGGATATTGGAAAAGGCTTGTAACTTCAGAAAGCAAGAGTTTGCTTGAATGTCCTAATCTGAACAGAATATTTCCACCAGCAGAACTAGAGGGCACCTTCCTCGTGCTGCCACACATACGTGCTGGAAGGCTTCACCCTAGAGACTCTTGTGTAGCTCGAATTATGCAGCCTCGGCCATCTGGATTTTATAGCTAAGGACAAACCACCTGCTGTATATTTCCACAGGTATAGGAGACACCGATTTTCTCTTCTGGAATCAAGATTTTGGCAGGCAATGGTATTCTTCACCGTCATTTTCCTCAGAGGGAAGGCTGGGGCACTCTCGGGATGCCTCCACACCTATAGGCTCGGCAGCTTCTCGTTTGAACACCCACAGTGGCACTGGAACTGCATTCTCCATAGAATTCTGTCTCCAAGTGAAGGACAGGGCTTTATCTTAGTGTTAGAACACATATATCTGTTAGAAGGGATTTTTGAAGTGTCGTGTTCTAAGCTGAATCTGTATTCACATAATTGTTCTCCGCAGGGTCTAAGGCACTTTCCTCTTGCCTCTAGGCAAAGATGTTAGAATGCTTCTCACGAGAACAAACTTCCTTTGAGAGGAAAGTTGCATTCCCCAGAGGCTTCTTCACAGTCAGAAGAATAGGGCATGTTTCACATGCTTTAACACATTCAAGCTAGAATGTTTCTCTCTTCAGAAATGTGGGGTTCTCCCAAGGGTGCCTGCTCCACAGACACTTTTCTAAGCCTAAGGCCTATGCCCCTTTCCTAGACTTCCACACAGATACTGGAAATCGGCTTTCTTTCCTGAAAAAAAGATGTTCATGGAAAGTTGCCTTCTGTGATGTCTGATTTCTCAGAAGGAAATATATCACACCTCAGGACGCTTTCGTACCTGTATGTTAGAAAGCGTACCGTTGGAGGGAACTTGTGTTTCCTGTCAGCTGCTTTTGCCACATCCTGGTGACTCCAAGACGGGGAATTTGCCTTTTGCTACTCTTCTAGACCAATACTGGAAATGGCTGAGAACTTTTGAGAAAAGATGTAAACTTGAAGTGGCATTCTCCACAGGCTTGTTTCTCCGAGGGAAGGAGAGGGCCCTCTCCTGATACTTTACCACGTACACGCTACAGTGTTTCACACGGGAAGAAATTGGTTTTTCGCTCCAAATTCTATTACGCACAGATGAGTTTCTGGGCATCATCAGGTCAAGGCCACTTGCTTCTACTTTCGTTCCATCTTCTGAAAGCCAGGGGGCATGGAAGGTTTCCATTGTCCGCAGTCTTGTTTCTCAGAGATCCCATCAGGGCAGACACCTCAGGATGACACAATGCTCTGGAAAAAGCTTGTAACTTGTGTAAGCAAGAAGTTCTTGGATCATTTATCTAAACTGAGCGTTTTCACTGAGGGATGGATACGGCAACCTCCTGATGCTTCCACACAGACATTGTAGAACACTTCTCCCTAAAGACACTGGTGGTACTCTGAAAGGGGCATCCTCCACAAACTTGTTTCTAAGTGCCAGGATAACCCCCCATCTCTGTACTTCAACACATCTTTTAGAGATCGCATTTCTCTTATGAAAACGAGATGTTCTTGGAAAGTAGCATTATAGTGATGCTTCCACACATTTAGGCTAGGAAATTTCTTGCTTAAAAAAGCACAATGGGGCTGAAGTCTCATTCTTCACAGATTGTTTCTCCAAGACAAGGACACGGCACCTACCTAATGCTACCACGCATCCCCGTACCTCTAGAAGAACATGCCACAAAGCTTCTTGCTGTGACAAGCTTCCTCTGGTGGGAAGTTTGCATTCCCCAGAGACTGTATTCCCAGAAGGTAGGAGAGGCCATGTTTCCAAAGCTTCAGCACATACATGCTAGGATGATTCTTGCTTGAGAAACTGTTGGTTTTCTGAATGGTGCATGCTTCACAAACTCGGCTCGAAGAGTAAGGACATTGCCCAATGCCACACCTATACGGTAGGAAGCTGCTCCTTTGACAACCCCGTCACTGGCGGCAAAGGCACTCTCAACAGATATTTTTTTCTCCAAGGCAAGGATACAGCACTTTCGTGATGCTACAACACATAATCTTTGAGAGATTTTGTGTCAAGTGTCGTGTCCTTCAATGAAGCTTGCTTTCTTCACACATTTTTTTCTTGAGCGACGGTTTAGTGGCACTTTACACTTGCCTCCAGACCATCATGCTAGAGAGCTTTTCACCAGGACAAACTTCCTTGGAGGGGAACTTACATTTCCCAGAGACAGTATACACAGAGGGAAGGGTCCGGTATGTGTCCATAGCTTCAGCAAGACAATCTAGAATGCTTCTTGCTTGAGAAACTTTTGGTTCTTTCAATGGTGCCTGTTCCACACACTTGTCTCAAACCGTCAGGACATGGCCCCTACATACACGAGGCTTCCACGCATATATATCGAAAAAGACTTTCTCTTCTGGAAACTCGATGCTAGTGGAAGGCCCATGCCGCCAATCTGGTCTCCCACAAGTGAATATGCCATGTACTGAGGCTTCTAGACATATATGTTAGAAAGCTTTTCATTTGTAGGAACCTGATTTTCCTGGGGCTTGCCTGGTGCACAGAATTGTTACTAAAACACAGGGAGATATTGCACCTTGCCTGTCCTTCTGCACATATCCTGAAAATCGCTCTGAACCCTGGAAACAAAATATTAACTCACAGTGGCATTCTCCATAGGCTAGTATCTAAGAGAGAGAAGGAGATGAAACTATCCTGATGCTTGCACTCATCCCTGCTGGAAGACCTCTCTTGGAAGACCTTTGGGCTGCGCCGAACGTTCTTTTATCCACAGACATGATTCTAACCATAGGGTCCTAGTGCATTGCCTATGCATCCAAACCCAGTTGTGAATGTGATTCTATCTTCTGACATCTACATGGCCGTGAGGATTTCCATTCTCCACGTCTCTTTTTCAGAGTTTTGGGTACGGATGTTTCCTCATGATCCCACAACTGCGAGGGAAATGCTTATTTTTTTTTTAATTTTTTATTGTTATGTTAATCACCGTATATTACATCATTAGTTTTTGGTGCAGTGTCCCATGATTCATTGTTTGTTCATAACACCCAGTGCTCCATGCAGAACGTGCCCTCCTCAGTACCCATCACCAGGCTAACCCATCCCCCTACCCCCTCCCCTCTAGAACCCTCAGTTTGTTTTTCAGAGTCCATCATCTCTCATGGTTCGTCTCCCCCTCTGACATACTCCCCTTTTCTTCCTCTCCTGTTATCTTCTTCTTCATTTTTTTTCTTAAAATATGTTGCGTTATTTGTTTCAGAAGTACAGATCTGTGATTCAACAGTCTTGCACAATTGACAGCGCTCACCGTAGCACATACCCTCCCCAATGTCTATCACCCAGCCACCCCATCCCTCCCACCCCCAACCACTCCAGTAACACTCAGTTTGTTTCCTGAGATTAAGAATTCCTCATATCAGTGAGGTCATGTGATACATGTCTTTCTCTGGTTGACTTATTTCACTCAGCATAACACCCTCCAGTTCCAACCACGTCATTGCAAATGGCAAGATCTCATTCCTTTTGATGGCTGCATAATATTCCATTGTGTATATATACCACCTCTTCTTTATCCATTCATCTGTCGATGGGCATCTTGGCTCTTTCCACAGTTTGGCTATTGTGGACATTGCTGCTATAAACATTGGGGTACACGTACCCCTTCGGGTCCCTACATTTGTATCTTTGTGGTAAATACCCAGTAGTGCAATTGCTGGATCGAACGGTAGTTCTAATTTCAACTGTTTGAGGAACCTCCATATTGTTTTCCAGAGTGGTTGCACCAGCTTGCATTCCCACCAACAGTGTAGGAGAGTTCCCCTTTCTCCACATCCCCGCCAACATCTGTCGTTCCCTGACTTGTTAATTTTAGCCATTCTGACGGGTGTGAGGTGGTATCTCATGGAGGTTTTGATTTGGATTTCCCTGATGCCGAGGGATGTGGAGCACTTTTTCATGTGCCTGTTGGCCATTTGGATGTCTTCTTTGGAGAAATGTCTGTTCATGTCTTCTGCCCATTTCTTGATTGGATTATTTGTTCTTTGGGTGTTGAGTTTGATAAGTTCTTTATAGATTTTGGATACTAGCCCTTTATCTGATATGTCGTTTGCAAATATTTTCTCCCATTCTGTCGGTTGTCTTTTGGTTTTGTGGACTGTTTCTTTTGCTGTGCAAAAGCTTTTTATCTTGATGAAATCCCAATAGTTCATTTTTGCCCTGGCTTCCCGTGCCTTTGGCGATGTTTCTAGGAAGAATTTGTTGCGGCTGAGGTCGAAAAGTTTGCTACCTGTGTTCTCCTTTAGGATTTGGATGGACTCCTGTCTCACGTTTAGGTCTTTCAACCATTTGGAGTCTATTTTTGTGTGTGGTGTAAGGAAATGGTCCAGTTTCATTCTTCTGCATGTGGCTGTCCAATTTTCCCAACACCATTTCTTGAAGAGACTGTCTTTTTGCCATTGGACATTCTTTCCTGCTTTGTCAAAAATAAGTTGACCATAGAGTTGAGGGTCCATTTCTGGGCTCTCGATTCTGTTCCATTGATCTATGTGTCTGTTTTTGTGCCAGTACCATACTGTCTTGATGATGACAGCTTTGTAATAGAGCTGGAAGTCCGGAATTGTGATGACGCCAGCTTTGCTTTCTTTTTCAGTATTCCTCTGGCTATTCTGGGTCTCTTCTGGTTCCATACAAATTTTAGGATTATTTTTTCCATTTCTTTGAAAAAAGTGTATGGTATTTTGATGGGGATTGCATTGAATGTGAATTGCTCTAGGTAGCATTGACATCTTCACAATGTTTATTCTCCCAATCCATGAGCATGGAACGTTTTTCCATTTCTTTGTGTCTTCTTCAATTTCTTTCATGAGTATTTTATAGTTTTCTGAGTACAGATCCTTTGCTTCTTTGGTTAGATTTATTCCTAGGTATCTAATGGTTTTGGGTGCAATTGTAAATGGGATAGATTCCTTGATTTGTCTCTCTTCTGTCTTGTTGTTGGTGTATAGGAATGCCACTGATTTCTGTGCATTGCTTTTATGTCCTGCTACTTTACTGAATTCCTGTATGAATTCTAGCAGTTTTGGGGTGGAGTGTTTTGGGTTTTCCAGATACAGTATCATATCATCTGCAAAGAGTGAGAGTTTGACTTCCTCTTTGCCGATTTGGATGCCTTTGATTTCTTTTTGTTGTCTGATTGCTGTGGCTAGGACTTCTAATACTATGTTGAATAGCAGTGGTGAGAGTGGACATCCCTGCCGCGTTCCTGACCTTAGGGGAAAAGCTCTCAGCCTTTCCCCATTGAGAATGATATTCGCTGTAGGTTTTTCATAGATGGCTTATATTATATTGAGGTTTATACCCTCTATCCCTATACTCTGAAGAGTTTTGATCAAGAAAGGGTGTTGTACTTTGTCAAATGCTTTTTCTGCATCTATTGAGAGGATCATATGATTCTTGCTCTTTCTTTTGTTAATGTATTGTATCACGTTGATTGATTTGCGGATGTTGAACCAGCCTTGCAGCCCAGGAATAAATCCCACTTGGTCATGGTGAATAATCCTTTTAATGTACTGTTGGAGCCTATTGGCTAGTATTTTGGTGAGAATTTTTGCATCCATGTTCATTAGGGATATTGGTCTGTAATTCTCCTTTTTGATGGGGTCTTTGTCTGGTTTTGGGATCAAGGTAACGCTGGCCTCATAAAATGAGTTTGGAAGTTTCCCTTCCATTTCTATTTTTTGGAACAGTTTCAGGAGAATACGTATTAATTCTTCTTTAAATGTCTGATAGAATTCCCCTGGGAAGCCATCTGGCCCTGGGCTTTTGTTTCTTGGGAGATTTTTGATGACTGGTTCAATTTCCTTAGTGGTTATAGGTCTGTTCAGGTTTTCTATTTCTTCCTGGTTCAATTTTGGTAGTTGATACATCTCTAGGAATGCACCCATTTCTTCCAGGTTATCTAATTTGCTGGCATAGAGTTGCTCATAATATGTTCTTATAACTGTTTGGATTTCTTTGGTGTTGGTTGGGATCTCTCCTCTTTCATTCATGATTTTGTTGATTTGGGACATTTCTCTTTTCTTTTTGATCAGTCTGGCCAGGGGTTTATCAATCTTGTTAATTTTTCAAAGAACCAGCTCCTAGTTTCGTTGATCTGTTCTACTGTTCTTTTGGTTTCTATTTCATTGATTTCTGCACTGATCTTTATGATTTATTTTCTCCTGCTGGGTTTAGGCTTTATTTGCTGTTCTTTCTCCAGCTCTTTTAGGTGTAGGGTTAGGTTGTGTATTTGAGACCTTTCTTGTTTCTTGAGAAAGGCTTGTATTGCTATATACTTTCCTCTCAGGACTGCCTTTGCTGTATCCCAAAGATTTTGAACAGTTGTGTTTTCATTTTCATTGGTTTCCATGAATTTTTTTAATTCTTCTTTAATTTCTTGGTTGACCCATTCATTCTTTAGTAGGATGCTCTTTAGCCTCCATGTATTTGAGTTCTTTCCGACTTTCCTTTTGTGATTGAGTTCTAGTTTCAAAGCATTGTGGTCTGAAAATATGCAGGGAATGATCCCAATCTTTTGGTACTGATTGAGACCTGATTTGTGACCTAGGATGTGATCAATTCTGGAGAACGTTCCATGGGCACTAGAGAAGAATGTGTATTCCGTTGCTTTGGGATGGAATGTTCTGAATATATCTGTGAAGTCCATTTGGTCCAGTGTGTCATTTAAAGTCTTTATTTCCTTGTTGATCTTTTGCTTAGATGATCTGTCCATTTCAGTCAGGGGGGTGTTAAATTCCCCCACTATTATTGTATTGTTGTCAATGTGTTTCTTTACTTTTGTTATTAATTGCCTTATCTAATTGGCTGCTCCCATGTTCGGGGCATAGATATTTACAATTGTTAGATCTTCTTGTTGGATAGACCCTTTAAGTAGGATATACTGTCCTTCCTCATCTCTTATTACAGTCTTTGTTTTAAAATCTAGTTTGTCTGATATAAGGATTGCCACCCCAGCTTTCTTTTGGTGTCCATTAGCATGGTAAATGGTTTTTCACCCCCTCACTTTCAATCTGGGGGTGTCTTTGGGTCTAAAATGAGTCTCTTGCAGACAGCATATGGATGGGTCTTGTTTTTTAATCCAATCTGATAGCCTGTGTCGTTTAATTGGGGCATTGAGCCCATTTACATTCAGGGTAACTATTGAAAGGTATGAATTTAGTGCCATTGTATTTCCTGTAAGGTGACTGTTAACTGTCTGTTGTCTGTGTTCGTTTCTGTTCTTTGCTGCTTTTAGGTTCTCTCTTTGCTTAGAGGACCCCTCGCAATATTTCTTGGAGGGCTGGTTTCGTGTTTGCAAATTCCTTTAGTTTTTGTTTGTTCTGGAAGCTTTTTATCTCTCCTTCTATTTTCAGTGATAGCCTAGCTGGATATAGTATTCTTGGCTGCATATTTTTCTCGTTTAGTGCTCTGAAGATATCTTGCCAGTCCTTTCTGGCCTGCCAGGTCTCTGTGGATAGGTCTGTTGCCAATCTAATGTTTCTACCATTGTAGGTTACATATCTCTTCTCCCGAGCTGCTTTCCGGATTTTCTCTTTGTCTCTGAAGCTCGTAAGTTTTACTATTAGATGTTGGGGTGTTGACCTATTATTATTGATTTTGAGAGGGGTTCTCTGTGCCTCCTGGATTTTGATGCCTGTTTCCTTCCTCACATTAGGGAAGTTCTCTGCTATAATTTGCTCCAATATACCTTCTGCCCCTCTCTCTCTCTTTTCTTCTTCTGGGATCCCAATTATTCTAATGTTGTTTCGTCTTATCATATCACTTATCTCTCGAATTCTGCCCTCGTGATCCTGTAGTTGTTTCTCTCTCTTTTTCTCAGCCTCTTTATTTTCCATCATTTGGTCTTCTATATCGCTGATTCTCTCTTCTGCCTCATTTATCCGAGCAGTTAGTGCCCCCATTTTTGATTGCACCTCATCAATAGCCTTTTTGATTTCGATTTGGTTAGATTTTAGTTCTTTTATTTCTCCAGAAAGCGTTTCTCTAATAACTTCCACGCTTTTTTCAAGCCCAGCTAGTATCTTCAAAGTCATGATTCTGAACTCTAGGTCTGACATCATACTAATGTCCGTATTGAGTAGGTCCCTGGCTGACGGTACTACCTCTTGTTCTTTTTGCTGAGGTGATTTCTTTCGTCTTGTCATTTTGTCCAGAGGAGAATAGATGAATGAGAGAACAAAATGCTAACAGGTTTACAACGTCCCCAGCAAATATACTGTATACAAATCAGAAAAGACCTGAAACCAGGGGAAAAGAAAGGGAAAGAAAGAAAAAAGAAAGAGAAAAAGAAGAAAAAAAAAAGAATAAAAAAGATAAAAACAAAAACATAACAATACCAAAAAAAGCAGAATATGATCAAATATGATCAGGCTAGTGCATAGATCAGTGCCACACACTAGATTTTAGGCGTATTTTGGTCTGTTAGAAAAAAGTGCCTTCTAAAATTTTAAAGGAAGAAAGACATATATGTACAAAATAAGGGTTGATACAATGAAGGGATGGAAGATGACTGTAAAGATGAAAGTTATAAAAGATTTTATAAAAGGACTTGGTAAGATAAGTTGTTTGAAAAAAGAAAGAAGATTTAAGAAAAAAAGAAAAAAAAAGGAAAAAGGGAGAGAATGTGATCAGGCAGGAGACTAGAACAAAGCCATACACTAGTGATTTAGGGTATATTTTGATCTGTTAGAAGAAACTGTACCTCAAAATTTTAAAGAGAGAACAACTTATATATATATGCCAAAAGTAAGGGTAACTACTATGAAGGGATAAAATATGACTCTAAAAATGAAAAATAAAAAATGTTTTTTTTTTAAAGGGATTGATAAGATGTTGGTTGAAAAAGGGAAAAAGAAAAATAAAAAAAAAACAGTCAACAAAAAATAACTTTGATGAAATAATGAATCATGGTAAAAAAAAAAAAAAAAAAAAGCCATGAATCTATGTGCAGTATTCCCCTAGCGCTGGAGTTCTCCCATTCTCCTTGATTGATCAACTTCGTCTTGGCTTGCTGGCTGTTTGTGCTGATCTTCTGGGGGAGGGGCCTGTTGCTGTGGTATCCAAATGTCTTTGCCGAAGGAGGAATTGCCCCGCCCTTGTCGGTCCGGGCTAAGGGAGCTGCTCCGGTTTGATCTCAGGAGCTTTTGTTCCCTGCAAGCTCTCGGTACAGATTTGGAGGACCAGGGCAGAAATGGTGGCCTCCCAATCTCCGCCCGGAGAATCTGAGAACTCGGGACCCCGCTCCTCAGTGTGCCCCCAGAGAAAAGCAGTCACTTCCGTGTCCCCGGTCTCCGGCCACACTCCGTGCTCACCCGGCCTGTGACCGAGCGTTGCTATCTCTGGCACCCGACCCCGCATGGAGTCTCCAAACCCAGCAGATCCCTGCACTGCGTTCCCGCACCGCTCCTCCCCAGGAAGGAAGGGGAGTTTCCCCGGATCTGCTGCTTGTTGGGTCCCTGCTGGGGGAGCCGTGCTCCGACTGGGCCGCAGACCACAGTTTATGGCAACCCTGAGCTGAGAGCCCACGACTCTGCTCCGTCTCTGCAGCCGGCTTCCCTGCTCTGATATCTGGGAGCTCTGGCGCACTCAGGCACCCCCGGTCTCTCTGTGACCCCAAGGGTCCTGAGACCACACTGTCCCGGGAGGATTCCACCGCCCACTTAGCCACTGCAGCGACGTCCCTCCGCCGAGCCAACTTATAAAAGGTCCGATTTTGTGCTCCGCGGCTCTATCACTTGCCAGAAGCGGCCGGCGAATGCCCCTACCCCGCCGTCTATCCTCCCGAATATCGCCTCGGATTCACTTCTCCGCACCCCCTACCTTCCAGTAAGTGGTCGCTTCTCTGTTCAGAGAGTTGTTGCTACTCTCCTGTTCGATCTCCTGTTGAGTTCGTAGGTGTTCAGAATGGTTTGATCCCTATTCAGCTGAATTCCTGAGACCAGACGAAATCTAGGTCTCCTACTCCTCCGCCATCTTGTTCCGCCCCCCAAGGGAAATGCTTATATCTTCAGGAAGCAAGTGGTTCGATGAACGCTGTATTCGATACCGAGTGTTTTCCCTGAGGGAATGCTAGGCACTTTTCGGATGTTCTAAGGCCTCCGTGCAACAAGGCTTCTCACTAGAGACACTTGTCGTGCTCTGGAATTTGCACTCTCCACAGTCTTTTTTTTTTTTTTCATTGTAAGGACAACCCCCTTCCATATACTTCCACACAAATATGGGAATTGGCTTTTCTCTGGTGGAAACAAGATGTGAGTGGACAGCGCGTTCCTCCATCTCTGGTATCTTGGAGGAAAGAATATGGCCCTATCGTGATCCTTCCACACAGAGAGGCTTGGAAGATTCTGGTTTGAGAAACTACAATGTTGCTGAAATGGCCTCCTCCACAACATTCTTTCTCCAAGTGAACGATACGGCATTTCCTCATGTTACCACACGTGGATCTGTTCGAAGCGATTTGTTAGGAAGTGTCGTGTACTTCAATGAAATTTGCTTGATTCGCAGGGTTCCTTTCTTTGAGCGAAGGGCATGGCACTTTGCCCATGGTTCTAGACAAACTTGCTCCAAATATTCTCGCTGGAGCGAACTTCCTCCTAGGGGAAGGTTGCATTTCCCAGAGACTCGAATCACAGAGGGAAGATTGGGGCATATTTAACAGGCTTCAACACACACATGCTAGAATGCTTCTCGCTGGAGAAACTGGTTGTTCTCTGAACGGTGCATGTCCCCAGCCTCGTTTCTAAGCATAAGGACATGTTCCCTATCCAAACCTTCATGCGTGAAACGGAAATCGCTTTTCTCTTCAGGAGACGAGATGTTAGTTGAAAGTGGCATTCCCCCCAGTTTTGTTTCTCAGAGAGGTGGTTACAGCATTATCCTGGTACTTCTCACCAATATAGCCTAGCAAGCTTCTCGCTTGAGGAAAATTGTTGCTCATGAACGTGGCCGTCTCCACAGACTGGTTTCTCCCTGACAGGGACATGCCCCTGAGTCTCCATGCCCAAATTGTGTGATCTCCAGAAATAAGATGTTACTGGTAAATGGCATTGTCCACAGCCTTGTTTCTCAGAGGCAAGGATATGGAACCCTGACAAAGCTTGCCCACTGCTGTGCTAGAAAGCTTCCTTTTGGAAGAAACTGTTTTTTGGTTGAAAGTTGTACTCTCCATTTACAGAGTTCTCCCAGATTTGGACAGGGCACCTTGCCTGTCTTTCCACACCTTGAATGGAATTCCCTCTCTCTTCTGTAAACCAGATATTCCTGGAACACAAGGAAAGATACCACTTGATTTTGCTAAATATGTGATTTTTTAAATGTATTTTTGGATTCAGTTTGCTAATATTTTATTGAGAATATTTGCATACATTACATCACGGATATTTGCCTCTCCCTCTCTTTGTTAGTGGAGACTTTGGTTTTGGTATCAGGATAATGCTAGCTTCATAGAATGAATTAGAATTTTGCCTTCCCTTTTTTGGAATATTATGAGAAGAATAGGAATTAAGTCTTTTTATGTGTTTGGTGGAATTTGTCTGTGAAGGCTATTGGTTTTGGACTTTTTCATCTTCAGTGATTTTGATTACTCATTCCCTTTCTTTGCTCACAGACTTCCGGGACATAAGAAAGAAGCAGTACATGATCCTTCCCTTGCTCGTACACTGGATTACAGTGAAGATGCTAGTGGAATCCTGAACGAAATTCAACAGAGGTCCCAGAAAATTGCTGAAAATCAGAGAAAGTATGGGCAAAACGTGAAGAGCAAGAGATCAAAGAAAGAATAGAAAGGGTTAAGAAGGCTCGGGAAGAACATGTGAAAGTCCAGAGGAAGGAAGATCCCAGAGCACAATCAGGAGCTCATATGGCTCTTTCCCAGGTGTCTTTCCTGGGGAATGCCTCGTAATTTTCCTGGAGGAATGCCTGGAATAGCAGGGCGCATGCCTGGAATGTCAGGAATGCCTGGGCTGAATGAAATTCTTAGTGATCCAGAGGTTCTCGCAGCCATGCAGGATCCAGAAGTTATGGTGGCCTTCCAGGATGTCGCCCAGAACACAGCGAATATGTCAAAATATCAGAGGTATCCAAAGTTTTATGGGTTTAAGTCATACTGGGTTTAATATACAATATAATGTTTATATGAGGTAATAGCCATAACAGTTGTATTTTCTTACGTGGCCAAACGATTTTATATTTAAATGGTAGGTTTCCACTTTGGTGAAATCTTACCATGTCAAAAGATGTTGGAAGGAGGAATTGGATGCCCTTGGCGTTCAGTCTTCTACTTAGGAAATACCTGTTGCAGTTGAAATTTATCTTACATCATTCCTCTCTGTAGTTTGGAGACTATGGGGTTTGAATTCATTGATATACATAGAGGGGAAAAAACAACTTGATCCAATGTGAATTATACAATTGATGAGATCCATCGTTCTTCATTGTGTGGTTGTTGGCGTTATGAGTAATTGTGCTCCTGCTTAGCTCTTAAATACTACATATCCCCTAATTCTCCTTTTTCTCCCTCCCTCTCCTCTAAGGAAAAAGAAATGATAGACTTTCCTATTGTACATTAAACTCTCAACACTAATTAAGACTAAGTCCAAGCAGTGTACCAGGAATTGCTAGGTTTCTACCTATCTTTCAATTTAAAGTACTAGTGCTTAAAAACATTTTCATTGGATGAGACCCTCTGTGCTTTGCTTGTTTGAAGTATCAGTGGTAAGAACAGTGAAGAAAATTCCATGGAATACAGTTTTGAAATAGTACATTTATGAAGTCAAGTATGATGATACAGGTACTAAGTCTTGGCTGTACACAAGCAGATAGAAAAGCAATCTGTTATATAAGTGAGAAAAGGCTGTAGGCTGACTGAGCATGCTTTTTAAAGCATTTAAAAATACTCAGCATATACACTTAATTTTGGGCTTGCCAGTAGTTTTTGTTGTTGTTGTTAATGTGGGTTCTCTCTCAAATTTTCTAATGTGTGATTGTATAACTTTGGGTTCCTTATTTGATTTACATATTATATATTACTGAAGTGCATTTTAACATTGCATATATTAGCATAAGTGGGTAAAAGTAAAATTGGTCTTCTGAAAACGTGTCCTGTGATTTTAAGTTCCACAAATACAAAATACATTCATTTTAATAGAAACTAAGGATCATTTCAAAACATTTCAAAAAATCATAGAAACAAATTTTTATATGCTACTGACCTAAGTTGATATTATATTAGACTAAAACCAGAAGACTTTTTTCTTGTGCTAACAATGATATAAGAAGGAAAAGTAAAGGAGAGCTTAAAATAAATAGTTATTGATTTCTAGCTACATTAAAAATAAAGTATGTTTTCCAACTGAAAAAATTTTAAATCTGTTTGATGTTATTTTCAAGCTGTTGTACATGTCTTCTTAGCTTTTTTGAAATGTAATAGTGGGCATAAAAAATAAAATTGAGCTTGTGTATTAATATCCTCTGCAAAATTCCATAATATTTAGTTATAATACTGCTAAGTATTTATTATAATGACCTAGGATTATGATTATATTCAATTATATGGAATTATAATTATTAACATATTATTAACACATTATTTGTTCTACTGTTTGACTACTTAATATTTCTTATGGATAGAATCATCTGCAAGTTAAAATAATTTTCTTTGTCCATTGTCCAAGTTTTAATTGGTCATTTGTAATTAACTGAATTATAATAGTCCTTCCGATATTATGAATGCAGGTCATTTGCAGATATCTTTTTCTCCCTTCCGTGGGTTTTAATTGGAAGATAAAAAATAAAATTACGGATGAAAATTTTACTCTAAGAATTCAGAGAACCCTTAGCATGCAGAAGTATGAATCAATGAACATAAAGACTGATCAGTCGAAATTGTGGAGCATGAGAAGCAGAACAAAAATGAATGAAGAAAAATATAACAAAGACTAAGAACTATAAGACACTAGAAAGTAAACCAATATTCACATAAAAATAGTGAATTATCCTCTCCAAAACGAGAGGAGAGAAATGAGTACAAAAAATAGTTGTTTTGGTCAAAAACTTCTAAAAAATTGTGAAATAAAGATATGATAAACTTCAAATATCTCAAGAAATTTCAATCAGAATAGAATCAGAAAGATCCACAATGAGACAATTATATTAAAATTTCAAAAGACAAAGACATCTGAATCTTGCAAGCAGCAAGGTAAATTTGAATCATTGTGCATGAGACAACCACAATGAGATTTCATATATAATAAAAGCCAGAAACAGTGGTATGGAATACTTAAAGAGGAAAAAGGAGAAAATATTACTGTCAACCAAGAGTTCTATATGTGGTCAAACCAATTTTTGAAAAATTAAAACATTCTCATATAAACTAGAGAGAAAGGGCGTCAGGTGACTCAGTCAGTTGTTTCCTACTCCTGATTTTCACTCCGGTCATGATCTTGTGGTTGTGGGATCCAAACTGTGTCAGGCTCCAACTCCGTTAGGGTGTCTCCTTCAGATTCTATCTACCTCTCACTTTTCCTTCCCTCCGTCTGTCCCCACTCATGCTCTCACTCTGTTTAAAATAAATAAATAAATAAATAAAATCTTAAAAAAATAAAGAAATAAACTAGAGTTGAGAAATTTTATCACTAGCATGCCTGTTAATTAAAACATGCCAGCATAAATATTGAAGACTTAAATGAAATGACACAACACAGTAATTGGAAGCAACCTAAAGAAATAAACATGATTAAGGGGAATCACATCATTACCTATGAAATGAATATTCCTGTATTTTTAGAATGCCTCTTCAGTTCTACAGGGAATAATAGACAAACAAAGACAGATTATGTGTTGTGATAAACAGGCAGTTTATACTGTATAGGTAAACATGCAATGCATGACAATACAGGAGGGACAGGCGTGTATAGAAACAAATATTTATATGCTACTGACCTAAGTTGATATTATATTAGACTAAATTTTTATATTCAAGATAACATATGTAATCCTTAATATATCTACTAAAAATAACTTTAAAATGCACAGAAGAGGAAATGAGAAAACAATCCATGAGATACAAAGGAAGGTAGTAATAGATATATTAATGAAGAAAAAATATACAACATATGGAAAAGAAATAGCAAATGGCAGTAGAAAATTCTTTCTCATCAATGACTTTAAATGCACAGGAATTAGGAGGAAGAGAGCAAGATGGCAGAGGAGTAGGAGACCTGGATTTCATCTGGTCTCAGGAATTCAGCTGGATAGGGATCAAACCATTCTGAACACCTACAAACAACAGGAGTTGGAAGAAAAGAATAGGAACAACTCTCTGAAGAGAAAAGCAGACAGGTTCTGGATTGTAGGACGTGCGGAGAAGTGAATCTGAAGCGATATTCTGGAGGATAGACAGCGGGGGAGGGGGCCTCCGTTGGCAGATTCTGGCACCTGATAGTGCCATGGAGCACAAAATCGGAACTTTTAGAAGTCGGTCCTTCTGAGGGACGTCACTGCAGTGGCTAAGCTGGGGTTGGAAACCTCGCAGGACAGTGTGGTCTCAGGACCCTCGGGGTCACAGAAAGTCTCGGGGTGCCTGAGTGCAGCAGAGCTCCTTGGTATCAGAGCAGGGAACCTGGCTGCAGAGATGGAGCAGAAGCATGGACTCTCAGCTCAGGGTTGCCATAAAATGTGATCGGTGACAGTCGGGCCACTGTTCATCCAGCAGGGACACAACATGCGCTAGATCCAGGGAGACTCCCCTTCCTACCCAGGGAGGAGCTGCGTGGGAGCACACCTCAGAGATTTTCTGGGTTTGGATACTTCACACGGGGTCGGTTGCCAGAGATCGAAACCCTCGGTCACAGGCTGGGTGAGGACGGAGTGCTGTTGGAGACCAGGGAAAGAAGAGTGACTGATGGCTTTTCTCTGGGGGTGCACTGAAGACCCGTAACCCATTTTCTTGGCTTCTCCTGGGTGGAGATTGGGAGGCTGCCATTCCCACTCTCGTCCTCCAAAGCTATACGGAAAGCTTGCAGGGAACAGAAGCTCCCTAGAGAAAACCCAATCAGATTGCTTAGCGTGGCCTAGCAAGGGCAAGGCAATTCCTCCTCCAGCAAAGACATTTGGGTACCATGGCAACAGGTCCCTCTACCACAAAATCAGCACGAACAATGAGCCAAGACCAAGTTTACTGATCAATGAGAATGGGAGAACTCCAGCGCTAGGGGATTACTGCACTTAGAAGTCATGGCTTTTATACCATGATTTATTAGTCTTCAAATTTAATATTTTTTACTGTCTTTTTTTTCCCAATTGTTCATTTTCCCTTTTTCAAGCAAAATCTTATCAATCCCTTTATAAGAAAGAAAACTATTTTTCATATTTAGAGTTATATTCTATCCCTTCATATTAGTTACACTTATTTTTGACACACACACACACACATATATATATATATATATAAGTTGTTCTCCCTTTAAATTTTTGAGATACAGTTTCTTCAAACATATCAAAATATACCCTAAATTTCTAGTGTATGGCTTTTTTCTAGCCTTCTGACTGATCATATTCTCTCCACCTTTTTTTAAATCTTTTTTTCTTTCTTTTATTAAATCCTCTACTTTCTTTTTTCAAACACCTTCTTATCAATTCCATTTTTAAATATTTTTATAATTTTCATCTTAACTATCATATTCTATCCCTTCATCGTATCAACCCTTATTTTATACATATTTAAGTCTTTCTATTTTTAAAATTTTAGGAGGCACTTTCTTCTAACAGACCAAAATACACCGAAAATCTAATATGTGGCACTGATCTATGCACCAGCCTGATCATATTTGATCATATTCTGTTTCTTTTCATTGTTCTGTTTTTATTTGTATCTTTTTTTTTCTCCCTTGCTTTTTCTTTCCTTTCCCTCCTTTTCCCCTGGTTTCTGGTCTTTTCTGATTGGTTTAGACTATATTTTCTGGGGATGTTGTTAACATGTTAGCATTTTGTTCTCTCACTCATTTTTATCCTCTGGACAAAATGACAAGACGAAAAAAATCATCTCAACAAAAAGAACAAGAGGTAGTACCGTCTGTCAGGGACCTACTCAATATGGACATTAGTACAATGTCTGAACTAGAGTTCACAATCATGATTTTAAATATACCAGCTAGGCTTGAAAAAAGCATGGGGATTATTAGAGAAACACTTTCTGGAGAAATAAAAGAACTAAAATCTAACCAGGACAAAATCCAAAAGGTTATTAATGAGGTGCATTAAAAAATGGGGGGACTAACTCCTAGGATAAATGAGGCAGAAGAAAATATGACTCTAAAAATGAAAAATAAAAAATGTTTTTTTTTATGGGATTGATAAGATGTTGGTTGAAAAAGGGAAAAAGAAAAATAAAAAAAAACAGTCAACAAAATCAGTGATATAGAAGACCAAATAATGGAAAATAAGGAAGCTGAGAAAGAGAGATAAACAATTACTTTATCACCAGGGCAGAATTAAGCAATACCATAAGATGAAACAACATTAGAATAATTGGGATCCCAGAAGAAGAAGAAAGAGAGAGAGGGGCAGAAGGTATATTGGGGCAAACTATAACATAGAACTTCCTAATGTGGGGAAGGAAACAGGCATCAAAATCCAGGAAGCAGAGAGAATCCCTCTCAAAATCAATAAAAATAGGTCAACACCCCGATCTCTAATAGTAAAACTTACGAGTCTCAGAGACAAAGAGACAGTCTTGAAAGCACCTCGGGAGAAAAGATATGTCACTTAGAATGGTAGAAACATTAGATTCACTACAGATGAATCCACAGAGCCCTGGGAGGCAAGAAAGGACAGGCATGATATTTTCAGGGCATTAAAAGAGAAAAATATGCAGCCAAGAATACTATATCCAGCTAGGTTGTCATTGAAAATAGAAGGAGAGATAAAAAGCTTCCAGGACAAATAAAAACTAAAGGAATTTGCAAACACGAAACCAGCCCTACAAGAAATAATGGAAGGGGTCCTCTAAGCAAAGAGAAAGCCTAAAAGCAGCATAGACCAGAAGGAAAACAGAAAATATGCAGTAACAATCACCTTACAGGCAATACAATGGCACTAAATTCATATTTTCAATATTTACCCTGAATGTAAACGGGTAAATTCCTGAATCAAGAGACACAGGCTATCAGATTGGATTAAAAAACAAGACCCATCAATATGCTGTCTGCAAGAGACTCATTTTAGCCCCAAAGACACCACCGCATTGAAAGTGAGGAGGTGGGAAACCATTTACCATGCAAATGGACACCAAAAGAAAGCTAGGGTGGCAATCCTTATATCAGACAAATTAGCTTTAAATCAAAGACTGTAAAAAGAGTTGAGGAAGACACTATAAATTACTTAAAAGGTCTATGCAACAAAAAGATCTAACAATTGTGAATATCTATGCCCTTAACATAGGAGCAGCCAATTATATGAGGCAATTAATAACAAAAGCAAAGAAACACATTGACAACAATACAATAATAGTGGGGGACTTTAACACCCCCCTGACTGAAATGTACAGTTCATCCAAGCAAAACATCAACAAGGAAATAAAGACTTTAAAGACACACTGGAACAAATGGAATTCACAGACATATTCAGAATATTCTATCCCAAACAATGGAATAGACATTCTTCTCTAGTGCCCAAGGAACATTCTCCAGAATAGATCACACCCTAGGTCACAAATCAGGTCTCAACTGGTACCAAAGTTTTGAGATAATTCCCGGCATATTTTCAGATCACAATGCTTTGAAACTAGAACTCAATCACAATAGGAAAGTCGGAAAGAACTCAAATACATAGAGGGTAAAGAGCATCCTACTGAAGAATGAATGGGTCAACCAGGAAATTGAAGAAAAATTAAAAAAAAATTCATGGGAACAAATGAAAATGAAAACACAACTGTTCAAAATCTTTGGGATACAGCAAAGGCAGTCCTGAGAGGAAAGTATATAGCAATACAAGCCTTTCTCAAGAAACAAGAAAGGTCTCAAATACACAACCTAACCCTACACCTAAAGGAGCTGGAGAAGAAAGAGCAAAAAGAGCCTAAACCCCCCAGGAGCAGAGAAATAATAAAGATCAGAGCAGAAATCAATGAAATAGAAACCAAAAGATCAGTAGTAAATATCAACGAAACTTGGAGCTGGCTCTTTGAAAGAATTAACAAGATTGATAAACCCTGGCCAGACTTATCAAAAAGAAAGAGAAATTACCCAAAGCAACAAAATCGTGAATGAAACAAGAGAGATCACAAACAACACCAAAGAAATAAAAACAATTATAAGAACATATTCTGAGCAACCCTATGCCAGCAAATTAGATAACCTGGAAGAAATGGATGCATTCCTAGAGATGTATCAACTACTAAAATTGAATCAGGAAGAAATATTAAACCAGAACAGACCTATAACCTCTAAGGAAATTGAAGCAGTCATCAAAAATCTCCCAAGAAACAAAAGCCCAGGGCCAGATGGCTTCACAGGTGATTTCTACCAATCATTTAAAGAAGAATTAATACCTATTCTCCTGAAACTGTTTCAAAAAATGGAAATGGAAAAAAATTCCAAACTAATTTTATGAGGTCATTAATAACTTGATCCGAAAACCACAAAAAGACCTCATCAAAAGAATTACAGATTAATATCCTTGAACATGGATGCAAAAATTCTCACCAAAATACTAGCCAATACGGTCCAACAGTACATTAAAATGATTATTCACCACAACCAATTGGGATTAATTCCTGCGTTGCAAGGTTGTTTCAACATCCACGAGTCAATCAACGTGATACAATACAGTAACAAACGAAAGAACAAGAATCATATGATTCTCTCAATAGATGCAGAAATAGCATTTAACAAAGTACAGCATCCTTTCTTGATCAAAACTCTTTTTTTTAAAGATTTTATTTATTTATTTGAGAGAGAGAGAATGAGAGATAGAAAGCACGAGAGGGAAGAGGGTCAGAGGGAGAAGCAGACTCCCCGCTGAGCAGGGAGCCCGATGTGGGACTTGATCCCGGGACTCCAGGATCATGACCTGAGCTGAAGGCTGTCGCTTAACCAACTGAGCTACCCAGGCGCCCTTGATCAAAACTCTTTAGAGAATAGGGATAGAGGGTACATACCTCAATATCATAAAAGCGAATATCATTCTCAATAGGAAAAACTGAGAGCTTTCCGCCTAAGGTCAGGAACACGGGAGGGAGGTCCAATATTACAACTGTTATTCAACATAGTATTAGAAGTCCTAGCCACAGCAATCAGACAACAAAAATAAATCAATGTCATCCAAATCGGCAAAGAGTAAATCAAACTCGCACTCTTTGCAGATGATATGATACTGTATGTGGAAAATCCAAAGACTCCACCCCAAAACTGCTAGAACCCATACAGGAATTCGATAAAGTGGCAGGATATAAAATCAATGCACAGAAATCAGTGGCATTCCTAGGCACCAAAAATAAGACAGAAGAGAGAGAAATTAAGGAGTCGATCCCATTTACAATTGCACCAAAAACCATAAGGTACCTAGGAATAAATCTAACCAAAGAGGCAAAGGATCGGTACTCAGAGAAGAATAAAATACTCATGAAAGAAATTGAGGAAGGCACAAAGAAATGGAAAAACCTTCCATGATCCTGTATTGGAAGAAAAAAAAAAACACTGTGAAGATGTTAATGCTACATAGAGCAATCTACATATTCAATGCAATCCCCTTCAAAATACCATTCACTTTTTTCATAGAAATTGAACAAATAATATTAAAATTTGTATGGAACCAGAAACGACCCCGAATAGCCAGAGGAATGTTGAAAAATAAAAGCAAAGCTGGCGGCATCACAATTCCGTAATTCCAGCTCTATTACAAAGCTGTCATCATCAATATTGTATGGTACTGGCACAAAAACCGACACATAGAGAGAGAGCCCAGAAATGGACCCTCAACTCTATGGTCAACTGATCTTTGACAAACAGGAAAGAATGTCCAATGGAAAAAAGACAGTCTCTTCAACAATTGGTGTTGGGATAATTGGACAGCTACACGGAGAAGAATGAAACTGGACCGTTACACCACACACAAAAATAGACTCCAACGTTTGAAAGACCTAACTGTTAGAGAGGAATCTTTCAAAATCCTAAAGGAGCACACAGGAAGCACCGTCTTCAACCTCTGCCACAGCAAATTCTTCCTAGAAACATCGCCAAATGCAAGGGGAGTAAGGGCAATAATGAACTTTTGGGATCTCATCAAGTTAAAAAGCTTTTGCACAGGAAAAGAAACAATCCACAAAACCAAATGACATCCGACAGAATGGGAGAAAATATTTGCAAATGACATATCAGATAAATGGCCAGTATCCAAAATCTATAAAGAACGTATCAAACTCAACTCCCAAAGAACAAATGATCCAATCAAGAAATGGGCAGAAGATATGAACAGACCTTATTTCCAAAGAAGACATTTAAATGTCACATGGAAGTGCTCAAAATTGCTCGACATCAGGGAAATCCAAATCAAAACCATAATGAGATACCACTTCCCACCAATCAATATGGCTAAAATTAGGAAGTCAGCAAATGACAGCTGTTGGCGGGCATGGGGAGAAAGGGGAACCCTCCTACACTATTGGTGGAAATGCAAGCTCGTGCAACTACTCTGGAAAACAGTATGGAGGTTCCTCAAACAGTTGAAAATAGAGCTACCACACGATCCAGGAATTGCATTCCTGGGTATTTGCCAGAAAGATACAAATGTCGGGATCCGAAGTCGTATGTGTACCCCAATGTTTATAGCAGGAATATCCACAATAGCCAAAATGTGGAAAGAGCCAAGATGTCCATCGACAGATGAATGAATAAAGAAGATGCCGTATATATACACAGTGGAATATTATGCAGCCTTCACAAGGCATGAGATCTTGCCATTTGCAACGACGTGGATGGAACTGGAGGGTGTTATGCTGAGTGAAATAAGTCAATCAGAGAAAGACATGTATCATATGACCTCACTGATATGAGGAATTCTTAATCTCAGGAAAGAAACTAAGGGTTGCTGGAGTGGGTGGGGGGAGGGATGGGTGGCTAGGTGATAGACATTGGGGAGGTTATGTCCTATGTTCAGCGTTGCAAAACTGCTGAATCACAGATCTGTACCTCTGAAACAAATAATGCAATATATGTTAAGAAAGAAAAAGAATAAGAAGATAGCAGGAGGGAAGAATGAAGGGGGTAAATCGGAAGGGGAGACGAACCATGAAAGACGATGGGCTCTGAAAAACAAACTGAGGGTACAAGAGGGGAGGGTGTGGGGGAATGGGTAACCTGGTGATGGATATTAAATAGGGCACGTTCTGCATAGAGCACGCGGTGTTATGCACAAACAATGAATCATGGAACACTACATTAAAAACTAATGATGTAGGGCGCCTGGGTGGCTCAGTTGGTTAAGCAACTGCCTTCGGCTCAGGTCATGATCCTGGATTCCCGGGATCGAGTCCCACATCGGGCTCCCTGCTCAGCGGGGAGTTTGCTTCTCCCACTGACCCTCTTCCCTCTCGTGCTCTCTATCTCTCATTCTCTCTCTCTCAAATAAATAAATAAAATCTTTAAAAAAAACTAATGATGTAATGTTTGCAGATTAACATAAAAATTAAAAAATATAAAGAAAAAAAGAAGACATACAGATAACGAACTTGTGCATAAGAAGGTGCTCAACATCACTAATGATAGGGGAAATGTCATTCAAAACCAGAAAGTGATATCACCTCATATCTAATAAGATGGACATCATCAAAAAAAAAGACATAAATGCTACAGAGAAGTATAGAAAATGGAATCCTGTGTAATGTTGGTGGGAATGTATTTTGGTGCAGCTACTATGGAAAACTATATAGGGGTTCCTCAGAAATATAAAAATAGAACTACCATGTGATCCAGCAATTCCACTTCTGTGAATATATCCAAAGGAAACTAAAACCCTATGTCAAAGAGATAACTGCACCCCATGTTCACAGCAGTATCATTTATTTACTATAGTCAAGATGTTGAAACTAACGAAGTGTCCATCAACAGATAAATGAATTTAGAAGTTTTAGTATATAAGAATTTTTCAAAAAATAAAAGTTTCTTTGGAAATTAAAATCAAGGTCAAAAGCGGAAAATCTAGACAGAAAAGTTGGAAGATTAAATTAAGAAAAACTCCCAGGAGGTAAAACAAAACAACAAAGAGAGACAAGAGATTAGAACATTAGAGTACCAATTCAGAAATTTCAACATAATGCTAAAAGTTCCAGAAAAAAAAAAAACAGAGAAAATAAAGAGAAGGATATCACCAAAGTATATATATTTTTAATGTCCCAGAATGTAAGTTTTCAGATTGAAATGTTCGAAGCAGTACACCAACTACAGGTGAAAAAAAAAATCTATCCAAAATCACATCATTAAGAAATTTCAAAATATTTAGAATTCTATCCCCAGCCAAACCAACAACAGAACAAAGATATGTTTATTCAAAGTTTCAAAAAAATTACCACTCATGTACCCTTTTCTGGGAAGCTACTGAAGGACGTTCAACAACACAAGGCAGTTTTGGAGAAGGGAGGAGGAAGGCATCAAATCAGGAACTGCGAAACACAAGGGAAGTCAGAGGCAAAAACAATCCCCGAGGTAATGAAAGGGACCTCAAGATCATTGTTCTATACCAAGTCCAGAGAGTTGTCATTAAAGACTATAGTAAGTTAGAGGTCTATGGAGTAGACCCTGAGAAGAGATTTCGTCAAAAGATGAAATTAATATAATAATTATTGTGTTTGAAAATATGGAGGGAAGATATACTCTCTCTAGCTGGTGCTTGGGTTTGAGTTAATAAAAAGAACATTAAAACAAACAAACAAACAACAAACAAATAAAAAAATAAGTAAAATACATGTACATGAATGAAACTAGTTAAGTAAAAGACAATATTTGTAATAATGGAAACCATCTTCCAACTTTATACTTTCTATAAGAGATTGACTCTTGGGTTTCAACTCAGGACCCTGAGATTAAGACCTGAGTTGAGATCAAGGGTCACCACTTGATAGTAGAGGAAAGATGGCAGAGGAGTTGGGGACCCAATTTCAAATGTTCCCCGAATTTAGCTGGATATCTACCAGACCACACTGAGCACCCACGAAAACAACCTGAGATTTAAGAAGATCCGATCTCTACGAACACAATATCAAAGGCTGTTGGTTTTGAGGTACGAAGCGGGCAGCCCTGATTCTGTGGGCAATTATCAGAGGATAAATGGCAGCGGGTAGGTGCCTGCCCACTGGGACCCTGTACAGACAGTGACTGAAACCCTCACGTGCTGGGGATCAGGCAGAGACTCACAGACCAGTAGTGGTGGAGAAAGGACTTTACCGCAGCCCCCGGGCGGAAACCCGAGTTGGGGCCTCTCCTCGGACCTGGGAGCAGCTGGTGGTTTTAGAAACACAAAGGGCAGAGACATGCTCCGACCTGGAGGCAGGACTGGGGGTGCTACAAAGGGGTGCACAAACCGGGACGCTGCAGTTTATAGTAGCATGGACAGAAAAGGAGACGTTCTGGCCTGGAGAGCTCACTGAAGAATCGACTGCGGTCTCTCTGCCTTGAGGCAGAGGGTTGGAAAGTGTCTCTTCTGCTCTGACTTGCGGATGAGATGCAGAAAGTCTCCAGGGAAAGCCACCAGAGAACAGAAGCCCCCAAAACTGATTCCAGCTGAGAACCTCCCCTCCAACAGGGGAGCAGGGCCACTCTGCACAAACAAGGTTGCCTGAGTAACAGCGTGGCATGCCTCTTCCCCGGAAGACAGTCTGGGAAAATAAGAGGCCAGGAACACTAAGGTCCCAAGAAAACAGCTGCATCTTGCTTGGGGTCTGGTCAATAGTTTGGATTCTTTACTTTCCATCAAACATCTATTAACAGAATAACTAGGAAGAGGAACCACTAAAAGAGAAAAGACTCAGAGATTATGACTTATGGTGCAAATTTACAAATGGATGTAGATATAACCAAGATGTCGGAGATGGAATTCAGGGTAACAATTGTGAAGACAATGGCTAGAAGGGAGAAATCAATTAATGGCAACATAGAGTCTGTAAGGGCAGAAATGAAAACTCCACTGGCAAAACTTAAAAATGCTATCAATGAGAACTAATCCAATCTAGATAATCTAACAGCTAGGGTAAGTGAGGCAGAAGAATGAATAAGCGACCTGGAAGACAATATAATAGATAAAAAGGGAAAAGAGGAGCCAGGGAAGAACAACTCAGAATCCATGAAAATAGAATCAGAGAAAGAAGTGACAACATGAAGAGTTCCAATGTCAGAATAAGCGGAATCTCGGAAGGAATGGAAAGAGAGAGAGGACTAGAAGATGTATTTGAGCAAATTGTAGCTGAGAACTTCCCTAATCCAGGGAAAGAAACAAACATTCATGTCCTAGGGGCAGAGAGGACCCCTATAGGCAATAATTACCTCTTTGACATTGCCCATAGCAATTTCTTTCATGATACATCTCCAAAAGGTGTGAAAAAAAGCAAAAATGTACTTTTGTGCCTGCATCATGATTAAAAGTTTCTGGCACAGAAAAGGAAACAGTCAACAAAACAAAGAGGTAACCCACAGAATGGGAGAAGATATTTGCAAAAAACACTCCAGGTAGAGGGCTGGTATGCAAGATCTATAAAGAACTTCTCAAATTCAACACCCAAAAAACAAATAATCAAATCAAAAAGTGGCCTGAAGTTATGAAAAGACACTTCTCTGAAGAAGCCATACAAATGGCTAATGGACACATGAAAAAATGTTCATCATCATTAGCCATCAGGGAAATTCAAATCAAAACCACATTGAGATATCACCTTACAGCAGTTAGAATGGTAAAAATGGACCAGGAAAGAAACAACAAATGTTGGAGAGGTTGTGGAGAAAGGGGAACTCTCTTACATTGTTGGTGGGAATGCAAGTTGGTACAGCCACTTTCGAAAACAGTGTGGAGGTGCCTCAAAATTTAAAAATAGAGCTACCCTAAGACCCAGCAATTCCACTCCTGGGTATTTACCCCAAAGACACAGATGTAGTGAAAAGAAAGGCCATATGCACTGGGAGAAGGAAGGGAAAATGAAGGGGGGTGGGAATCAGAGGGAGAGAAGAACCATGAGAGACGATTGACTCTGAGAAGCAAACAGGGTTTAGATGGGAGGGGGGATTGGTTAGTTCAGTGATGGGTATGAAGGAGGGCACATACTGCATGGTGCACTTGGTGTTATATGAAAACAATAGATCGTGAATCACCACGTCAAAACTAGTGAGGTATTGTATGGTGACTAACATAACATAATAAAATTAAAAAAACAAATATTGATCAAAAAGAGAGAAGCATTTATGTATAACATTTAACCATATTGTTAAACTCTATTCTCTATAATTACACATCTGAGTACTAAATAATGGTGATTAAAGGCATATGGGCATAGATGGCCATGGTATTCTCATGAAACTCCATGAAGAAATCAGGATTTCTTATATAGAGTAATGATTGCAAACTTTTCCTCTGTAGCCATAGATTGAAAATATGTCTTGATGCAGTAAGATGAAAAGAATGGATTGTTCAGGTCAGTATTTCATCCCAATTCCAGCTTTCTCAGAGGCCAAGGGAATGAATTTTTTCATTGTAATGCACACTAGTTGGGATTCTGCCATAGACACAGAGCTAGTAAGTATGTAGCAAATTCTCTCAGGGAATGACTTGTCAAAGTAGAAAATGGAGAAAATATTGTGACAGGCAGAGAAATTATCCTATATATCGATGAAACAACAGAAAAAAGCCTTTATAGCAGCATTAACCCGAATTTCCAAGTTTGCATAATGGCCAAAAAACTGGAAACTAGAAATTAGTGCATGCCGTGATAACTAGTGATGCTAGATTCCTTAAGTCAAACTCATTATCTGAGTGTACATAACTGTGAGCTACGCTTTAAATAAAATTTCCACAGAAGAGTAAGACCAATTACGTTAATACGAAAAGACATGGGATGTTCAGTCACAAAATCAGATTTTGATTGGCTTAAACCAACATTCACTTATTGTTCATTCAGTATATACATATAAAAATATATTTGACAGCAACTGTGCTCAATCTGTGCTGATGTCCAAGACAAAGTAAAGGGGTTCCACCTAAGAGTTGTATGATGGGAACTGACATTGCTAAAAAGAGTTTGAATGTAATTCAAAATGGATAATAGAATAGAAACTTAAGAACCTGCTCAGGTAACCAGTTCTCTCTAAAGAGTTGTTAACTATGCTGAATTTCAGGGCTCAGAATTTAAAAGGCATCAAAAAAAGCATAAGGGATTAAGCCTGAAATAGGCTGTGGTTGGTGTCAGAAAGGAACATAAATGTATCCTTTAAAAAATAAAAAAGTTGGGCTAATGAGGGGAGGAAAGGAAGGCACAAAAGGGAATGTTTTGAGATCATGAGGGCAAAACAGGCCTTTGATAATACCACCTGTATTACCATTCTGTATACCACCTGTATACAATTCTGAGACATGCAGTACTTTTTAATGAGAGTGTTATACTTTCCACTATGAATATATTTTTAATGAAAACCTTTGCCAACTCAAATCCAAGGAGTCTTCTAAATAACTGGGAGAATATAATGTAATTGAGAAAATACTAATGTGAATACTATGCATTTGTCTTTTCTAGATTTCATTGACATGTATCTCTTTCACATCAATATGTTTTAAGGTTATATTTATTGCAGAGCACATACAAGTGGGGGGACGGGCAAATGGAGAGGGCGTCAGCTTCCGGACACAATTCTGCAATGACATAAGGCTCGATCCCAGGACCCTGTGATCATAACCTGAGCCGGAAGCAGACATTTAACAACTGAACCACCCGGGCGCCCCCTTCCACATCATTGTAATTTATGCCCTCATTTTATTGATCTTGGACCTTTTCTGAAATTACTTAACTCCAAATGCTACTTTCCCTTTGCTCTCATTCTTTTTTAAATACCTATAATTTATTTAGGATGTATGTCAACTGTTCTTGCCAAAGGACAAAAATATACAATAAATAAAATCAAGAATTTTACCCTGAATTATTTCAAAAAATAAACATAATGAAACCATAAAGATAAACATGTAATTTTATTATTCAAGTAACAGAATTGCCAATATGTAGTCAATAGCCAACAAATGATAACCTTTTATATCTTGCATAATGACAGTCCTTTGATAGATCAGTTGTAATTAGAATGAGGTGCATACGATGGAGAGGGTTGACGAGTTGACCTTGAAAGTGAGGTAGCAGAAGTATCACCTATCATTGGCATTGGGCACCATGTCTTGTTGGCCGGTTGCAGGTTAGAAAAACGAACCTCACTGCTGACAAATCAGCATATCTAGTTGGAAAAGTGGAAGGCTCCACCATCATTCCCAAATAAGTGCTCTGTAAGGGAGATATGATATGGTACCTAGATGGAGAAGTTGTAGTTGTAACAAAGTTCACAATGTGGCCATTTCCTTGAGTGTAGCTGCTCTGTGAGTGCACATGAAAAGTGGTCAACTGGTTTAAAGTAGCATGTGGCTCCATTCCAATTTGTTCCGATGGTCTAACTGACATTGCTGATGCAGGAGAAAAATCAATTCTCATCGGGTCCGTTGTAGTAGCAATTCTCTGGCTGGGAGAAAGCTTCCTTATTAGAGGCATATTTACGTTGGTGGAGTTTGAACATACCTTTCTCCAGACGCACCTGTGAGTCAGCTTGAGACCCTGTCCCTCCCCCCATTCCCCTCTCCACTATTTGTGCAAACTCTCTCTCTCAAATAAATAAATAAATAAAATAAATAAATCATAAAAAAAGATACTCCATCCAGATGCAGGTTCATGAATTTTGACAATTTTTTCATTCAAACATTTTTGTTGCAAAATTGTAAAGATGTGTATTTATATTATAGGGCACTTCCTTAATTTTCCATATGCAATTTTTATCGGGGGCCTAGTGGTTATTTATGGCTACAAACAAAGGGATGTATATGTAGAGAAAACAACGAGTTAATGGGAGGAACAGAAAGCTGAAATCATATTAAATATAGAAAAGTTTCTTCAGGTAGGGAAAAGGACAGTTTGGGGATTTTAGGGAAAATATTGTCTAATTCAAATGTCATCTGAGTCCAAATTTTAAACCTTACCTCCATAAAGATAAAAGAAATGGGCTATTTTATCTGGAAATCATGAATAGAATAGGTTGTTATCTTCTTAGCTATATAGAAGAATAAGATTTCTGGCTTTACGAACTTTCTATCACTTAGGAAGGGATGCACCTTACATTCTCTCTGGTTAGTGCTTACTCTAACTAAACTGTTTTCTTTCTCTTCTGTCTTTGTGAAGAGGTTTTATAGACTGAATGCAGATTTTGTTTTTAATTATATTCCTCCAGGATGTGTTATATTGAACATGTTGGCTACATGAAAAGGAACAGGCAGATGAGAGAAGGTTAAGTTTGCAAAATGAAATAGGAGACAGGAACAGTCATGTTCAAGGTAGGTGAATAAAGCCCTTCATTTCGGTAGAAGTCCTAAGAGATTTCAGGTTGAACATAAAATCCCCTATGGTTTGAACATGCTCCAATACTATAGGACAGCAAATAAGGAGCAGCTCCAACAGCTCCATTTCTGTTGCTTCTACATATCCCATTCTCTGCCTAAACCGAGATATTTGCAATACTTGTATCTGTCATAAATCTTGTGACTTTAAGGTTTGTTTTTCTGGAGGCTTGAGGGTAGAGACTCTGTCAACTGAGTCTATGTGAGACGAGAAGTTGCTGATGAGCACTCTCACGTTAGACAATGGATAATGTACTACAAATTCTGTAGTTCCTAATTAGTAGAATGATGAACTATTTAATTTTTTAAGCTAAACCTCAACCTTATGGTACATCACATAGTAAAGAAATTAAAAATAAATAAAATAAATAAATAAATCTCAACCAAGTGGCAGAAAGTCAGTGTAATTTGAGTTAGTCAGATATTTTGCAGCACAGGCAATGTGAAATAAAAAAAAATGTGCACCCATGTACATACACCTGAAGTCCCTCGCTCTGTGACTGTTCCCTTTAAATTTACAACTTAAATTTTCAGACTACCAATGACTACTTTTAAACTCTGAGGTTTCCTGTATGTAGGTGTTTCACAGGTATTTTCTAAAAATAATATTTCCAGGTCAGCATACATGTACTGAGGAGACAGGAGTGGATTGGGCTAGGCTGGGAGAAAGGTATAATCTTTAATATCTATACATTTGATTTATGGATTACTGGGGTGATAATCGATTTCATTTCTTATAATATTGATTTCCTTCTTCCCTTAAGCTCAGTTGTCTCCAGTTATTTAGTCATGTCTTTCTTTAGGCTTTTCATCTCCTTTTGTAATATCTCAGATCTCCCTCTTTTCACCAACTCATATCTATTTCCCTCTCTCCCTCCCTTTTTTTATCATATTCATGTAGTCATTCTGGATTTAAAAAGCTTTTAAAATAATATCTTTCTTTTGCTAACATTGTATCTTTAGCTTACATTATTTCAAAAGAAAATGTTTATGACATCTTTGTGTGAGTGGTGAAATCATCTGCAAATAACTATTTCATATTGCCATATTTACACATACTTAATAAGTAGATATGATTGTTTTATTCTGTTCTCTTTTCTGTACATATAAGTGCTATATTATTCTTTCTGTCTCGTCCATTTAAGAAATACTCTGTCCCCATTTAAGAAATTATAATTATTGCATATGTTATACATTTGATCCAACCATTATGAAAATACCTTCCTTTCTCATTTCTTATAGATCAGGTCTGCTAATAAGAAATTTAGTCTATTTTTGGGACGCCTGGGTCCTCGGTCGTTAAGCGTCTGCCAACAGATTAAGTCATGGTACCAGGGTCCAAGGATCGAGCCCAAATCGTGCTCACTGCTCAGCGGGAAGCCTGCTTCTCCCTCTCCCCTCCCCCTGCTTGTGTTCCCTCTCACTCTGTTTCTCTCTCTGTCAAATAAACAAAATCTTTGAAAAAAAAAAGAAAGAAATTTAGTCCATTCTTTTATTTGGGTATAGCTATCTGACCACTCCCAGAGTTCACTCACAATTACTAAATTTCTCCCCAGAATTTCATCTTGTTTGAACACCCACAGTGTCGCTGTAACTGCATTCTGCACCGAAGCCTTTCTCCTAACGAAGGACATGGCTCTATCCTAATGCTAGGACACATACATCTGTTAGAAGGGGCTTGTTTTGAAGTGTCGTGTTCTAAGCTGAATCTTGTTTTATTCACAGACTTCTTTCTCTGAGCGAAGGGCGTGGCACTTTCCCCGTGCCTCTAGACAAACGAGGTCCAAAGATGCTCGCTGGAGAGAAATTTCTGTTTTCTTCTTCCTTCCAACACTTCCAGTTGGAAAACATACTTTATTTTTAATGTAGCTAGAAATCCAATAACTCTTTATTTTTAAGCAGAGAAAACTCATTTACTTTTACTTCTTACAGCATTGTTAGCACAAGAAAGAAGATTTCTGGTTTAGAAATGATACTGAGTTTCTATTAAAATGAATGTATTTTGTATTTGTGGATCTTAAAATCACAGGAGACGTTTTCAGAAGACCAATTTTACTTTTACCCACTTATGTTAATATTTGCAATGTTGAAATGTTCTTCAGTAATATATAATAATTAAATCAAATAAGGAACCCAAAGTTATTTAAAACACACATTAGAAAATTTGAGAGAGAACACACAGTAACAACAACAGCAATAACCGTTGGCAAGCCCAAACTCAAGTTCATATCCTGAGTAATTTTAAAAGTTTTAGAAAGCATGCTCAGGTAGCCACAACCCTTTCTCACTTATATAACAGATGCATTTCTATCTCCTTGTGTACAGCAAAGGGTTAGGACCTGGATTAACTTACTTGACTTCATAAAGTTGCTATTTCAAACTGTATTCCATAGAATGATCTTCACTGCTCCTACCACTGATTCTTCAAATAAGCAAAGTACAGAGGGTCTCATCATTTGAAACTGTTTTTAAACACTAGTACTTTAAATTGAAAGATAGGTAGAAACCTAGTAATTCCTGGTACAGTGCCTGGACTTAGTCTTAATTAATGTTGAGAGTTGAATGTACCATAGGAAAATCTACCATTTCTTTTTCCTTGGAGGAGAGGGAGGAAGAAAAAGGAGAGCTGGGGGATATGCAGTACTAAAGAGCTAAACAGGAGCACAATGACTCATAATGCCATCAACCTCACATGAAGAACCATGGATCTCATCGGTTTTATAATTCACTTTGGATCAAAATGTTTGTTCCCCTCTATGTATATCAGTGAATTCAAACCTCATACTCTCCAAACTACAGAGAGGAATAATGTAAAATAATTCCAACTGCAACACATATTTCCTAAGTAGAAGACTGAACACCAAAGGGAATCCAATCCCTCCTCCCAAAATCTTTTGACATGGTAAGATTTCACTAAAGTGGAAACCTACGATTTAAATATGAAATCGTTTGGCCACGTAAGAAACTAGAGCTGTTATTGTTATTACCTCGCATAATCACGTAATCTAGTTTACAAGCAAGGGCAAGATCATGTGCTGCTTCTTCCCAATGGCCCAGAAATCTGTCAGCTTTCCATCGTCACTTATAAGGCTGAGCTGAATCAGGATTTATTTCAATAACCCTGTCACAGTCTCGAAGGGCAGCATTTGGATTCTGTCATTTGATGAAGAAATGCCTCTCTGGCACACAGAATGGCCAAGCAAGGATCAGTTTGATGGCATCTGTGAACAAGTCAATGGCTTTCTGTAGTTCACCATCATTTAGAGGATCAAGGGCAGTGACCCTTTTATCATTTGCCTGATCCATTATTTCCTGGGTTCATCTCCCATTTCTTGAGGGGCATCATTATCTGGTTCAATCACATCTTCATTGTCAATTTCTAGATCACGTTCCTCACTTGATGGTTCATCTATCTTTATATTTTTCCTTTACTTCATACTATTTGTTTTTTCTTCCTTGATACTGTCTTCTAATTTAGTTTTATGAGTGGCAGGTGGTATTTTACCCTCCATGCTCTCCACACACTTCCGCAGGAAGCACATTTCCTCCGTATGCTGAACGCTAGAATGCAGCATACACATTTTCACAAAAGCCTGAAGCTCTCTCCCTTTGTGGGAATCCATGGTCTGGAGGCGGTGGCATGTGGCAGGCGTGATTGTGTGTAAGGAGTCGGCTGCCAGGGCACCGAACATACTAGAACTTTTCTGGCCAATGGCACCTCTTACCCCATTTGTTACATTTTTCATTTAATAGTCCATGCTTATATTCAGAAAACTAGGCAAAAAAATGTTTAAAAAATAAGGAAGATTTAAATAAAGGGAAAAATATCTCCAGTGGACTTAACTGTGTCCAATTCGCATTCATATGATGAAGGTCTAAGTCTCAATGTAGCTGTGTTTGGACAAGATGCTTTAAAAAGTAAATATGGGGGCACCTGTGTGGCCTAGTCACCTAAGCATCTGACCCTTAACTTTGGCTCATGTCATGATCTCATGTTCTCAAAATTAAGCCCAATGTTGGGCTCCATTATAGATGTGGAGACTGCTTAAAATTTTCTCTTCCTCTCCTGTTGCCCCTCCACCCAGCCCACTCCTTTTTAAAAACAAAGTATTTAAGTAATTACATGTGTTCAATTCGTGTGGGGCCATAATCTGATTGGATTTTATCCAATGATAAAAGGAAGATTTTTCTCTCTTTCTTCTTTCTCTCTCTCTCCTGCTCTCCCTCTCTTCTCCACCCAGCATCACTGTCTCTCTCCCCAAGTATATAAGTTTCAGTGCTTATATAACATAGTCTGTGATATTTTGTTATGGTAGCCTTTTTTTTTAAAGATTTGATTTATTTGACAGAAAGAGATAGCGAGAGCATGAACACAAGCAGGGGGAGTGGGAGAGGGAGCCGAAGGCAGACGCTTAACGACTGAGCCACCCAGGCGCCCTGTTATGGTAGCCTTAACAGGGAAGTACAATATCTCGTCCAGAAATTGAAAAAGAAAAAAACATAATAAAAGAAAATATTTACAAATCATATATCTGAAAAAAGATTTGTATGTAGAATATATAAAGAACTCTTACAAATTAATAATAAGAACAAATTTTTCTTCTTAGGACCCAAATTTTTAAAAGCAGAGACTGAATAGATATTTCTCAAAAAAGATTTGTTTTCAATAAGCCAATGAAAACATGCTCAACATCATTATCCATGAGAATGAAATAGAAATTAAACTACTTCACATCCACTGAAAAAAGTATTGTTTTTTTGAAAAGAAGAAAGACAGTGTTGGCAAAGATATATAGGAATTGATTCTCTCACATTGGAATATTTTAAATTGGAAGAGTCTGACAGTCCACACATGATTAGACATAGGATTACTATGTGACCGCACAAATCTACTCCGACATACATACACAAAAGTTTTTAACACTTATGTCTACACAACTTGTACATGAATGTTCATAGCCACATTATTTATTATTGCCAAATGTGGACATTATTCCCTGGATGGATTGGAAAAAAGGGGGGGGGCACTCTCCATACAAAACATACATATTTTATGAAAAGGAGGATCCAAGATGTCAATAAAGGAAGACCCTGAACTCCTTCCTTCTAGGGGCATACCCGGTCTACATCTATTTATAGAAAATTCCTCCTGAAGAAGAACTTTAGCACTTCTTGAACAGCCTCTGCACAACAACATTTGGACTACTTAGAGATCAGCAAGAGTGATTGAGACACAGACACACAAATGAAGACACATCTGACATGGCAAATTGGAATGGAGACAGAGAGTAACATGAACAGATATGTCTGCCCTGGGGTACAGACAAAACTGTGAGATTGAAACAGCAATTAGAATATAAAAGGAACCACCCTAAGAATCCCACCAACCTCTGGAACATGCGTTGGCTTTAGCAACGTAGCAGGGTGTTCTTTGTGTGGAGCATTTTAAGACACTGGAATCCATCCAACCTTGGCACCAGACACCCTGGTTGTGTTCTCCCTTTGTGGAGGACTCTGCGACACCCTGATGTGTCCCCACTTCAGATTCAGCGGATCTCCCAAGTCTGCCTCTGTGTGGAGAGACCTGGGAATGCTTATCCCATGCCAGCCACAGCCACAGCCAGCCCACACCATGAATAGCCATATAAAAGAACAATCTTTCAATTATACAAGTAACTGTTCTGCTGAATTCATACAAAGAAACACCAAAAATTAAACAAAATAGACAGAAAAATATCCTAAAAATGAAAGAACAAAGCAAAACATCCATAAAAGAACCCAATGAAACAATAAGCAATTTATGTGAATATGACTTTAAAATAACGTTTACAAAGATGCTTGCCAGATAGGAGGGAAGAATAGTTGAACTCTGTGAATTTCAACAGAGATAGAACATATAAAAATAACAATTCAGAGTTGAAGAATGCAGTAATGGATATTAAAATTACACTTTAGAGAAGCTACAGTACGTAAGGGAATGAATACAGAATGAAGAAGAGTGAAGTAGAAGGCAGCATAATAAAAAAACCCACCATAGCTGCATAGAAAAATAAATAAATATATAAAAAATGGGAATAGATAAAGGGATCTTTTGAACCAATGAAACAAAATTCACACAATAGAGTTTACAGATAGAGAATAAAGAGAAAAAGAGTTAGAAAATATATTTTAACAAGTAAGAGCTGAAAACTGTCCTAACCTGAGGAAGGAAACAAAAATCCAAATTCAAGAAGCCCAGAGAGTTCTAAATAAAATGAACATAAGGGGGTCCACTCCACAACAACAATACTTAAAATGTCAAAGATTAAAGATCAGAGAGAGTTTTAAAACCGGTTGAAACAAGTAACTAGTTACATAGAAGGAAATCGCATAAGGCTCTCAGCTAATTTTTCAGCAGAACTATCAGATAAGAAAGGCCTCACACGGGGCGCCTGGGTGGCTCTGTCTGTTAAGCGGCTGCCTTCGGCTAAGGTCATGATCACAGTGTCCTGGAATCGAGTCCCGCATCAGGCTCCCTGTTCAGTGGGTAGGCTTCTTCTCCCTCTGCCTGCCTCTCTGCCTACTAGTGCTTCTATCTCTCTGTCAAATAAATAAATAAATAATCTTAAAAAATGGAGTCAAATGATGTACTAAAATTGAAGAAATGAAAAAAAAAATCTACAAATAAGAATACACTACCTGGCAAGGCTGCAGTTCAGAAATGAAGGAGAGTTAAAGAGTTTCCCAAACTGACAAAAACTAGAGTTTATCACTGCTAGATGGCCATACAAGAAATGTTAAAGTGACTTCTTAAAGTGGAAAAGAAGGGACCATAATTAAAAGTAAGAAAATTATTAATAAAAACATATAAAATATGATTACATATAACATGAAAGGGAGAATACAAAAGTTCTTTTAGAATCTTTTAGGAATTAAGTGACTGTAACTTAATTGAGACTACTATAGGAAATGGATGAATAATCAAAATCCCATAAGAAATGCCTTGTCCTATACTAGGTACACGAAAATTAAAGAGAAAGAAAGCCAACCATAATATTACAGAAAGTAAAATCACAAGGAAAGAGATCAAGAAGAAAAGAAAGGAACAGAGAAGTACTACAAAGTCAACTACAAAACAATTAACAGAATCGAAATAAGTCCATACTTATCAGTAATTACTTTAAATGTAAATAGTCTAAATACACCAATAAAAAGATCTAACTTGGCCAAATGGACACAAAAACGATTCCCATCTGTGAACTTGCTACAAAATGATTCACGTCATACCAAATGACACATAAAGGCTGAAAATGAAGGGAAAGAGAATACATATTTTGCAAATGGAAAAGAAAAAAAAGCTGGGGTAGCAAAATTACATCAAACAAAATAAATATTAAAACAAAACTATAACAAAAGGCAAAGAAAATCATTACATTATGATAGAGAAATGAGGGGGAGAAGACATCAGTGAAGTAGTAGGACACCGGGCACATCTTATTTCATGAACACAACAAGGTAATTAGCAAATCACCATAAATACCCCAGGAATTAATCTGAAGACTGTCAGAACAAACTCTACGAGTAAAAGGAGAGAAGAGGCCACATCAAGGAGGGTAGGAATAGAAATGTGCTTTAAGAGAGAAACAGATCATGGGTGTTGTGGGAGGAAGGAGTCATAGAGAAGCGTGAAAAAGGGAGAAACACAAGGGAACTCACAAGAGACTAATTCCCTGAAGCTATTGGCTACGACAATGATAGGGGATGAATTTTGTGAGTTCTTGCAAATACAGGCGCTTGCAGAATGAAGCCTTAAATGTCACTGTTCTTGGCTTTGATAGAGCAGAGAGGGCACTAACTCCTGCAAGAGAAAAGGCAGGAAAGCAACTCGGGGGCACATGGTATGCAAGCACTGATCAGAAGGAAGCATAGGACACCACATAAGGAGATTATTTGCTCTTCTTTTGAGTACACCCCTGAGAGGCAGTGTTCACAGAGATGCCTCTACATGAGCAAAGGTCTTGGCTGATCACATTTTCCTCTCCCCATCCCTCAGCATGAACACAGAACCACCTGCAGGAAGTAGTGCAGCACCAACCCTGGCTACATAACTTGCTTACAACAGGTCCCACTCCTCTCTGGCAGGACTGCGCATTTCATTAATGCCTGCTCAATCCCAGCACAATTGGCCACTTCCCCAGAAGATGAGCAGAAACCACTTCCTACACCACATCTCCCAACCAGAGTTCTTAAGAGCCTCAGATCTCCTGGAAATGGTATCAGCTCTCAAATCCCAAGCAGGCCAGAGCACACCTAGTTAAAACTTACCCCACTCTGGCCAAGGATGAAACACTGCCAAAGAATTATTAAAGGGGACACTGAATACAAATGAGAGCAACAATGACAAAGACAAGACATCAGAGAAAATCGCCAGAAACCACCTCAAAACAAATAATAAAATGACATAAATACATACCTATCCAAAATTACTTTGAATCTAAACGGATTAAATATTCCAATCAAAAGACACAACATGTTGGAATGGACAAAAAACAAGACTCATCTATATGTTACTTACAAGAGACTCATTTTAGACATAAAGACACTTGCAGATTGAAAGTAGAGAAATTTTTATCATGTAAATGGACATCAGGAGAAAGTCAAAGTAGCAAAAATTGTACTGGAAAGTAGAAATTAAGCCAAAGACAGTAAGAAGAGACAAGGAAGGACATTATAAAATAATGAAAGAAAAATCCAACAAGAAGATCAAATAAATGTAAATACTTATTTATCCACTTCAGAGAACCCAAATGTATTAATTATTCACAAACATAAAAGAACTCATCGATAATATTACAATAATGATAGGAAACGTTAACACCCCACTCACAGTAATGGGCAGATCATCTAAACAGAAAATCAACAAGGAAATAATGGCCCTGAATGACACGCTGGATCAGATAGACTTGATAGATATACACAGAACATTTCATCCTAAGGCAGCAGAATACACATTTTTTTTGAGAGCACATAGAACACTCTCCTGAGGATATTACATACTGGATCACAAATCATGCATATTTTCTGACCACAGTGCTAGGAAACTGAAGGCAACCACAAGAAATAAAACTGGAAATGTCACAAATACATGGATGATAAAAAGCATGCTACTGAAAAAAGAATGGGTCAAACAGGGAATCAAAGAAGAAAATAATAATAAAAACAAAACACAAATGAAAATGAAAAGTGAATAGTCCAAAATGTTGGGATGAATTAAAAGTGGTCCTGAAGGGGAATTATATAGCAATAAAGGCCTACTTAAGAAGCAAGAAACAACTCAAAGAAAAAGACTAAATTTACATAAGGAGCTAGAAAAAAAAAAAAAAAACAAATGAAGCCTAAAGTTTATAATGGAAATATTGACGTAGAACCTAAAAAACAAATATAACAGATGAATGAAAGCAGGAGGTGTTTCTTTGAAAATTTTAATAAAATTGATAAACCCTACCAGGCTTATAAAAAGAAAAGACCCAAATAAATAAAATTAAAAAATGAGAGAGAAGATATAACACCCAACAATCCAAACTACAAACAAGCATAAGAGGATATTATGAAAAATTCGATGGCAAAAAATGGGACAATCTGGAAGAAACTGATGAAATCCCAGAAATATATAACAGACCCAAACTGAAAGAAACATGAAGAAATAGAGAACTTGAGTAGAGAACTGACAACCAGCAAAGAAACGGAATGAGTAATCAGAAATTTCTGAACATACAAAAGTCCAGGACCAATTGCCTTCACAGGCAAATTCTACCAAACAGGTAAAAAGACTTAATGCCTATTCTTCTCATAAGATTCCAAAAAAGGGAAGGCAACGTTCTAATTTATTCTATGAAACTAGCCTTATCCTGATACCAAAACCAAAGTCTCCACTAACAAAGAGAGGTAGAGGCCAATATCCGTGATGTATATGGATGCAAAAATTTTCAATAAAATATTACCAAACTGAATCCAAAAATACATTTTAAAAATCACAAATCAACCACAATAAAGTTGTATTTTTCTTTGCATTCCAGGAACATCTGGTTTCCAGAAGAGAAAGGGATTTCCATTCTAGGTGTGGAAACAAAGGCAAGGTGCCAAGTCCCAGGCTGCGAGAAGCAGGGCCATGGAGAGTACAAATTTGGACCCACAAGTTTCTTCCAAAAGGAAACTTTCTAGCACAGGGGTGGGCATGCTTCAGCAGGGTTCCATATCCTTGTCTCTGAGAGACAAGACTGTAGAAAATGTCACTTACAAGTAACATCATGTTTCCAGAGATCAAACGAAGGAGAGAATAAGGGGCATGTCTCTCTCATAGAGAAACCTGTCCATGGAGACTGCTACATTCATGAACACCTCGTGTCCTCAAGCAAGAAACTTCCTAGCATATATTGGTGAGAACTACCAGGATAATGCCATAACCTCCTCTCTGAGAAACAAGACTTTGGGGAATGCCACTTTCCACTAACATCTTGTCTCCAGAAGAGAAAAGGGATTTCTAATCCATGTGTGGAGGTCTAGCATAGGGACCATATCCTTACCCTTAGAAAAGACACTCGGGAGCATGCACCATTCTGAGAACCACAAGTGTCTCAAGCGAAAAGCATTCTAGCAGGTATATGTTGAAGCATCCGAAGCATGCCCTATCCTTCCCTCTGTGAATCGAGTCTCTGGGCAATGGAACTTTCCCCTAAGAGAAATTTTGCTCCAGCCAGCATCTTTGGAGCATGTTGTCTAGAGGCACGGGCAAAGTGCAATGCCCTTCGCTAAGAGAAAGAAGCCTGCGAATGAAGCAATTTTCAGTGAAGAACACATTTCCTACCAAATCCTTTTGAACAGATCCATGTGTTGTAACATGAAGAAATGCCGTATTCTTCGCTTAGAGAAAGAATGCTGTGGAGGAGGCCATTTCAACAACGTCATGGTTTTTCAAGCCAGAAACTTCCTCGCCTCTCTGTGTGGAAACATCACGATAGGGCCATATTCTTTCCTCCGAGACACCAGATGATGGAGGAACACGTTACCACTCACATTTTGTTTCCACAAGAGAAAAGCCATTTTTCATAGTTGTGTGGAAGTATATGGAAGGCGGTTTGTCCTTACGATGACAAACAAGACTGGGGAGAGTGCAACTTTCCGAGAACCAGAAGCGTCTCTAGAGGTGCCTTGTGGCACCTATGTGTTGTAGCATCCGAGAGGTGCCTACACTTCCCTCAGTGAAAACAGTCTGTTTCAAATACAATGTTCAAGTAACCTCTTACTTCCTGAAGATACAAATATTTTCCATGGCATGTGTAGGATCATGAGGAAACATCCATACCCGAAACTCTGAAAAACAAGACGTAGGGAATGTAAATCTTCACGGCCATCTGGATGTCAGAAGATAGAACTATATTTAAGTCTGTGTTTGGAAGAATAGGCAAGGGGCTAGAACCCGATGCTTACAAACAAGTCTGTGGAGAAGAGAACGTTCAGCGCATTACAAGTGTCTTCCCAGAGAGGTCTTCTAGCATGGATCTGTGCAAGCATCAGGATAGTTCCATCTCCTTCCCTCTGAGAAACAATTCTGTGGAGAATGCCACTTAGAGATAACATCTTGTTTCCAGGATTCAGAGCGATTTCCAGGATATGAGTGGAAGGACAGGCAAGATGTCGCCCATTGTTTTAGTAAAAATTCTGTGGGCCACTCCAGCTCCAGGAAATACAAGTTCCTTCAAACGAGAAGGTATATATATATATATATATATATATATATATATATATATATATATGTCTAGAAGCCTCTGTATGCGGCACATATTTCCTTCTGGGAGACAAGAATGGGCGGAATGTGATTTCAACCATCATCGTGTTTCCAGAAGAGAAATTTGATTTCCATTATATGCGAAGAAGCCTAGTGTACCTAAGGGTCATGTCCTGAGGCATTGAGATAAGGGTTTGGAACATGAACCGTTTATAAAAGCACAAGATTCTCAAGCGAGAAGCATTTTAACTTGTCTGTGCTGAAGCTATGGAAACATACCCTACCTTTCCCTCTCTGAATACAGTCTCTGGGGAATGCAAATTTCCTCTCCGAGGAAGTTTGTCCTGGTGAAAATCTCTCCAGCATGTTGCTCTGGAGGCAAGCGGAAAGTGCCACATATCCTTCCCTCAAGAAAAAAGCCTTTGAAAAATGCAAACTTCAGCTAAGGACACGACACTTCACACCAAATATCTTCCAAAAAAATATATGTGTTGTAGAATTAGGAAAGTGTCATATCCTTGCCTTGGAGAAAGAATTCCATTGAGAGTGCAATTGCTGCCACGTCGTGGGTTTTCAAAGGAGCAGGTTCCTACCCTACAGGTGTGGAAGCATCACAAGAGGGCCATAGTCTTCCCTTGAGAAACAAGTCGTTGCAGAATGCCACTTCCCATGCAAGTCTCTTTTATAGGGTAGGACCTCGATTTCCGATATCTGGGTGTCTCGGGAGTGCACAATGTCCTTACACTTCAAGAGAAGTTAGTGAAGCATGCACTTTTCAGAGAACCACCAGGTTCTCAATCGAGAAGCATTCTAGCATGTATGTGCTGAAGCTTCAGAAACATGGCCTCTCTTTCCCTCTGTATTTACAGTCTCTGGGAAATGCAACTCTCCCCTCAGAGGAGGCTTGGTACAGCAAGGAGATTTCTGGTATGTTTATATAGAGGTAAGGGGATGTGTGGTAGCATTAGGAAGGTGCTGTGTTCATGGCCTGGAGAAACAATCCTGTGAAGAATTCAACTTCATCCCCAATGTGTTTTCCAAGCAAGAAGCTTCCTAACCTAAATATGTGGAAGCAAAATTCTAAGGCCACATCATTCCTTCTGAGAAACAAGACGATGGATATTGCCACATCCCATGAACATCTTCTTTCCAGAATGGAAAAACGATCTCTAACAGATGTGTTGAAGTACAGACATGGCCGTTTGCCCTGGTCTTAGAAACAAGTCTCTTGTGATTTCCCCTTTCAGAGCACCACCAGTGTCTCTAGCGAGAAGCCTTCTAGTATGTTTGAGTGGAGGCATCAGGAGGGTGCCTTATCCATCCCGGTGATAACACTCTGTTTAGAACAATCTTCCAGGAACATCTTTTTTACAGAATGTACAGTTTTTCCCAGTGCAGTGTGTCATCCTGCAGAGTCTGGCTGATGGGAACTCTGAGAAACAAGACTGCAGAAAATGGAAACCTTCCCTGCCACCTGGATATCAGAAGATGAAACCAATTTCACATCTATGTGAGGAAGTAGATGCAAGGGGCCTTGACCTGATGCTCATAAAGACATCTGTGCAGAATACAACTTGGAGCAAACAACCAATTTCTTCTCATGAGAAGCGCTGTAGCATATATATATATACCAGCATGAGGAGAGGGCCCTCACTTTCCCTCGGAGAAAGAAGCCTGTGGAGAATGCCACGTCGAGTAACAATCTTTTCTCAAGAGATCTCCACCATTTCCAGGATCGGTCTAGAAGTATCACAAAAACCAAAGTTCCCATCTTGGAGTCACCAGGATGTGGAGAAAGCAGCTTCCAGGAAACACAAGTTCCCTCCATTGAGACGCTTTCTAACACACAGGTATGGAGCATCCGTTGTGCAATATATTTCCTTTTGAGAAATGAGACGTCACAGAAGGCCACTTTCCACGAACAAATTCTTTCCAGGACAGAAAGCCAATTTCCAGTATCTGTTTGGAAGTCTAGGGAAGGGGCAAGTTCCTTAGGCTTAGAAAAGTGTCTGTGGAGCAGGCACCTTTAGGAGAACCCCAAGTTTCTGAAGTGAGAAGCATTCTAGCTTGATGGGTCGAAGCATGCGAAACATGCCCTATCTTTCTGTCTGTGAAGTTTCTGGGGAATGCAACTTTCCCCTCAGAGGAAGTTTGTTCCCATGAGAAGCATTCTAGCATCTTTGCCAAGAGGCAAGTGGAACGTGCCTTAGACTTCGTGGTGAAAAATTCTGTGAGTAAAGCAATATTCAGCGTAGAAGACGACACTTCAAAAGAAACTCTTCTAACAGATGTATGTGTTCTAACACATATATGTTTTATTTATTTATTTATTTTTAGTTTAATGTCCTGTTTATTAACTCAAACCCAAGCACCAGCCAGAGAGTGTATATCTTCTCTCCATATAGGCACACACACTACTTATTATATTAATTTCATCTGTTTGAAGAAATCTCTCCTCAGATTCTACTCCATAGACCTCTAAGTTTCTATAATCTTTAATGCCCACTCTCTGGACTTGGTAGAGAAGTATGATCTTGAGGTCTCTTTCATCCCCTTGGGGATTGCTTTTGCTTCTGAATTCACTTGTGTTTCGCAGTTCCTGATTTGATGTCTTCCTCCTTCCTTCTCCAAAACTGCCTTGTGTTTTTGACCATCCTTCAATATCTTCCCAGCAAAGGGTGCCCGAGTGGTAATTTTTTTGAAAGTTTGAATGAACATATCATTGTTCTGTTGATGATTTGGCTGGGTGTAGAATTCTAAATATTTTGAAAAATTTTAATGTTGTGCCTTTGGATAGATTTTTTTTTACTGTAGTTGAAGTACTGCTTGGAAATTTTCAATCTGGAAACTTACGTTCTGGGACATTAAAAATATATACACTTTGATGATTTCCTTCTCTTTACTTTCTCTGTTTTTTTTTCTGGAACTTTTAGCATTATGTTGAAATTTCTGGATTGGTACTCTAATGTTCTAATCTCTTCTCTCTCTTTGTGTTTTTGCTTTAACACCTGGGACTTTTTCTTAACTTAATATTCCATCTTTTCTGTCTAGTTTTTCCGGTTTTGAACATGCTTTTAATTTCCAAATGCTATTTATATTTTTTGAAAGATTCTTATATACCCCAACTTCTTTATCCATTTATCTGTTGATGGACACTTCAGTTGTTTCAACATCTTGGCTATTGTAAAAAAATAATACTGCTGTATACACGGGGTGAGGTTATCACTTTGACATAGGGTTTTAGTTTCCTTTGGATATATTCACAGAAGTGGAATTGCTGGATAATATGTTAATTCCATTTTTATATTTTTAGGAACCTCTATATTTTTTTCCATAGAAACTGCCCAAACTGACATTCCCACCAACATTCCACAGGTTTCCATTTTCTACACATTCTCTGCATTACTGATCTCTGTATTTTTTGATGATGTCCATCTTAGTAGATATGAGGTGATATCTGATTCCAGTTTTGAATGACTTTTCCCTTATCATTAGTGTTGAGCACCTTTTCATGTACCTGTTGGTTATCTGTTTGCCTTTTATTTTCTTTCAAATATTTTATTGTTATATTAATCACCATACATTACATCATTACTTTTTGATGTAGTGTTCCATGATTCATTGTTTGTGCTTAACACCCAGTGCTCCATGTAGAACGTGCCCTCTTTAATACCCATCACCAAGTTAACACATCCACCCAACCCCTCCCCTCTCGAACCCTCAGTTTCTTTTCCAGAGCTCATCGTCTCTCATGGTTCGTCTCCCCCTCTGGGTTACACCCCTTCATTTTTGTCTCCTGCTATCTACTTCTTTTTTTCTCTTAACATATATTGAATTATTACTTTCAGAGATACAGATCTGTGATTCATCAGTCTTGCACAATTCACAGTGCTCACCATAGCACATACCCTAACCAATATCTATGACCCAGGCGCCCCATCCTTCCCACCACCCACCACTCAAGCAACACTGAGTTTGATTCCTGAGATTAAGAATTCCTCATATCAGTGAAGTAATATGATACATGTCTTTCTCTGAATGACTTATTTCACTCAGCATAACACCCTCCAGTTCCATCCATGTCGTTGCAAATGGCAAGATCTCATTCTTTTGATAGCTACATAATATTCAATTGTGTATATATACCACATCTTCTTTATCCATTCATCTGTCAATGGACATCTTGGCTCTTTCCACAGTTTGGCTATTGTGGATATTGCTGCTATAAACTTTGGGGTGCATGTACCCCTTCGGATCCCTACATTTGTGTCTTTGTGGTAAATACCCAGTAATGCAATTGCTGGATCGAATGGTAGCTCTATTTTCAACATTTTGAGGAACCTCCATACTGTTTTCCAGAGTGGTTGCACCAGCTTGCATTCCCACCAAGAGTGTAGGAGGGTTCCCCTTTCTCTGCATCCCTGCCAACATCTGTCATATCCTTACCTGCTAATTTTAGCCATTCTGGTTGGTGTGAGGCGGTAACTCATTGAGGCATTGATTTGGATTCCCTTGATGCCCAGGGATTTTGAGCACTTTTTCATGTGTCTGTTGGCCATTTGGATGTGTTCTTTGGAAAAATGTCTGTTCATGTCTTCTGCCCATTTCTTGATTGGATTATTTGTTCTTTGGTTGTTGAGTTTGAGAAGATCTTTATAGATTTTGGATACGAGACCTTTATCAAATATGACATTTGCAAATAATTTCTCCATTCTGTCAGCTGTCTTTTGTTATTTTATTTTTATTTATTTATTTATTTATTTGAGTGAGAGAGAGTGAGAGATAGAAAGCACGAGTGGGAAGAGGGTCAGAGGGAGAAACAGACTTCCTGCTGAGCAGGGAGCCTGATGTGGGGCTCGGTCCCGGGACTCCAGGATCATGACCTGAGCCGAAGGCAGTTGCTTAAGAAACTGAATCACCTAGGTGCCCTGTCTTTTGGTTTGTGGAATGTTATTTTTGTTGTGCAAAGGATTTTTATTTTGATGAGATCCCAAAAGTTAATTTGCCCCTTGCTTCCCTTGCTTTTTTTGAAGTTTCTAGGAAGAAGTTGCTGTGGCTGAGGTTGAAGAAGTGGCTGCCTGTGTTCTCCTTTGGGATTTTGATGGACTCCTATTGCACATTTAGGTCTTTCAACCATTTGGAATCTATTTTTGTGTGTGGGGTAAGGAAGTGGTCCAGTTTCATTCTTTTGCATGTGGCTGTCCAATTTTCCCAACCCCGTTTGTTGAAGAGACTGTCTTTTTTCCATTGGACATTATTTCCTGCTGTCAGAAATATTTGACCTTAGAGTGGAGGTTCCATTTCGGGGCTCTCTATTTTGTTCCATTGATCTATGTGTCTGTTTTTGTGCCAATACCATACTATCTTGATGATGACAGCTTTGTAATAGAGCTGGAACTCTGGAATTGTGATGCCGCCAGCTTTGCTTTTCTTTTTCAACATTCCTCTTTCATTTTGGGTCTTTTCGAGTTCCATACAATTTTAAGATTATTTGTTCCATTTCTTGAAAAAAGTGGATGGTATTTTGATGGGGATTGCATTGAATGTGTAGGTTGCTCTTGGTAGCACTGATATCTTCACAATGTTTGTTCTTCCAATCCATGATCATGAAACGTTTTCCATTTCTTTGTGCCTTCCTCAATTTCTTCCATGTGTATTTTATAGTTTTCTGAGTCCAGATCCTTTGCCCCTTTGGTTAGATTTATTCCTAGGTATCTTATGTTTTGGGTGCTATTGTAAATGGGATTGATTCCTTAATTTCACTCTCTTTTTTCTTGTTGTGGTGCCTAGGAATGCCACAGATTTCTGTGTATTGATTTTATATCCTGCCACTTTCCTGAATTCCTGTATCCGTTCTAGCATTTTTGGGGTGGAGTCTTTGGGTTTTCACCATAGTGTATCATATCATCTGCAAAGTGTGAGCGTTTGAATTCCTCTTGCCGATTTGAATGCCTTTGATTTCTTTTGTTGTCTGATTCTTGGGCCTAGGATTTCTAATAATATGTTGAATAGCAGTGGTGATAATGAGCATCCATGCCGTGTTCCTGACCTTAGGGGGAAAGCCCTCAGGTTTTCCCATTGAGAATGATATTTGCTGTAAGTTGTTCATAGATGTTTTTTATGATATTGGGGTATGTACCCTCCATCCCTATACTCTGAAGAGTTTTGATCAGGAAAGGATGCTGTACTTTCTCAAATCTTTTTCTGCATCTATTGAGAGGATCATATGATTCTTGTTCTTTCTTTTGTTACTGTGTTGTATCATGTTGATTGATTCGCGGATGTTGAACCTACCTTGCAGCCCAGGGATTAATCGCAATTGGTCATGGTGAATAATCCTTTTTAAGTACTATTGGATCCTATTGGCTAGTATTTGGTGAGAATTTTTGTATCCATATTCATCAAGGATATTGGTCTGTAATTACCCTTGTTGATGGGGTCTTTGTCTGGTTTGGGGTTCAAGATAATGGTGGCTCATAAAATGAGGTTGGAAGTTTTCCTTTCATTTCCAATTTTTTGGAACAGTTCCAGGAGAATAGGTATTAATTCTTCTTTAAATGATTGATAGAATTCCCCAGGGAAGTCACCTCGTTCTGGGCTTTTTTTTTTTCTTTCGAGATTTTTGATGACTGCTTCAATTTCCTTAGTGGTTATAGGTCTGTTCATGTTTTCTATTTCTTCCTGGTTCAATTTTAGTAGTTGATACATCTCTAGGAATGCACCCATTTCTTCCAGGTTATCTAGTTTGCTGGCATAGAGTTGCTCATAATATGTTCTTATAACTGTTTGTATTTCTTTGGTGTTGATTGTGATCTCTCCTCTTTCATTCACGATTTTGTTGATCTGGGTCATTTCTCTTTTCTTCTTGATAAGTCTGTTCAGGGGTTTATCAATCTTTTTAATTCTTTCAAAGAACCAGATTCAAGTTTCATTGATCTGTTCTACTGTTCTTTTGTTTTCTATTTCATTGATTTCTGCCCTAATCTTTATTATTTCTCTTCTCCTGCTGGGTTAATCTTTGCTTTTTTATCTCTAGCTCATTAGGTGTAGTGTTAGGTTTTGTATTGGAGACCTTTCTTGTTTCTTGAGAAAGCCTTGTATTGCTATATAATTTCCTCCAAGCATGCCTTGGCGGGGCATCCCAATGATTTTGAACAGTTGTGTTTTCATTTTCATTTGTTCCCATGAATTGTTTTAATTCTTCCTTAATTTCCTCATTGACCCTATCATTCTTCAGTAGGATGTCCTTTAGCCTCCATGTATTTGAGTTCTTTCCGACTTTCCTCTTGTGATGGAGTTCTAGTTTCAGAGCATTGTAGTCTGAACATATGCAGGGAATAATTGCAATATTTGGTACTGGTTGAGACCTGATTTGTGACCTAGGATATGATCTATTCTGGAGAATGTCCATGGGCACTAGAGAAGAATGTGAATTCCCTTGCTTTGGGATGGAGTGTTCTGGAATTACTAATTATTAATTATAATTTATTATTATTAATGTTCCCCATTGTTCTAATGTTTCATCATATGATATCCCTTATCTCTCGAATCCTGCCATTGTGATCCAGGAGTTGTAAATCTCAGTTTTTCTCAGCTTCTTTATTTTCCATCATTTGGTCTTCTATATCGCTGATTCTCTCTTCTGCCTCATTTATCCTAGCAGGTAGTGCTCTCATTTTTTATTGCACCTCATTAATAGCCTTTTGGATTTCGGCTTGGTTAGATTTTAATTCTTTTATTTCTCCAGAAAGGGTTTCTCTAATAACTTCCATATTTTTCAAGCCAAGCTAGTATCTTTAAAATCATGATTCTGAACTCTAGGTCTGACATTGTACTAATGCCCATATTGAGTAGGTCCCTGGCAGATGGTAGTACCCCTTTTTCTTTTTGTTGAGATGATTTTATTTTGTCTTGTCATTTTGTCCAGAGAACAGATGAATGAGAGCACAAAATGCTAAGAGGTTAACAACGTCCCCAGAAAATATACTCTAAACAAATCCAAAAAGCCCTGAAACCAAGGGAAAAGAAAGGAAAGAAAGAAAAAAAGAGGAAATAAAGAAAAAGATAAAAACAAACAAAAACAGATAAAAAAACCGAATATGATCAAATAAGATCAGGCTGGTGCATAGATTAGTGCCACAAAGTAGATTTTGGGTGTATTTTGCTCTGTTAGAAAAAGTGCCTGCTAAAATTTTAAGAAAATAGACTTAAATACGTACAAAATAATGTTTGATATGATGGAGGGATGGAATATGAATGTAAAGGTGAATATTAAAATAAATTTAAAAAAAGGAATTGATAAGAAGGCGTTTGAAAAAAGAAAGAATAGGATTAAAAAAAACAAGAAAGAAAGAAAGAAGGGAGATACTGTATCAGGCAGGAGACTAGAACAAACCATACACCAGAGTTTTAGGGTATATTTTGATATGTTAGAAGAAACTATACCTGAAAATTTTAAAGAGAGATCAACTTATATATATTTGTCAAAAGTAAGGGTAACTAATATGAAGGGATAGAAAAAGACACTAAAAATGAAAAATAAAAATTTTTTTCTTTAAAAAAGCGATTGATAAATATTGGTTGAAAAACGGAAAAAAGACAATTCAAAAAAAAGACAGTTAAACAAATTAACTTGGATAGAGTAATGAATCATTGTAAAAAATCCATGAATTCTATGTGCAGTATTCCCCTAGCGCTGGAGTTCTCCAATTCTCATTGATCTGTAACCTTGGTCTTGGCTTGCTGACTGTTCGTGCTCATCTTCTGTGGGAGGGGACTGTTGCCGTGGATCCCAAAAGTCTTTGCCAGAGAGGGACTTGCCCCATCCTTGCTGGGCCTGGCTAAGCAATCTGTTCCAGTTTGTTCTTGGGAGCTTTTGTTTCCTGCAAGCTTTCCGTAAATCTTTGGAGGAGGTGAGAATTGTGGCCTCCCAATCTCCACTGGGGAGGAGCAAGGAACTCGGGGTTCTGGTCCTCAGTGCACCCTCAGAGAAAAGTAGTCATTTACTCCCATCTCCCTGGTCTCTGGTAGCACTCTTTGCTCACCCAGCCTGTGACAAAGGATTTCTATCTCTGGCACCCGATCCCATGTGGAGTATCTAAACCCAGCAGATCTCTGAGGTGCGCTCCCATGCTGCTCCTTCTTGGGGAAGAAGGGGAGTCTCCCCAGATCTGCCACTTGTTGGGTCCCTGCTGCAGGAGCAGTGGCCCAACTGACACCGATCATAGATTATGGCAACCCCAAGATGAGAGCCGAAGCTTTGGCTCCATCTCTGCATCTGGCTTCCCCACTCTGATACCCAGGTGCTCTGCTGCACTCAGGCAGCCCCGTTCTTTCTGTGACCCGAGGGTCCTGAGGCCACACTGTCCTGTGAGTGTTCCACCCCCAGCTTAGCCACTGGAGTGATGTCCCTCAGCACAGCCACCTTCTAAAATTTCTGATTTTGTGCTCCGCGGCTCTATCACTCACCAGAAGTGGCTGACAGAGGACCGCGACCCCGCTGTCTATCTTCCCAAATATCGTCTCGGATTCACTTCTCCACATGTCCTACCTTTCAGAAATTGTTGCTTTTCTCTTCAGAGATTTGTTGCTATTCTTTTCTTCGATCTCCTGTTAGTTCATAGGTGTTCAGAATGGTTTGCTTCCTATCCAGCTGAATTCCTGAGACCAGATGAAACCCAGATCTCCTACTCCTCCGCCATTTTGGTCCCTTCTTCCTAATGCATGTACATTTAACGTGATTGATGAGAAGGAATTTTCTGCTGCCATTTGCTATTTCTTTTCCATATGTTGTATATTTTTTCTTTATTAATACATCTAATAATACCTTCCTTTGTATCTCATGGATTGTTTTCTCATTTCCTGTTCTGTGTAATTTAAAGTTATTTTTGTAGATATATTAAGGATTACATATATTATCTTGAATATAAACATTTAGTCTAACTTAATATCAACTTAGGTCAGTAGCATATAAAAATCTGTTTCTATACACCCCTGTCCTTCCTGCATTTTTAGGGACTGCATGTTTACCTATACACTTTCCTAAACTGCATGTTTATTAAAACACATAAGCTATCTTTGTTTTGTCTTTTAATCCATGTAGCAATGAAGAGGCATTCGAAAAATACAGTAATATTCATTTCATAGGTACCGATGTGATTTCCGTTAATCATTTTTATTTCTTTAGTTTGCTTCCAATTACTGTGTGGTTTCACTTAATTTAAGGCTTCAATATTTACCCTGGCATGGTTTAATTTAGCAGGCATGTTAGTGATAAAACTTCTCAGCTCCAGTTTATTCCTTTATTTTTTAATATTTTATTTATTTATTTTAGACACAGAGAGAGCATGAGTGGGGACAGAGTCGGGGATGGAAAAGGGAGAGGCAGAAAGATTCTGAAGCAGATCCCTAAACGAGCTGGAGCCTGACACAGGTTGGATCCCGCAACCGCAAGATCATGACCTGAGTGAAAATCAAGAGTGGGACACTCAACTGACTGAGTCCTCTGGCGAATTTCCTCTCTAGTTTATATGAGGATATTTTAATTTTTTCAAAAATTGGTTTGCCCACATACAGAACTCTTGGTTTACAGCAAGTTTGCCCACATACAGAACTCTTGGTTGACAGCAAGATTTTCTTCTCTTTCCCTCTTTAATTATATCCTAACATTGTTTCTGGCTTTTCATATTTGTGATATCTCATTTTGGATGTCTGGTGTACAATGAGTCACTTTTAGCTTGATGCTTGCTAGATTGTGAGGTCTTTAGGTTTTGAAATTTTAATATAATTGTCTCATTGTAGATCTATCTGATTCTATTCTGGTTGAAATTTCTTGAGATATTTGAACGTGTTCATATGTTTATTTCAAAATTTTTAAGAAGTTTTTAACCAAAACAACTATTCTTTGTACTCCTTTTCTCTCCTCTCATTTTGGAGAGGGTAATTCACCATTATTATATGAATATTGGTTTACTTTCTAGTGTCTTAAATGTCTTAGTCCTTGTTATATTTTTCTTCATTCATTTTTGTTCTGCTTCTCAAGCTCCACAATTTCAATTGCTCAGTTTTTTAGTTCATTGATTCATACTTCTGCATGCCAAGTCTTCTCTGAATTTTTAGAGTAAAATTTTCATTTCAGTAATTGTATTTTTTATCTTCCAATAAAAACCCACAGAAGGGAGAAAAGTATATCTGACAAATGACTTGCATTCACAATATCGAAAGGACTATTATAATTCAATTAAATACAGATGACCAATTAAAACTTGGAAAATAGACAAAGAAAATTATTTTTTTTTCAGCTTAAACAACAAATTTATTTTCTCACAGTTCTGGAGGCTCCACCTCCCAGATCAAGGTGCAGACAGGCGAGGCTTCTCATCATGGCTTACCCATAACCCCTTCTCTCTGTGTCCTCATGTGGCCTTTCCTTATGCTTGCACGTGGAGAGAGAGCTCTGGCAACATTTTCTCTTAGAAGGACACTAGCCCTTTCAGATGAGGACCCTACACTTGAACTCCTTAAAGGCCTTACCTCCAAACTCATTCACTAGGGTCTAGGTTTCAATATAGGAATTTTGGGGGCATACAGTTCAGTGCAGAAAGATAGTTACTGTTGCCATTTTACTACTGTGGAGATAGATATTCAAAGGAATGACCCTGGACTTCCAGGAAGCCTGGCTGTGCTGTGAGATATATATATTTTTTATTTTATTTATATTTTTATTGTTATGTTGATCACCATACATTACATCATTAGTTCTTGATGTAGTGTTCCATGATTCATTGTTTGTGCATAACACCCAGTGCCCCACGCAGAACGTGCCCTCCTTAATACCCATCACCATGCTAACCCATCCCCCCACCCCCCCCTCCCCTCTAGAACCCTCAGTTTGTTCTTCAGAGTCCATTGTCTCTCATGGTTCGTCTCCCCCTCCAACTTACTCCCCTTCATTCTTTCCCTCCTGCTCAAAGAAAATTATCTTAACTTGCAGATGATTCTATACAAAAAAATTAAGTAGTCAAAACAGTAGAAAAATAAAGTATTAATAATATGTTAATAAATATAATTCCATATCATTGAATATAATTATAATCCTAGACGATTAAAAATGAATTAGCATTATTAGAACTAATGGGTATAGTAGATTGCAGAGGATATTAATACAAGATCAATTGTATTTTTATGCCCTCTTTTACATTTCTAAAATTTTAGAAGACATTTACAACAGCATCAAAATACCATCAAACATATTTTCAAACACTTTATGCAGTTGGAAACCATACTTTATTTTTAGTGTAGCTAGAAATACAATAAGTATTTATGTTTAAGCAGAAAAAAAACTCCTTTACTTCGCCTTCTTATAGCATTATTAGCACAAGAAAAAAACTTCTGGTTTAGAAATGATACAGAGTTTCTGTTAAAATGAATGCACTTTGTATTTGTGGAACTTAAAAGCGTATGACAGTTTTCAAAAGACCAATTTTACTTTTACCCAATTATGGTAATATTTGCAATGTTGAAATGTACTTCAGTAATATATAATAAGTAAATAAAATAAGGAACCCAAAGTTATTCAAAGAACACATTGGAAAATTTGAGAGAGAACACATAGTAACAACAACAAAAACCGCTGGCAAGCTCAAACACAAGTTTATATGCTGAGTATTTAAAGGGTTTAAAACGCGTGTTCAGTTAGCCTACAGCCTTCTCTCAATTACATAACAGATGCTTTCCTATCTGGTTGTGTACAGCAAAGGGTTAGAACCTGGATCAACTTACCTGACTTCATAAATGTGTTACTTCAAAACTGTATTCCATGGAATTTTCTTCAATGGCCTTGCCACTGATTCTTCAAATAAGCAAAGTACAGAGGGTCTCATCCCTTGAAAATGTTTTTAAACACTAGTATTTTAAATTGAAAGATAGTTAGAAACTAGCAATTCCTGGTACACTGCCTGGAATTAGTCTTAATTATTGTTGAGTGTTGAATGTGCAATAGAAAAGTCTATCATTTCCTTTCCTTGGAGGAGAAGGAGGTAGAAAAAGGAGAGGTGGAGGATATGCAGTATTTAAGAGCTAAACAGGAGCACAATGACTCATAATGACATCACCCCCACGTGAAGAACCATGGATCTCATCGATTTTATAATTCACGTTGGATCAAGATGTTTTTCCCCTCTATGTATATCAATGAATTCAAACTTCATACCCTCCAAACTACAGAGAGGAATAATGTAAGATAAATTCCATCTGCAACAGGTATTTCCTAAATAGAAGACTGATCGCGAAGGGAATCCAATATCTCCTTCCAACATCTTTTGACATGGTAATATTTCACCAAAGTGGAAACCTAACATTTAAATATGAAATTGTTTCCCCAAGTAAGAAACTACACCTGTTATGGCTATTATCTCACATAAACACTATATTACATATAAAACCCAGCATGACACATACTTGAGAAATTATGTTGTGAGTGATATAGTAGTGATGATGACAGGGAAAAAGGACTAACTTTAACCCAAAAAGACCATAGGGGAGGGGGTGGTGCAGGGGGAGGTGAAAACAAGTAGAAAGCGCACCAAGAGAGAATCTTTTCTGACCAGAAAACGTCACTATAGACACAGAAATATAAAAAGAAATGTATTCCCTTATTTCCCCTAGGTGGAAATAATGCAAAACATTTATTTTCTATATCAGAGAAGAACATAATTATGTAATCCAATTCTACTGCAGGATTATAAAAACCATCCCTTTACCACAGTCTAAGATTTAAATGCATTTGCACAAGCGTGCAAACTATAGAAAAGGAATAAAGTTTCTTCTGCCTTCCAAGCAATTTTGGTCCCTACTTAGGTCCTACTGCAATACTGGTGGTCCCAATGTTTTTATGCAAATAAATTGTGTTTAAAGTATAAAGCACTTCTGGGGCACCTGGTTGAGTAAATCAGTTAAGTGTCTCCTTTCAGCTCAGGTCATGATCTCAGGGTCCTGGAATGGAGCCCCCTTTGGGTTCCCTGCTCCACGGGAAGCCTGCTTCTCCATCTCCCACTCCCGCTGCTTGTGCTCTTGTTCTCAATTTCTCTGTCATTTACATAAATAAAATCTTAAAACAATAAAAAAATCAAGGATATAAAAAGAAAAGTCAAAATTCCTCAGAAATTATATCTCCAGTTAGAGGTTCATCTATTAAAATGTTATATTTGCTTCTTCCCACTAATAAACCTTTATTTCACTCAAATCTTCCACACTGAAGTATCTTTCTTGCCCAATTAATCCAAAGGAAAAAACTGAAATGATCAGTTAAGGACAATATAGGGACTAATACACCCTTTTAATATGTTTTTAAATAATTTTAAGATTGAAAATGTGTTTAAAGTTTCTAATTCCTAGTAGGGAAACATTATCTGAATGATGACCCTAATGGCAAACCACTGTAAATGTGTTTCAGATGCATGTGGGTCAGAGGGGTAGGGATTCTCTTCACAGCACACCAGCTTTCTGCATGAGAAGATCAGAGGTACACTGCTTTGTATCTTTGAGACATCTGTTAGGTGATCGTTGCTTTTCTTCAGCAAAGCATCATTTTCAGAAAGGCACTATGCTTTACCTCCAAATTTGACTGACAATTTTTACATATCGCTGTGTACTGGGTCATATCCTGGAAGGCCACCATAAATTCTGGATCCTGCATGGCTGCGAAAACCTCTGGATCACTAAGAATTTCATTGCGCCCATGCATCCCTGCCATTCCAGGCATTCGTCCTGCCATTCCAGGCATTCCTCCAGGAAAATTACCAGGCATTCCCCCAGGAAAGCCACCTGGGAAAGAACCATATGAGCTCCTGATTGTCCTCTGGCTTTTTCCTCACTCTGGGCTCTCTCATGATCTTCCCGAGCCTTGTGGCACGTATGCTACAGCATCCAAACGGTGCCAACACTTCCCTAGGGAAAACAGTCTGTTTCAAATACAATGTTCAAGTACCCTTTTGTTTCCTGAAGATACAGGGCTTTTCCATTGGCGATGTTGGATCATGAGGAAACATCCATAACTGAAACTGAAAATCAAGACGGGACAAATGGAAAATTTTATGGTCATCTGGATGTCAGAAGATAGAACCATATTGAAATCTGCATTTGGGGGCATAGGCAAGGGGCTAGGACCCTATGCTTACAAACAAGGCTGTGGAGAATAGAACGTTCAGCGCACCAAAATTGTCTTCCCAGAGAGGTCTTCTAGCGTGGATTTGTGCAAGCATCAGGATAGTTCTATCTCCTTCCCACTGTGAAGCAAACCTATGGAGAAAGCCACTTAGAGATAACACATTTTTTCCAGCTTTCAGAGTGATTTCCAGGATATGTGCGGAAGGACAGGCAAGGTGCAATGTCCCCCAGTGTTGTAGTAACAATTCTGTGGACCACGCAAGCTCCAGGAAACACAAGTTCCTTCAAAAGAGACGCTTTCTAATATATATGTCTAGAAGACTCTGTATGTGTCATATATTTCCTTCTGGGAGACAAGAATGGGCGGAATGTGACTTCCACTCACATCGTGTTTCCAGAAGAGAAATTCGATTTCCAATATATGCGTGGAAGCCTAGTGTATGTAGGGGCCATGTCCTGACGCTTTGAGACAAGTGTGTGGAACATGCACCGTTTAGAATACCACAAGTTTGCCAAGTGAGAAGCATTCTTGCCTGTCTCTTATGAAGCTATGGAAACATACCCTACCCTTTCCCCTTTGTATACTGTCTCTGGGAAATGAAACTTTCCCCTCCGAGGAAGTTTGACCTGGTGAAAAGCTCTCTAGCATGTTGGTCTGGGGGCAAGCAGAAAGTGCCACATATCCTTCGCTCCAGAAAAAAGTCTGTGAAGAAAACAAGCTTCAATGAAGGACACGACACTTCACAGCAAATCCCTTCCAACAAATATATACTTTGTAACCTAGGAAAGTGCCATATCCTTGCCTTGGAGAAAAATTCTGTTGAGAGTGAATTTGGCTCACGTTGTGGGTTTTAGAAGGAGCAGATTCCTACCCTATAGGTGTGGAAACATCACGAGGGCCCCATAGTCTTCCCTTGAGAAACAAGCCGTTGCAGAATGCCACTTCCTAAGCAAGTCTCTTTTATAGGTTAGGAATGCCATTTCCGGGATCTGGAAGTCTCGTGAGAGGGCAATGTCCTTATGCTTCAAGATAAGTCGGTGGAGCATGCACTGTTCAAAGAACCACCAGTTTCTCAAGCAAGAAGCATTCTAGCATGTATGTGCTGAAGTTTCAGAAACATGGCCTCTCCTTCCCTCTGTGATTACAGTCTCTGGGGAATATACACTTCCCCTCAGAGGAGGCTTGGTACAGCGAGAAGGTTTCTGGCATGTTTATGTAGAGGTACGGTGATGTTTGATAGCATTAGGAAGGTGCCGTGTCCATGGCCTGGAGAAACAATTCCATGAAGCATTCAACTTCAGCCCCAATGTGCTTTTCCAAGCAAGAAGTCTTAGCCTAAATATCTGGAAGCATCATTCCTTATTTGCTGTCCTATAGTTTTGGTGCATGTTCAAACCATAAGGGATTTTATTTTCAACCTGAAATCTCTTAGGACTCCTAATGAAATGAAGGGCTTTACTCAACTACCTTGAACATGACCCTTCCTGCCTCCTATTTCATTTTGCAACTTAACCTTCTCTCATCTGCCTGTTCCTTTTCATGTAGCCTCCATGTTCAATATAACACATTCTGGAGGAATATAATTTAAAAAAGTCTCCATCCAGTCTATAAAACCTCTTCACAAAGAAAAAAGAGAAAGAAAACAATATTGTTATAGAGTAAGCAGAAACCAGACAGAATGTAAGGTGCATCAAATCCTAAGTGATAAAATGTTCGTAAAGACAGAAACCTTATTCTTCTATATAGCTAAGAAGATACAACCTATTCTATTCATGTTTTCCAGATAAAATAGCTCATTTCTTTTATCTTTACGGAGGTAAGGTTTAAAATTTAGAGTCAGATGACTTTAGAATTAGGCCAAATTTCCCCCAAGATCCCAAAAACTTCTTTTTCCCTAGTTGAAGAAACTTTTCTACATTTAATGTGATTTCTGCTTTCTGTTCCTCCCATTAACTCCCTGTTTTCTCTACATATACATCACTTTGTTTGGAGCCATAGATAATCACTAGCCCCCCCCCTAAAAATTGCATGTGGAAAATTAAGAAAATCCCCTATAATATAAATACACATCTTTACAATATTGCAACAAAAATGTTTGAATGAAAAAATTGTCAAAATTCATGAACCTGCATCTAGACTGAGTATTATTTTTTTTAAGATTTAGTTTATTTATTTATTTATTTGAGAGAGAGAGTTTGAACAACTGGTGGAGAGGGGAAGCGGGCAAGGGACAGAATCTCAAGCAGACTCACAGCTGTGTGTGGAGCCTGACTTGAGACTTGATTTCATGATCCTGAGACCATAACCTGAGTCAAAACCAAGAGTTGGATGCTTAACCAATAAAGCCACCCTGGAGGGAGTATCTTTTTATTTTCATGAAATATTTACTGATATGAAAATGTTTATTACTTACAGCTAATACATTCAATTCTTTATTTAAAAAGTATATTTAAGTAAGACATCCTCCTAATGTTGGTATCTCTTTTTGAGCCATGATAAAATATGGAAATTGTAAAAATAATTCATTTCTTCTACACATATTGAAAAGACAAAGCAGTGACAATATTATACCTTGAACCTACTGAAATTCTTACTGTAGGTGGAGTATGGCTATTTGTAGACAGAAAAGGAACTTTTTATTCAAAATCAAGATTGCCTTAGAAATACACATTCTGTTCGTAGGGCACAAAGCTTATCCCACATAATCTTTTTTATAAATACGTTGGCTTTTGAAATAAAAGCAATTTTCTCAAGAGACATATAAAAAAGATTTTATTTATAACACTGTCGTGTTACTATTTATTTCCGACTCTTTAAGGTCTCATTCATGTTAGATCTCTTGACATCTCTTAAAATGTTTTACATCCTGAGTATCTAACAGGTATTTACAGACATACCAAACAAAATCATATTCATTCACCTAATATGACTATGAAATGTATTTGATACTATCTAACACAAAATACTTATATAAGAGTAACTGAGATGGTATAGGCTTGTAGGCCCCTTGCAACCCAGGGTCATTTGAGAACTGCAGTGAGGTTAAGGACAGCCAGGCAGGCCTGGGCTAGGAGGAGAAAATGTTCTCTTCCCCTTATCTCATGTTGCAAGTTCTAAATGCCTGGATCAGCAAGAAGTGGCTCTTGCCTAGATTAGAGGCGTTCCCCCTTAGAACAAGTACATACTGTCCCCTGAAGATAGGGTGGCTGGGAGAATTCTTTAACTCTGCAAACATAAACAGAATACATACTGTTCTTGATAAACCTTGTGTATCTTTCTTCAAGGATGTTAGTTTAATCCCATTATGTGTGAAGGTACATATTGTTATGCTTATCTGATTGCTACAAGTATATAACCGCGTGGGAAATAAACAGCAGCATGCAGTTGCAAGTGCTGCCTTTGCTCTGCATCCCCTGTGTCCCGGTTCTTTCGCGACCCTTACCCAGGGACCCCAACGCACTAGACGCTGACAAGTAACAGATAAGTTAACGTTATATTCAGAAACTTAATTACATTTTATTTTAGTCAGTAATACAACAGATACAGGCTACTGTTAAATAATTGAGGCCAAATACATATTATGTAAAAATAAACATTTCAAAATACAAAATTCAAGGACAATTGTATCTTTGTAATGTTGTATCATATTACCTAATTCTTAAATATTTTCAACATCTTTAAAAAAATCCTTTAAACAGAACTTTCCATTCCCCTATGACCTGGTCCAGGGCAACCACTAAATTGTGGTCTCAATGATTTTCTTTATATACAGGATACAGAGATTTAAGTTCCAAACCGTCAGGGCTTTTTAAATCTTTCGTTTTACTCTTTTTTTTTTTTTTTTTGCAGTTTTTATTTACCAGGTCTTATGTTATTGGCACCCACCTAGTAAGAGTTGGTTTAGAAGAGGGAAATGATTTTATATCAGGGGCTAAATGTAATTATGTATTTATTCCTTTAAAAATTTTGTAAAAGGAGATTTTGTACATCCTACTTTTTTAGTCGCTGTCTACATAAATTTAATTTTAAGTAATTTATTTTAACCGAATGAATTTCAAAAGTAAACACTCAGGCTTTAATTGCTAGGAAACAGGCATCTTGTGATGTCACAAATACTCAGGTTGTTGACTATTGGGTTAGTCTAGATAGTTTATCTGCGTAGATCACCCAAAACAGCATTTGAAGCTGCAGTGTTCAAAACCATGCAGATCAGAAACGTAGCTAAAGGAAAACTTATTTGAGATGGCAAATGTTTCTTCAGAATTTCAAGATGATTCTCCTAAAGATGGATCGACTGGTTCCGCAGCCTCCATTAGCACTCATTTTTGTGATCACACATTCACTGGAGATGTGGACCTGAGGTCTGTGATTGAAGAAAAAGTTTTCAGGCCTTGTCAGGAGGATCCTTGATAAAAAGACCACGTTACACATTCTGTGTCTCTGAAAAAGATGAAGATAATTTTCTTTCTCTGACCTTTCCCAGGAAACTGGAAAATATTTGAAAGTGTTCAACTCAGTTCTGTGGGATGAGAAGGGAACTTCTATAGTGATTGATAAGGAACTCTTCAAGAAAGAAGTTCCTGTTTTAAGCAAGGTATTCAAAAATATTATTACTTCTATAGATAATGTATAAGATTTTACCGTATATAGCAGTAAGTAGGTTCCTATGTATAGGCTAACATCAGATTTTTAAATTTTAACATTTTTGAAAAATTGAGGCCAACTTAGGCATGAAACATTCAGGGTTATAAGAAATTTTGGTGGTACCTTTGACCCTTACCAATGAACTTCAACTTAAATAATGTCCTGAAGCCACTTAAGGTGCTATTCACCGTTATTTGTAAATATATAGCACATTCTCATGAACCTTAATTAAACGTTTGTTTCCAGTAAGTAAATTTTTAAAAATACTAACATAATAAAAATATTATTTGATGACTTTGTGTGATGAAACGAAGTCAGATTTTATAGGTTATGTTTTCTTATATCTTATTTGGAAATGTCACTTAGTAACTTTCTCCTTTGGTTTCAGTTAGAGTACTATCATAACCCACATTTTAAACGAGGCTGCCCCAACTTTTAGTAAGAATGAAAAGAAGAATCGGGATTAAAAATTCCTCTACAGTTTCATTAATTCAAGATTTCAACAAGAAACAGGGGTAATGTGGATAGTCCTAATTCTGGTTTTGTAGCTGAAACTAGTGGAGAAAAGGTATATTCAAACTCCACCAATGTATTGTGCCTCTAAGAAGGAAGCTTTCTCCCACCCAGAGAACTGCTAATACAACGGCCCCTATGAGAAGTGATTTTTCTCCTGCATCAGCAATGTCAGTTAGACCATCGGAACAAATTGGAATGGATCAACATGCTATTTTAAACCAGTTGACCACCTTTCACATGCACTCACAGAGCAGCTACACTCAAGCAAATGGCCACATTTTGAACTTTGTTACAACTACAACTTCTGCATCTCAGTACCGTATCATATCTCCTTTCCAGAGCACTTATTTGGGAATGATGGTGGAGCCTTCCACTTTTCCAACTAGATATGCTGATTTGTCAGCAGTGAGGTTCATTTTTCTAACCTGCAACAGGTGGGCAACACCTGGTTCACAATGTCAATGATAGGTGATATTTCTGCTGCCTCACTTTCAAGGTCAACTCATCATCTGTCTCCTTTGAAGGCACATCATCCTAATTACAACTGATCTGTCAAAGGATTGGCATTATGGAAGATAACAAAGATTATCATTTGTTGGCAATTGAACACATATTGGCAATTTTCATATTTGAACAAAAAAATTACATGTTCATCTCTATGATTTCTCTGTTTATTTTGAATTAGTTCAGGGTAAAAATCTTTATTTTATTTATTGTATTTTTTTGTGATTTGGCAAGAACAGTTGACGTATATCCTAAATGAATTATACGTATTTAAAAAAGAATGGGAGCAAAGGAAAATTAGCATTTGGATTATGTGTTTTCTGAAATAGTACAGAATGAATAAAATGAGGTCATAAATTACAATGAGGTGGAAAGGGGTGCCCGGGTGGCTAGGTTGTTAAACGTCTGCTTTCAGCTCAGGTTATGATCTCAGGGTACTGGGATCGAGCCCTGTGTCCATTGCAGACTTGTGTCCAGAAGCAGACTCTCTTTCCCTTTCCCCTACCCCCACTTGTATATGCTCTGCAATAAATAAAATCTGAAAAAAATTGATGTTGATGTGTTACATGTCAATGAAATCTAGAAAAGACAAATACATAGAATTCTTTAGTATTTTCTCAATTACATTATATTCTCCCAGTTATTTAGAAGAGTCCTTGGATTTTAGTTGGCAAAATTGTCTTCACTAAAAAATACATTCATAGTGGAAAATATAATACTCTCACCAGTTCACCAAACATGTCATCACATGCTGCAGTCATGCACAGCATGTCTCAGAATGTTGTGTAATTTTACAGCTGGTATTATCAATGGCCTGTTTTGCCCTCGTGATCTCAAAACATTCTGTTTGTGCCTTCATTTCCTCCCCTCATTAGCCCAACTTTGATATTTTTAATGGTTACATTTATGTTGCTTTTTGATTCCAACCACAGCCTATTTCAGTCTTAATTCCTTATGCTGTTTTTAATGCTTTTAAATTCTGAGCCCTGAAAATCAGCATAGTTAACAACTCTTTAAAGAGAACTGGTTACATGAGCAGGTTCATAAGTATCTATTCCATTATCCGTTTTGAGTTACATTCAAACTCTTTTTAGCCATGCCAGTTCCCATCAGACAACTCTTAGGTGGAACCCCTTTACTTTGTCTGGGACATCAGCACAGATTGAGCACAGTTACTGTCAAATATATTTTATATGTATGTATTGAATGAAGAATAAATGAACGTTGGTTGAAGCCAATCAAAATCTGCTTTTTCTGACAGAACATCCCATATCTTTGACAATTATCATAATTTGTCTTACCCTTCACTGGAAATTTTCTTTCAAGAGTAGCTCACAGTAATGTACCCTACAGATAATGAGGGTGACTTAAGGAATCTAGCATCACTAGTTATCAGTGCTTGCACTAATTTTTAGTTTCCAGTTTTTTGGCCATTATCCAAATTTGGCTATTCTGGTTAATGCAACTATTAAGGCTTGTTTCCGTTCTGTTTCATCGAAATATAGGATTATTTCTCTGCCTATCACAATATCTTCTCCATCTTCTGCTTTGACAAGTCATTCCTTGAGAGAATTTGCTACATACTCACTAGCTCTGTGTCTATTGCAATAAAGAATCTTGCTGGAGCGAACTTGTTCGTGGGGGAAATTTGCATTGCCCAGAGACTCGATTCACAGAGGGAAGGATGGGGCATGTTTTGGAGGCTTCAGCACACACGTGCTAGAATGGTTCTCATTTGAGAAACTTGTGGTTCTCTGAATGGTGCATGTCCCCAGCCTCGTTTCTAAGCATAAGGACATGGCCCCTATTCTAGACATCCACGCTTGGATTGAAAATCATTTTTCAATTCTGGAGAGGAGATGTTAGTGGAAAGTCGCATTGCCCACAGTCTTGTTTCTCAGAGAGGAGTGTATGGCATTATCCTAGTACTTCTCACCAATAGAGGCTAGGAAGTCTCTCGCTTGAGGAAATGAGGTATTCCTGAATGTGGCACTCTCCACGGATGGGTATCTCTGTGACAGGCACGTGCCCCTTAGTCTCTCCATCCACTCCCATGCCAGAAATCGTTTGATCTCCAGAAACAAGAAGTTACTGGTAAGTGGCATTCTCCAGAGCCTTCTTTCTCAGAGGGAAGGATATGGAACCCTGAAAAACCTTGCCCAACCCTGTGCTAGAAAGCTTCCTTTTGGAAGAAACTTGTTGTGGGTCAAAAGTTGTACTCTCCACGGACCTGGTTCTCCCAGACTGGGACAGGGCACCTTGCCTTTGTTTCCATAACTAGAATGGAAATTGCTTTTTCTTCTGGAAACCAGAAGTTCCTGGAACACAAGGAAAAATACCAATTGAATATGGTGAATTTGTGATTTTTTAAATGTATTTTTGGTTTCAGGTTGCTAATATTTTATTGAGAATTTTTGCATCCATATTCATGAAAGTTATTGGCGTGTATCTCTCCTTGTTAGTGCAGACTTTTGTTCTGGTATCAGGATAATGTTAGCTTCATAGAATGAATTAGAACTTTGCCTTCCTTTTTTGGATTATTATGAGAAGAATAAGCTTTAAGTCTTTTTACATTTTTGGTAGAATTTGGCTGTGAAAGCAATTGGTCCTGGACTTTTGTATGTTCAGAAATTTTTGATTACTCATTCCCTTTCTTTGCTGGTTATCAGTCAACTCAAATTCCCTATTTCTTCCTGTTTCTTTCAGTTTGTGTCAGTTATATATTTCTGGGATTCATCAGTTTCTTCCGCGTTGTCCCATTTTTTGCCATCGAATTTTTCATATTATCCTCTTATGCTTGTTTGTATTTTGCAATGTTGGGTGTTACATCTTCTCTCATTTTTTTTCAAGATTTTATTTATTTATTTGGGAGAGAGAGAATGAGAAATAGAGAGCACGAGAGGGAAGAGGGTCAGAGGGAGAAGCAAACTCCTTGCTGAGCAGGGAGCCCGATTCAGGACTCGATCCCAGGACTCCAGGATCATGACCAGAGCTGAAGGCGGTCTCTTAAACAACTAAGCCACCCTGGCACTCTCTCTCTCATTTCTTAATTTTATTTATTTGGATCTTTACTTTTATAAGTCTGGAGGGTTTATCAATTTTATTAAAATTTTCAAAGAACCACCTCCTGTTTTCATTGATCTGTTATAATTGTTTTTTTTTCAATGTCAATATTTCCGTTAAAATCTTTAGGCTTCATTTTTTTTCTAGCTCCTTTATGTATAAAGTTTGGCTTTTTCTTTGAGATGCTTTATGCTTCTTAATTAGGCATTTATTGCTATATAATTCCTTTTCAGGAACACTTTTACGGCATCCCATACATTTTGGTCTATTCTCTTTTCATTTTCGTGTGTGTGTGTGTGTGTGTGTGTGTGTGTGTGTTTTGTTTTCTTCTTTGATTTCCAGTTTGACCCATTCATTTTTCAGTAACATGTTGTTTAACATTCATGTATTTGTGGCCTTTTAAATTTTGTTCTTCTGGTTGCCTTCAAGTTTCATAGCACTATGGTCAGAAAACAGGCATGATTTGTTTTCCAGTATGTAATCTCCTCAGGAGAGTGTTCTATGTACACTCAAAAAGAATGTGTAGTCTGCTGCCTTAGGATGAAATGTTCTGTGTATATATATCAAGGCTATCTTATCCAACGTGTCATTCAGTGCCATCAATTCCTTGTTGATTTTTTCTTTAGATTATCTGCCCATTAGTGTGAGTGCGATGTTAAAGTTTCCTATTATTATTGTATTATTATCGATGAGTTATTTTACGTTTGTGAATAATTAATATATCTGGCTTCTCTGAAGTGGAGAAATAGGTATATAATTATTTGATTTTCTTGTTTTTTTCTTTTCATTTTTCAGAGGGAAAAAGGAGAAAACCTTGCTATCAACCAAGAGTTCTATATGTGGCCAAACCAATTTTTGAAAAAATTAAAACATTCTCATATAACCTAGAGAATAAAGATAGCAAGGTGACACAATCAGTTGAGTGTCCCACCCTTGATTTCCACTCAGGTCATAACCTTGTGGTTGTGGGATCCAAATTGTGTCAGGCTCCAACTCGTTTAGGGGTCTGCTTCAGATTCTTTCTGCCTCTCCCTTTTCATTCCCTGCATCTGTCCCCACTCAAGCTCTCTCTCTGTCTAAAATAAATAAATAAATAAAACCTTAAAAAATAAAGAAATTAACTGGAGCTGATAAATTTTATCACTAACATGCCTGCTAAATTTAAACATGCCAGGGTAAATTTTGAAGCCTTAAATTAAATGATACCACACAGTGATTGGAAGAAACCTAAAGGTACAAACATGATTAAGGGGATTCACATGGGTACATATGAAATAAATATCACTCTATTTTTCGAAAGCCTCTTCATTTCTACATGGATTAAAAGAAAAAACAAAGATAGCTTATGTGTTTTGATAAACATGCAGTTTTTAAAGAGATTAGGTAAACATGCAGTGCATGACAATACAGGAGGGACAAGGGTGTATAAAAACATATTTTTATATGCTATTGACCTAAGATGATAATAAATTAGACTAAAAAACCTCAAATACATGGAGCCTGAAGAACATCCTACTGAGGAATGAATGGCTCAACCAGGAAATTAAAGAAGAATTTTAAAAACTCATGGTAAGAAATGAAAATGAAAACAACTCTTCATCATCTTTGGGATATAGCAAAGGCAGTCCTAATGGAAAGTATATAGTAATACAAGCCTTTCTCAAGAAACAAGAAAGGTCTCCATTACACAACCTACCCCTACACCTAAAGGAGGTAGAGAAAAAAGAGCAAATAAAGCCTAAACTCTGCAAGAGCACAGAAATAATAAAGATCAGAGCAGAAATCAATGAAATAGAAAACAAAGAACAGTAGAACAGATCAACGATATTAGGAGCTGGTTCTTTGAAAGAATTAACAAGATTGATAAACCCCTAGCCAGAATGATCAAAAAGAAAAGAGAAAGGACAACAGGCAATAAAATCGTGAATGAAAGAGGAAAGATCATAAACATAACAAAGAAACACAAACAACTATAAGAACAAATTATGAGCAACTTTATACCAGCAAATTAGATAACCTGGAAGAAATGGATGCATTCCTAGAGATGTATCAACTACCAAAATTGAACCAGGAAGAAATAGAAAACCTGAACAGACCTATAACCACTAAAGAAATTGAAGCAGTCATCAATAATCTCCCAAGAAACAAAAGCCCAGGGCCAAATGGATTCCCAGGGGAATTCTACCAAATATTTTAAGAAGAATTAATACTTATACTCCTGAAACTGTTCCAAAAAATAGAAATGGAAAGAAAATTTCCAACCTCGTTGTCCGATCCACCGTTACCTTGATCCCCAAACCAGACAAAGTCTCCATCAAAAAGGAGAATTAGAGACCAATATGTTGATGAACATGAATTCAAAAATTCTCACCAAAATACTAACCAATAAGATCCAACTGTACATTAAAAGAATTATTCACCATGTCCAAGTGGGTTTAATCCCTGGGCTGCGAGGTTGGTTCAACATCCGTGAATCAAACAACGTGATACAATACATTAACAAAAGAAAGAACAAGAATCATATGACACTTTCAATGGATGCAGAAAAAGCATTTGACAAAATACAGCATTCTTTCTTGATCAAAATTCTTCAGAGTAGAGGGATAGAGAGTACATAACTCAATATCATAAAAAGCACCTTTGAGGAACCTACAGCGAATATCATTCTCAATGGGGAAAAATTGAGAGCTTTCCCATAAGGTCAGGAACAGGGCAGGGATGTCCAGTATCACCAATGCTATTCAACATAATATTAGTACTCCTAGCCACAGCAACCAGACAACAAAATGGAATCAAAGGCATACAAATTGGCAAAGAGGCAGTCAAGCTCTGACTCTTTGCAAATGACATGATATTTTATGTGGAAAACTCAAAAGACTTCACCCCAATATTACTAGAACTTATACAGGAATTCAGTAACGTGGCAGGATATAAAATCAATGCACAGAAATGAATGGCATTCCTATACACCAACAAAAAGACAGAAGAGAGAAAAATTAAAGAGTTGATCCCATTTTCAACTGCACACAAAATCATAAATAGCTACGAATAAATCTAACCAAAGAGGCAAATGATCTGGACTTAAAAAACTATAAAATACTCATGAAAGAAATTGAGGAAGACAGAAAGAAATGGAAAAACATTCCATGCTCATGGATTGGAAGAACAAACATTGTGAAGATGTGAATGCGACCTAGAGCAATCTATAAATTCAATGCAATCACCTTAAAATATCATCCATTTTTCTCAAAGAAATGGAACAAATAATCCTAAAATTTGTATGGAACCAAAAAAGGCCCCGAATATCCAGAGGATAGTTGAAAAAGAAAAGGAAAGCTGGCGGCATCACAATTCTGGACTTCCAGCTCTATTACAAAGCAGTCATCATCAAGACAGTATGGTACTGGCACAAAAATATACCCTCAACTCTATGGTCAACTCATCTTTGACAAAGCAGGAGAGAATGTCTAATGGAAAAAAGACAGTCTCTTCAACACATGGTGTTGGGAAAATTGGACAGCCACATGCAGAAGAATGAAACTGGACCATTTCCTTACACCACAAACAAAAATAGACTCCAAATGGTTGAAAGACCTAAACGTGAGACAGGAGTCCATCAAAATCCTAAAGGAGAACACAGGTAGCAACCTCTTCGACCTCAGCCACAGCAACTTCTTCCTAGACACATCGCCAAAGGCACAGGAAGCCAGGGCAAAAAATGAACTATTGGGATTTCATCAAGATAAAAAGCTTTTGCACAACAAAATAAACAGACCACAAAACCAAAACACAACCGAGAGAATGGGAGAAAATATTTGCAAATGACTTATCAGATAAATAGCTAGTATCCAAAATCTATAAAGAACTTATCAAACTCAACAACCAAAGAACAAATAATCCAATCAAGAAATGGGCAGAAGACATGAAGAGACATTTTTTTCAAAGAAGACATCCAAATGTCCAACAGGCACATGAAAAAGTGCTCAACATCGCTCGGCATCATGGAAATCCAAATCAAAACCTCAATGAGATACCACCTTACAACAGTCAGAATGGCTAAAATTAACAAGTCAGTAAATATCGGATTTTGGCAGGGATGTGGAGAAGGGGTAACCCTCCTACACCGTTGGTGGGAATGCAAGCTGGTGCAACTACTCTGCAAAACAGTATGGGGGTTCCGCAAAATGTTGGAAAAAGACCTACCATACGATTCAACAATTTCACTACTGGGTATTTTCCCCAAAGATATAAACGTAGGGATCCGAAGGGGTACATGCACCCCAATGTTTATAGCAGCAATGTCCACAATAGCCAAACTGTGGAAAGAGCCCAGATGTCTACAGACAGATGAATGGATAAAGAAGAAGTGGTATATATACACTATGGAATATTATGTAGCCATTAAAAGAATGAGATCTTGCAAATTGCAAGGATGTGGATAGAACTGGAGGGTGTTATGCTGAGTGAAATAATTCAATCAGAGAAAGACATGTATCATATGCCCTCACAGATATGAGGAATTCTTAATCTCAGGAAATAAAATGAGTTTTGCTGGAGTGGTTGGGGGTGGGAGGGATTGGGTGGCTGGGTGATAGACATTGGGGAGAGTATGTGCTATGATGCATGCTGTGAATTGTGGAAGACTGTTGAATCGCAGATCTCTACCTCTGAAACAAATAATGCAATATATGTTAAAAAAAATGAATCAGGTAGTAGGAGGGGAAGAATGAAGGGGAGTAAATCGGAGGGGGAGAGAACCATGAGAGAAGATGTACTCTGAAAAACCAACTTAGGGTTATAGCGGGGAGTGGGATGGGGTGATGGGTTAGCCTGGTGATGGGTATTAAAGAGGGCACGTTCTGGGTAGAGCACAGGTTGTTATGCACAAACAATGAATCATGGGACACTACATCAAAAACTAATGATGTAATATATGATAATTAACATAACAATAATAAATTTAAAGAAGACATACAAATAACCAACAGGTACATGAAAAGGTGCTCAACATCACTAATGATAAGGGAATTGTCATTCAAAACCAGAATGAGATATCACTTTATATCTACTAAGATGGCCATCATCAAGAAAACAAGACATAAGTGCTACAGAGAATGTGTAGAAAATGGAACCCTGTGTAATGTTAGTGGGAATGTAATTTGGTGCAGCTACTATGGAAAACAATATAGAGTTTCCTCAAAAATATAAAAATAGTACTACCATATGATCCAGCAATTCCATTTCTGTGAATATATACAAAGGAAACTAAAACCCTATGTCAATGAGATAACTGCACCCCATGTTCACAGCAGTATCATTTATTTACAATAGGCAAGATGTTGAGACAACTGAACTGTCCATGAACAGATAAATGGATAAAGAATTTGTGGTATATAAGTATCATTAAAAAATAAAAATACCTTTGGAAATTAAAAGCATTGTCAAAAGCGGAAAAACTAGACAGAAAATTTGGAAGATTAAATTAAGATAAATTCCAGGTACTAAAGCAAAAACACAAAGAGAGACAAGAGATTAGAAAATTAGAGTACCAATCCAGAAATTTCAACAAACTTCTAAAAGTTACAGATAAAAAAGAAAAAATAAAGAGAAGGAAAGCATCAAAGCATATATATTTTTCTAATGTCCCAGTACATAAGTTTCCAGATTGAAAGATCCCAAGCAGTACCCCAAATACAGATGAAACAAAAAAGCTATCCAAAGCCCATAATTAATAAATTTCAAAATATTTAGAATTCTATAACCAGCCAAACCGTCAACAGAACAAAGATACGTTCGTTCAAACTTTCAAAAAAATTACCACTCGTGCACCCTTTTCTGGGAAGCTACAGAAGGATGTTCAACAACACAAGGCAGTTTTGGAGAAGGAAGCAGGAAGACATCAAATCAGGAACTGGGAAACACAAGTGAAATCATAGGCAAAAGCAATCCCTAAAATAATGAAAGAGAACACAAAGTCATAGTTCTATATCAAGTGCAGAGAGGGGCCATTAAAGATTATAGTAAGTTAGAGGTCTCTGGAGTAGACACCGAGGAGAGATTTCTTCAACAGAAGAATTTAATATAATAATTAATGTGTGTGACTATATGGAGAGAAGATATACACTCTCTGGCTGGTGCTTGGGTTTGTGTTAATAAGAAGAATATTAGGGCGCCTGTGTGGCTCAGTCGTTAAGCGTCTGCCTTTGGCTCAGGTCATGATCCCAGTGTCCTGGGATTGAGCCCCACATCGGGCTCTCTGCTCAGGGGGAAGCCTGCTTCTCTCTCTCCCACTCCCCCTGCTTGTGTTCCTGCTGTCACTGTCTCTCTCTGTCAAATAAGTAAATAAAATCATTTTAAAAAATAAATTAATTAATAAATAAAATAAAAAAATAAAAATAACATTAAACCTAAAAATATATATACAAATAAAGAAAACAAAATAAAATAAATATACATGAATTAGACTATTTAAGTAAAAGACACTGTTTGTAATAATGGAAAAAAACATCATCCAAATTTATGCTTTATATAAGAGTTGCCCTCGGGGCGCCTGGGTGGCTCAGTTGGTTAAGCGATTGCCTTCGGCTCAGGTCATGAACCTGGAGTCCCGGGATCGAGTCCCCCATCGGGCTCCCTGCTCAGCGGGGAGTCTGCTTCTCCCTCTGACCCTCTTCCCTCTTGTGCTCTCTGTCTCTCATTCTCTCCCTCTCAAATAAATAAATAAAATCTTAAAAAAAAAAGAGTTGCCCTCTAGGGCTTGAACTCACGACTTTGAGATCAAGACCTGAGTTGAGATCAAGAATCAGCGCTTGATAGGACAGAATAGATGGCAGAGGAGTAGGGGACCCTATTTCAACTTGTCCCTGGGATTCAGCTGGCTATCTACCAGACCATTCTGAGCACCCACAAAACCCGCCTGAGATGTAAGAAGATTCCATCTCTATGAAAATAATATCGCAGGCCATTGGTTCTGAAATACTAAGTGGGGAGCCCTAATTCCGCGGCAGATATCGGAGTAGAAATGGCAGCGGGAAGTTACCTGGCCGTGGGGATCCTACACTGCTTGTGAGGTGGTGGGGACATGCTGGGGATGGGGTCTAATGCGCTGGGGATGGAGGTATAGCCTCACAGAACGGTAGCGTGGGGAAAGGATTTTAGGGCAGCACCCGGGTGGACAACTGGAGCGGTGGAGTGTCCCGTGGTAACTGGGAGCAGCTGGCGGTTTTAGAGACACAAAGGGAGAGACATGCTCCGACCTGGAGGCAGGACTGGGGGGGGGGGCTGTGGAGGGGCATACAAACCAGGACCCTGCAGTTTATAAAAGCACAAAAAGAAATGGAGATTATGTGACCTGGAGAGCTCATTGAAGAACAGACTGTGGTCTCTCTGCCATGAGGCAGAGGGTTGGAAACAGTCTCTTCTGCTCTGACTTGAGGAAGAGAAACCGAAAGCCTCCAAGGAAAGCTGCCAGTGAACAAAAAACCCCAAAATGGATTCCCACTCAGCCCGTCTCCCACCACATGGGGGCAGGGCAACTCTGCCCAAACAGTGTTGCCTGAGTAACAGCGTGGCAGGTCCCTCCCCCGGAAGACAGGCTGGGATAACAAGAGTCCAGCAACCCTAATTTCCCAAGAAAACAGGTGCATCTTGCTTGGGTTCTGGTCCATAATTTGGACTCTTTACTTTCCCTCAAACATTCATCAACAGAATCACTAGGAGGAGGAACCACTAAAATAGAAAAGACTCAAAGATTATGAGTTTTGTTGCAGATTTACAAATGGATGCAGATATAACCAAGTTGTCGGAGATGGAATTCAGGGTAGCAATTGTGAAGACAATGGCTAGAATGGAGAATTCAATTAATGGCAACACAGAGTCTCTAAGGGCAGAAATGAAAGCTGATTTATCAGAACTTAAAATGCTCTCAATGAGGGCGCCTGGGTGGCTCAGTTGGTTAAGCGACTGCCTTCAGCTCAGGTCATGATCCTGGAGTCCCTGGATCGAGTCCCGCATCGGGCTCCCTGCTCGGCAGAGAGTCTGATTCTCCCTATGCCCCTCCCCCCTCTCATGTGCTCTCTCTCTCATTCTGTCTCAAGTAAATAAATAAAATCTTTAAAAAAATGCTCTCAATGAGATCTATCCAATCTAGATAATCTAATAGCTAGGGTAAGTGAGGCAGAAGAACGAATAAGCAACCTGGAAGACAATATAATAGATAAAAAGGGAAAAGTGGAGGCCAGGGAAAATGAACTCAGAATCCATGAAAATAGAATCAGAGAAACAAGTGACACCATGAAGCATTCCAATGTCAGAATAATGGGAATCCAAGAAGGAATGGAGAGAGAAAGAGAGGACTAGAAGATATATTTAAGCAAATTGTAGGTGAGAACTTCCGTAATCTGGGAAATGATACAAACATTCATGTCCTAGAGGCAGAGAGGACCCCTAGAGGAGAACATAAGCAGTAACCTCTTTGACATGGCACACAGCCAGTTCTGTCAAGATACATCTCCATAAGCCAGTGAAACAAAAGCAAATTGAAATTTTGGGCCTGTATCAAGATAAAAAGCTTCTGGCACAGCAAAGGAAACACTCAACAAAATAAAGAGGCAACCCACAGAATAGGAGAAGATATTTGCAAAAGACACTGCAATTAAAGGGCTGGTATCCAACATCTATAAAGAACTTCTCAAATTCAACACCCAAAAACAAATAATCAAGTCAAAAAATGGGCAGAAGATATGAAAAGACACTTCTCTGAAGAAGTCATACAAATGGCTAACAGACACATGAAAAAATGTTCATTATCATTAGCCATCAGGGAAATTCAAACAAAACCACATTGAGATACCACCATACACCAGGTAGAATGGCAAAAATAGACAGGGAAATATACAACTGTTGGAGAATTTGTTGAGAAAGGGGAACACTCTTACACTGTTGGTAAAAATGCAAGTTGGTAAAACCAATTTGGAAAACAATGTGGAGGTTCCTCAAAATCGAAAAAAAAAAAAAAAAAAAAAAAGAGCTACTCTATGACCCAGCAATTGCACTCCTGGGTATTTACCCCAATGACACAGATGTAGTGAAAACAAGGCCATATGCATTAGGAGAAGGAAGGGAAAAATGAAGAGGAGGAGAATCAGAGGGAGAGATGAACCATGAGAGACGATGGACTCTGAGAAACAAACAGGGTTTTAGAGAGGAGGGGGATTGGACAGCCCGTGAGGGGTATTAAGGAGGGCATATACTGCATGGTGCACTGGGTGTTATATGAAAACAATGGATCGTGAATAAACACGTCAAAACTACTTATGATTTGTATGGTGACTAAGATATCATAATAAAATTTAAAAAAATATTGACCAAAATAAAAGAGAAACATTTATGTATAATATTTAACCATGTTGTTAAACTATATTCTCTATAATTACACATCTGAGTACTGAATACTGGAGGTTAAAGGCATATGGGCATAGATGACCATGGTATTCTCATGAAACCCCAGGAGGAAATTAGGATTCCTTATACAGAGTAATGATTGCAAAATTTTCCTGTGTAGACACAGTTTGAAAATATGTGTTGATATAGTAGGATGGCAAGAATGGATTGTTCAGGTCTATATTTCAACCCAATTCCAGCTATGTCAGAGGCTAAGGGAATGAAATTTATCATTGTAATGCACACTAGTTGGGATATGGCCGTAGACACAGAGCTAGTAAATATGTAGCAAATTCTCTCAAGGAATGACGTGTCAAAGCAGAAGATGGAGAAGATATTGTGACAGGCAGAGAAATAATCCTATATTTCAATGAAACAGAACAGGAAAAAGCCTTTATAGTGGCATTAACCAGAATAGCCAAATTTGCATAATGGTCAAAAAACTGGAAAATTAATGCATGCACTGATAACTAGTGATTCTAATTTTCTTAAGTCAAACTCATTATCTGTAGTGTACATAATTGTGAGCTACTCCTGAATGAAAACTTCCAGTGAAGAGTAATACCGATTATGATAATAGTAAAAGACATGGGATGTTCAGTCAGAAAAAGCAGATTTTAATTGGCTTAAACCAATGTTAAGTTATCATTCATTAATATATTTGACAGTAACTGTGCTCAATCTGTGCTGATGTCCAAGACAAAGTAAAGAGATTCTACCTAGGAGTTGTATGATGAGAACTGGCATGGTTAAAATGAGTTTGAATGTAACTCAAAAGGGATAATGGAATAGAAACTTAGGAACCTGCTCATGTAAACCGTTGTCTTTAAAGAATTGTTAACTATGCTGAATTTCAGGGCTCAGAATTTAAAAGGCATTAAAAACAGCATAAGGAATTAAGCATGAAATAGGCTGTGGATGGAATCAAAAGGCAACATAAATGTATCCATTAAAAAATATCAAAGTTGGGCTAATGAGGGGAGGAAATGAAGGCACAAATTGAATGTTTTGAGATCACTACGGCAAAACAGGCCATTGATAATACCACCTGAAAAATTACACAACAATCTGAGACACGCAGTCCGTGACTGCAGCATGTGATGACATAATGCTTGCTGAACTGGTGAGAGTGTTATACTTTCCACTATTAATGTATTTTTTAATGAAGAGAAGCTTTGTCAATTAAAATCCAAGGACTCTTCTAAATAACTGGTAGAATATAATGTAATTGAGATAATACTAATGTGAATACTATGTATTTGTCTTTTCTAGATTTCACTGACATATATCTCTTTCATATCATTTTTTTTGAGATTTTATTTATTGCAGAACACATACAAGTGTGGGGTGTGGCAAAAGGAGAGGGAGTCTGCTTCTGGACACAAGTCTGCAATGGACGCAAGGCTCGATCCCAGGACCCTGGCAACAGAACCTGAGCCGAAAGCTGGAGTTTATCAAATGAACCACGGAGCCGCTTTCCACCTCATTGTAATTTATGACCTCATTTTATTCATTCTGGACTATTTCAGAAATTACTTAACTCCAAATGCTTCTTTTCCTTTGCTCCCATTCTTTTCTAAATACATATAATGTATTTACGATGTATGTCAACTCTTCTTGCCAAATCACAAAAAATTACAATAAATAAAATCAAAATTTTTACACTGAACTATTTCAAAATATAAACATAATGAAACAATAAAGATGAACATATAATTTTATTGTTCAAGTAACAGAATTGCCAATATGTTGTCAATTGCTAACAAATGATAAACTTTTTTATCTTGCATAATGACAGTCCTTTGATAGATCAGTTGTAATTAGGATGAGGTGCATACGATGGAGACGGTTGATGAGTTGATCTTGAATGTGAAGGAGCAGAAGTATCACCTATCATTGGCATTGGGCACCATGGGTTGCTGGCTGGTTGCAGGTTAGGAAAACGAGCCTCACTGGCTGACAAATCAGCATATCTAGGTGGAAAAGTGGAAGGCTCCACCATCATTCCCAAATAAGTGCTCTGTAAGGGAGATATGATATGGTACTGAGATGGAGAAGTTGTAGTTGTAACAAAGTTCACAATGTGGCCATTTCCTTGAATGTAGCTGCTCTGTGAGTGTACGTGAAAAGTGGTCAACTGGTTTAAAGTAGCATGTGGCTCCATTCCAATTTGTTCCGATGGTCTAACTGACATTGCTGATGCAAGAGAATCACTTCTCATAGGGGCCGTTGTAGTAGCAATTCTCTGGCTGGGAGAAGGCTTCCTTATTAGAGGCACATTTACATTGGTGGAGTTTGAACATAGCTTTTCTCCACTAGTTTCAGCAAACAAAACAGAATTAGGACTTTCCACATTATCCCCTGCCCTGCATGGTTTCCTGTTGAAACCTTGGACTAATGAAACTGTAGAAGAATTTTTAATCCCGACTCTTCTTTTCATTCTTGCTAAAAGATGGGGGCAGCCTCGTTTAAAATATGGATTATGATAGTACTGTAACTGAAACCAAAGGAGAATGTTAAAAAGTGACATTTCCAACTAAGATATAAGAGAACAAAACTATAAAATCTGACTTAAGTTTCATCACACAAAGTCATCAAATAATATATTTAGTATGCTAGTATTTTAAAAAATTTACTTACTGGAAACAAGTAAGTATTGGCTTCAGGACCTTATTTAAATTAAAGTTCATTGTTAAGGGTCAAAGATACTACCAAAATTACTTATAACCCTGAATGTGAGAGGCGAAACCTGGCCTCGATTTTTGAAAAATATTGAAAATTTAAAAATCTGACTTTAGCTTATACATAGGAACGTATTTACTGCTATACAAGTTAAAATCTTATATATTCTGTATATAAGTCATAACATTTTTGAATACCTTGCTTAAAACAGAAACTACTTTTTCCTCTTCCAGAAAGTCACTCAGAGAAGCAGATCTTTGTAAACTCTGTCGCATTTTACTAAATCCATAAAGATTAAGCTGGCGAACTAAACTCTTCATACTTCCAGTTTCTAATATTCTGAAAGGAATCTTTCTCTCCAACACTTCTTTCTTGAAGAGTTCCTCATCAATCACTATAGAAGTTCCCTTCTCATCCCAACAAATTGACTTGAATTGATCACTTTCAACTATTTTCCAAAGTTTCCTGGGAAAGGTCAGAGAAAGAAAATCATTAACTTCATCTGGTTCAGAGACACAGAATGTGTAATGTGGTCCTTTTATCAAGGATTGTTCTGACAAGACCTGAAAAGCATTTTCTTCAATCATAGATCTTAGGTCCACATCTCCAGTGAATGTGTGATCACACAAAGGAGCGCTAATGGCGGCTGCAGAACCAGTCGATCCATCTTTAGGAGAATCATCTTGAAGTTCTGAAGAAACATGTGCCATCTCACATAAGTTTTCTTTCAGCTACGTTTCTGATCTGCATGGTTTTGAACACTGGAGCTTCAAATGCCACTTTGGCTGGCCTACCCAGATAAACTATCCAGACCATCACAATGGTCCACCACCTGAGTAGCTGTGACATCACAAGATGCCTGTTTCCTAGCAATTAAAGCCCGAGTGTTTAATTTGGAAATTCATTCGGTTAAAATAAAGAACTTAAAATAAAATTTATGTAGACAGGACCAATAAAATAGGATGTACAAAATCTCCTTTTTACAAATTTTTGTAGAAATAAATACATAATTACATTTAGCCCCTGATATAAAATCATTTCCTTCTTCCAAACAAACTCTTACTAGGTTGGTGCCAATAACATAAAATCTTGTAAATGAAAACTGCAAAAAAAATGAGTAAAAAAAAATTTAAAATGCCCTGATGATTTGGCCTTAAATCTGTGTAACCTGTATATAAAGAAAGTCATTGAGATCACAAGTGAATGGTTGCCCTGGGCCAGGTCAGAGGGAAACGGAAAGTTCTGTTTAAAGGATTTTTTCTTAAGATGTTGAAAATATTTTAGAATTAGGTAATTTTTTACAATAGCCTGAATCGTTTGTTATTACTGACTAAAATAAAATGTAATTAGGTTTCTGAATATAAAGTAAACTTATCTGATTCCCTTAAGTATTCTGTGTTAAATAGTATCAAAAATATTTCATAGTCATATTAGTGGAATGAATATAATTTTGTTTGGTATGTCTGTAAATAACTCTTAGATAGTCAGAAAGTAAAAGATTTTAAGAGATGTCAAGAGATCTACCATGAATGAGATCATAAAGAGTGGGAGATAAAAAAGAACATGACAGTGTTATAAATAAAATCTATTTCTATGTGTCTCTAGTGAAATTCGCTTTTATTGCAACAGCCAACTTATTTATAATAAAGATTATGTGGGATAAACTTTGTGCCCTACAAACAGAATGTGTATTTTTTAAGGCAAACTTAATTTCGAGTAAAAATTTCCTTTTCTGTCTAGCAATAATCATACACCACCTACAGTAAGAATTTCTGTAGGTTCATGGTATTATATTGCGACTGCTTTGTATTTTCAATATGTGTGGAAGAAATGAATCATTTTTTACAAATGCCATATTGTATCATGCCTGAGAAAGAGATACCAATATTAGGAGGATGTCTTAGGTTAATATACTTTTTAAATCAAGAATTGAATATAATAACCGTAAGTAATAAACACTTTCACAACGGTAAATATTTCATGAAGATAAAAAGATACTCCCTCCATGGTGGCTTTGTTAGTAAAGCATCTAACTCTTGGTTTTAGCTCAGGCCATGATCTCAGGATCATGAAATCAAGACTTAAATCAGGCTCCAAACACAGCTGTGAGTCTGCTTGAGATTCTGTTCCTTCGCCCTTTCCCCTCTTCACTACATGTTCAAACTCTCTCTCTCAACTAACTAACTAACTAACTAACTAACTAACTAACTAACTAACTAACTAACTAAATAAATAAATAAATAAATAACTAAATAAATAAATAAATAAATAAATAAATAAATAAATAAACAAAGTAAATCTTTAAAAAAAGATACTCCGTCAAATGCTGGTTCATGAATTTTGACAATTATTTTAAACATTTATTTTTCAAAATTGTAAAGATGTGTGTTTATATTCTAGGGCATTACCTTAATTTTCCACATTCAATTTTATTGGGGGGCATAGTGATTATCTATGGCTCCAAACAATGGGGTGTATATGTAGAACAAAGAACGAGGTAATGGAGGCACAGAAAGCAGAAATCACATTAAATATAGAAAAGGTTCTTCAAGCAGGGAAAATAAGATTTTGGGGATTTTAGGGAAAGTTGGCTTAATTCAATTGTCATCTGACTCTAAATTTTTAACCTTACCTCCATAAAGATAAAAGAAATGAGCTATTATATCTGGAAAACATTAATAGAATAGGTAGTATCTTCTTAGCTACATAGAAGAAGAAGATTTCTGTGTTTGCGATCTTTTTATCACTTAGGTTGTGATGCACCTTACATTCTCTCTGGTTAGTTCTAAATCTATAACAAAATTGTTTTCCTTCTCTTCTGTCTTTGTGAAGAGATTTTATAGACTGCATTCAGATTTTGTTTTTAATAATATTCCTCAATATGTGTTATATTGATCATGGAGGCTACATGAAAAGGAACAGGGAGATGAGAGAAGGTTAAGTTTGCAAAATGAAATAGGAGGCAGGAAGTGTCATGTTCAAGGTAGGTGAGTAAAGGCCTTCATTTCGGTAGGAGTCCTAAGAGATTTCAGGTTAAACTAAATCCCTTAAGTTTGAACATACTCCAAAACTATAGGAAAGCAAATAAGTAGCAGTTCCTCAGAATTTCTTCCACTGGTTTCAGCAGCATTTCTTACTTAGAAAGTCTGATTTCAGAACTTGCTTTGGAACATCAGTTGATCCTTTATATTAGGAAGTGATCTATGTAATCCCGTTTTTTTGCTCTGAAATCTAGTTTGATATTAATATGACTACCGAGCTCTTTTATGATCAGTCCTTTTATGACTTTTTCCCATCTTTTACCTGTGTTTATTAATTTATCTTTACTTAGGATAATTTTCTATTTATTTTTTTGTTTTTTAAAAGTATTCATTCATTTATTTGAGAGGGAGGGAGCTCAAGGTGGGGGAGACAGAGGCAGAGGGAGAAGCATGTCCCTCGCCGAGCAGGGAGCCTGATGCCGGGCTCGAACCTAGGACCTGAGACCATGACCTGAAAGAAGGCAGACGCTGAACCCACTGACCCACGCAGGTGCCCCCTTTAATGTGTATTTCTTGCAGCAGCACTTAGAATTTTTTAATAATCCAGCCCAAGAAGCTGTGTCTTCTTATTAGGGCATAGAAGTCATTCAGCAGAACTAGAGGGCACCTTCCTGATGCTGCCACACATACCTGCTGGAAGACTTCACAATAGAGACACTTGTGTAGCTCTAAAAGGTGCAGTCTCCACAATCTGGATTCTATGCCCAAGGACAAACCACCTGCCGTATACTTCCACACCTATAGGAGACATCGTTTTTCTCTTCTGGAATCAAGATGGTAACGGGTAGTGATTTTCTTCACAGTCTTTTTCCTTAAGGGGAAGACTGGAGCAGTCTCCGGATGCCTCCACACATATAGGCTCGAAAGCTTCTCGTTTGAACACCCACAGCGTCTCTGCAACTGCATTCTCCACAGAAGTCATTCTCCAGCCGAAGGACACGACATTAACCTAGTGTTAGAACACATGCATTTGTTAGAAGTGTTTCTTTTGAAGTGTCGTGTTCTACGCTAAATATTGCTTTATTCACAGATTTGTTCTCCGCAGAGTCGAAGACACTTTCCGCTTGCCTATAGGCAAAGATACTAGAATGCTTCTCATGGGAACAAACATCCTCTGAGGGGAAAGTTGCATTCCCCAGAGACTTCTTCACAGACAGAAGGATAGGGCATGTTTCGCACGCTTTGTACATTCAAACTAGAATGTTTCCCGCTTGATAAACTTTGGATTCTCTGAAAGGTGCCTGCTCCACAGACTTTTTTTTAAGCCTAGGGACCATGCCCCTTCCATAGACTTCCACACAGACACTAGAAATCGGCTTTCTCTCCTGGAAAAAAAGATGTTCTTTGAAAGTCGCCTTCTGTGACGTCTGATTTCTCAGAAGGAAATATATCAAACATCGAAATGCATTTTACCTGTGTGTTAGAAATCATCCTGTTGGAGGGAACTTGTGTTTCCTGGCAGCTGCTTTCTCCACATCCTGGTGACACCAATATGCGGACTTTGCCCTTTGCCTATCCTTCTATACCGATAATGGAAATGGCTGAGAACTCTCGAGAAAAGATGTTAACTCCACATGGCATTCTCCACAGGCTTGATTTTCCGAGGGAAGGAGAAGACCCACTCCTGATGCTTGTACACATACATGCTACAGGGCTTCTCATGGGAAGAAATTGGTTATTTGCTCCAAGTTCTGTTCTACACAGACACATTTATGAGCATCAGGTCAAGGCCCCTTGCCTCTAATTCCTCACACAGAACCCTTCACACCAAATCCTTTCCAACAACAATAGGTGTTGTAGCATCAGGAAAGGGCTGTATCATTGCCTTGGAGAAAGAATTCTGTTGAGAGTACCTTTGCAGCCACAGCGTGGGTTTTTGAAGGAGCAGCTTCCTACCCTAGAGGTGTGGGAGTGGGCAATGTCCTTACACTTCGAGATAAGTCTGTGAAGCATGCACCGTACAGAGAACCACCAGTTTCTAAAGCGAGAAGCATTCTGGCATGTATGTTCTGAAGCTTCAGAAACTTGGGCTCTCCTTCGCTCTGTGAATACAGTCTCTGGGGAATGCAAAGTTCCCCTCAGAGGAAGCTTGTCACAGCGAGAAGCCTTGTGGCATGATTTTCTAGAGGTACAGAGTTGTGTGGTAGCATTCCGTTGGTTCCATGTCCTTATACTGGATAAACAATTCTGCGAATATGCGACTTCAGCCCCAATGTGCTTTTCCAAACAAGAAGCTTCTGGCCTAAAAGTGTGAAAGCATCACTATAATGCCACATCCTTCCCTCTGAGACAAAGGACGTGGACCACGATACTTTCCACGAACATGCAGTTTGCAGAAGAGAAAAGCGATGTCTCACGGATGTGTCGTAGTACAGAGAGGGCGAGTTGTCCTGGCACTTCGAAACAAGTCTGTGGATAATGTCCTTTTCAGAGTACAACCAGTGCCTCCAGCGAGAACCCTTCTACTATGTATGTGTGGAGGCATCAGGAGGGTGCCATATCCATCCCTCAGATAAAACAGTCTGTCTAGAACAATGTTCCAGGAACCTCTTGCTGAAACAAGGTACAAGCTTTCTCCAGTGCGGTGTATCATCCTGAGGAGTCTGCCATAATGGGATCTCTGAGAAACAAGAATGTGGAGAATGTAGCCTTCCCTGCCAACTGGAGGTCAGAAGATGGAACCCTTTTCACGTCAATGTGTGGAATTTAGTCAAGGGACCTTGTCCTGAAGCCCAGAAACGCGTTTGTGCGGAACGCAACGTGGAGCGAACAACCAAATTCTTCCCTTGTGAAGCCCTGTACCATATATCTGTACAAGCATCCAGAAAGGGCCCTCTCCTTCCCTCAGAGAAACAAGCCTTTGGGGAATGCCATGTCGAGTTAACATCTTTTCTCGAGAGTTCTCAGCCATTTCCAGTATCGGTATAGAAGGATAGGCAAAGGGCAAAGTCCGTGTATTGGAGTCATGAGGATGTGAGAAAGCAGCTGACAGGAAACACAAGTTCCCTCCAATGAGACGCTTTCTAACACACAGGTATGGAAGCATTTTAATATGCGATATATTTCCTTCTATGAAATCAGAGGTCCCAAAAGGCGACTTTCCACCAACTTCTTGTTTCCAGGAGAGAAAGCCAATATCCAGGATCTGTGTGGAAGCCTAGGGAACAGGCAATGTTCTTAGGCTCAGAAAAGAGTCTATGGAGCAGGCACCTTTCATAGATCCTCAAGTTTCTGAAGCGAGAAGTATTCTGGCTTGAATGTGTGGAAGCATGCAAAACATGCCCTATCTCTCTATCTCTTAAGAAGTCTCCATGGAATGCAACTTTCCTCTCAGAGGAAGTTGGTTCCCCTGAGAAGCGTTCAAGCATCTCATGCCTAGCGGCAAGCAGATCGTGCCTTAGACGTCACGGAGGACAAGCCTGTGACTAAGTCAAGATTCAACATAGAACACGACATATCGAAAGAAACCCTTCTAACAGATGCCTGTGTTCTCACCCTAGGATAATGCCGTGTCCTTCGCTTGGAACAAGACTTCTGTGAAGGAAGTTCCAGCGACACTGTGGGGTTAAAATGAGAAGCTTCCGAGCCTATATGTGTGGAGGAATCCCGAGAGTGCTCCAGTCTACCCTTTGAGGTAAAAGAGTTTGAAGTAAACCACTGCCCGCTAAAATCTAGATTCCAGAAGAGAAAAGCGATTTTTCGGATAGGTGTAGAAGTATAGGGCAGGGGTGTATCCTTAGGCATAGAATCCAGATTTCGGAGAATGAAATTTTCCGAAGTGCACAAGGGTCTCTAGCATGAAGCATTCCAGCACGTATGTGTGCAGCATGAGGAAGCTGCCCTCTAGTTCCGCTAGTGGAAACGGTGTGTTTAGCATACGACGTTGAAGGAAACTCTTGCTTTCCGAAGATACAAGCATTTTCCAATGTCTGTGTATACCCAGGAGGAAACTGCCGTAAAACAAACTCTGAAACACGAGACCGTGGACCATGGAACTCTGAAGTGCCACCTCGATATCTGACGGTAGAAACACTTTCATATCTATGTGTGGAAGGGCAGACATGGGGCCAGGGTTTGGATGCTAGACACAAGTTCTAGGAGAATGGATCTTAGAGCGAACAACAAATATCTTCCTGTGAGAAGCGTACAGCCCGGTATGTGTTGAAGCCTCAGAAAGCAGCCATATCCTTCCCACAGTGGAATAACTCTGTGCCTAAAGCACGTCTCAGTGACACAGAGGATTCTTCAATCCTATACCCTGCTAGCAGCTGTGTGTTGAAGTCTCAGGAATGTGCAGGATTGTTCGCTCAGGGAAATAATTCTATGGATATCGTGACTTTCACCAACAACGTGGTTTTTCAAGGGTATAGTTTCTAGCTTTTATGTGTTGCAGTGTCGGGAGAATTCCATTTCCTTCCATCATAGAAACAAGACTGTGAATGATGGAATGTTCCAGGAACATCTTGATTCCATAAGAGAAAGCGATTTCCAGTCTAGGTATGGAAACAAAGGCAAGGTACCCATCCCTGTCGGGAGATCCCGGTCCGTGGAGAATACAACATTCGAGCCCCAACAAGTTTCTTCCAAAATGAAGCTTTCTAGCACAGGGGTGGGAAGGCTTCAGCAGGGTACCATATCCTTGCCTTTGAGAAACAAGACTGTGGGAAACGCCACTTCCCAGTAACATCTATTTTCTGGAGATCCAACAATGTGGGCACGGAAGTGGAAGGCGAGACTAAGGGGCCTGTCCCTGTCAGGGAGAAACCACTTCGTGGAGACAGCCACTTTCGTGAGCAACTCGTTTCGTCAAGCCAGAAGCTGCCTAGCCTATATTGGTGAGAATTATCATGATAATGCCATAACTTCCTCTCTCTGAAACAAGACTATGGGGAATGCCATTTTCTACTAACACCTTGTCTCAAGAAGAGAATTGCGTTTTCCAATCCCAGCGTGGAGGCCTAGGATAGGGGCCGTGGCCTCATGCTGAGAAAGGAGGCTGGGGACATGCACCATTCAGAGAACCACAAGACTTTCCAACGAGAAGCATTCTAGCACATGTGTAGAAGCCCCGGAACATGCCCCATCCTTCCCTCTGTGAAAAGAGTCTCTGGGCAATACAACTTTCCCCTAAGAGGAAGTTCTCTCCAGCGAGCATTTTTGGAGCACTTTGTCTAGAGGCAGGAGCAAAGTGCGTTGCCCTTCAATCAGATAAATGAGGCTGCCAATAGAGCAAGATTCAGTCAAGAACCTGACACTTCCAAAAAAACCCCTTTGAACCGATCCAGGGGTTTTAACATGAGGAAATGCCGTATCCAACGCTTAGCGAAAGAGTGCTGTGGAGGAGGCCATTTCAGAAACATCGTAGATTTTCAAGCCAGAAACTTCCAAACATCTGTGTGTGGAAAGATCACGATAGGGCCATATGCCCTCTTGGGAGACAACAGACGATGGAGGATCCCGGTGTCCACTCACATCTTGTTTTCCCAAGAGAAAAGCCATTTCTCCTAGTTGTGTGTAATGATATGAAAGGCGGGTTGTTCTTACGGTGTGAAACAAGACTGTGGAGAGTGAAAATTTCAGAGCACCGGAAGTGTCTCTACTGAGACGCCTTGTTGCACCTATGCCTTGTACCACATGAAAGGTGCCTAACATTTCCTCAGTGAACACACTCTCTTTGAATACAGCGTTCAAGTGAACTCTTGCTTCCTGAAGATACAAGGCTTTTTCAAGTTAGGTGTGGGATCATGAGAAAACATCCATATATGCAACTCTGTAACAGAAGACGTGGGAAATGGAAATCTTCACAGCCATCTGGATGTCGGAAGAGAGAACCATCTTCAAATCCTTGGGTGGAAGCAGAGGCAAGGTGCTAGGACCCTATCCTTAGAAACAAGTCTGTGGAGAAGAGAATGTAAAGTACACCACAAGTGCCTTCCCAGAGAGTTCTTCTAGTATGGATGAGTGCAAGCATCAGGAGAATTCCATCTCCTTCCCTCTGAGAAACAAGCCTGTGGAGAATGCCACTTAGCGATAACATCTTTTTCCCAGGGTTCCAATCCATTTCCATGATATATGCGGAAGGACCATGAAGGTGCAATATCCCCCAGTGTTGGAGTAACACTTGTGTGGACTGTGCAAGGGACAGGAGACCCAAGTTATTTCAAACGAGATGCTTTCTAACATATTTGTCAACAGCCTCAGTACATAGCATATACTTCCTTGTGGGAGACAAGATTGGGTGGAATACGACTTCCACTGACATCGTGTTCCCAGGAGAGAAAATCGAATAATTCCAATATATGCGTGGAAGCCTAGTGTATAGGGACGGTGTCCTGATGCTTCGAGAGAAGTGTGTGGAACATGCATCATTGTGGGAAACAAAAGTTTCTCAAGCGAGAAGCATTAAACATGTCTGGGACGAAGCGATGGAGACATAAGCGACTCTTACTTGTGTGGATACAGCCTCTAGGGAATGCAACTTTGCCCTCAGAGGAAGATTGTCTTGGTGACAAGCTCTCTAGCATGTTGGGCTGGAAGCAAGCGGAAAGTGCCACATATCCATCACTCAAGAATATCTGTGAAGGAAGCTAGATTCAGCGAAGGACACGACACTTTACACCCAATCCGTTCCAACAAACATAGGTGTTGTAGCATCAGGAAAGGCTGTAAGCTTGCCTTGGAGAAAGAATTCTGTTGAGAGTACCTTTGCTGCCATGGCGTGGGTTTTCAAAGGAGCAGCTTCCTATCCTAGAGGTGTGGGAGTGGGCAATGTCCTTAGACTTCGAGACAATCTGTGAAGCATGCACCATACAGAGAACCACCACCTTCTCAAGCGAGAAGTATTCTAGCATGTATGTTCTGAAGCTTCGGAAACAAGGGCTCTCCTTCGCTCTGTGAATACAGTCTCTGGGGAATACAAATTTCTTCTCAGAAGAAGCTTGTCACAGTGAGAAATTTTGTGGCATGTTTTTCTAGAGGTACGGGGAGGTGTGGTAGCATTCGATATGTGCCGTGACCTTGACCTGGAGAAACAATTCTGCAAAGATGCGACTTCAGTCCCATTGTGCTTTTCAAGCAAGGAGCTTCTTGCCTAAAAGTGTGAAAGCACAAACGTTTTAAATTATTTAAATCACACTGGCTCCATCATTCCACTGAAACGTGTTTTCCCTTGGCTCAGTCTTGGAGAGGATAATGAGTACGCTCTGAAAACTCAACTCTGCACTCTGCACTCACAGGTATCTAAATTTAATTGTGCACCTCTAGTTGAGCACATTATTAGGGACTGTGCTTTGGTAACTAAAGTCACCAGAATCTTCTTCCTACCCAAGTTCCTGGGAGGTTGACTTCATGAGATAGGTGCTGTGTCCCAGTGCCAGCAGACACATACTTGAGGGATATCTTTGGACGTCAGAGTTTATTGCTCTATCTTGGAAGGTACTGAATAAACACAGCTTAAAATTCTTGTTCTTTGGGCTCTCCTTTCTAGGATGTATGTAGACTACAACATCTTCCCTTCCAATTTTTTTTCACACTAATCATCTTTATTGTCAGATCTAGATACTGACAATACCAGCAATGGCAAAAATGCCATTGCAAACATAAAGATAAGAAAAACGGAAGAACCTCTCTGGCTCCCATAAGATTAAAGTCATACCGACTTGCACAAAGGGAAAACATAGGAAGAAGTCTATAAATTTCTGGAACGTTCTCCCTCATGACGATGTGTAACTCTGTATGTAAAACAACACAGAACAAATATATAAACCTGCCCCAGATGTTCCTTCCCCGGAGCACTCCCTTGTTTCTGAAGATTGTGTCTCCCAGGCAGCTCTCCTGAGGTGGGTTTGAATAAAACTCTCTTCCTTTCTCTCTAAACTGTTTAAAAGGGTTTGCTCATTTAGTGTTAACAATAAAAATACGTTTTCTTTTTAAGTGAAAAATAAATGTTCCTGCTTCAGGACTCCAACAGCACAGAAGGGCGGCTGTCCTTCATCCTGGAGCTTCCCTGCTGAACCAAGCATATGTATATATATTCCAGCATAAGTGAGCTCATCCTACAAGGATGCTTTGAAGGTCCAAGAAGCACTCTCCACACCATGGGTGAGACCAGAAAGTGAAGCTCTTCCCCCTTAGAGAATTACTTTTTGGGTTTAAAACTGCCTTGGGGTCTCTTATCTTTAGGGCCTATGAAAATTGATTAAATATGTTTCTTTTCCTGTTAATCTCTATTTCATTACAGGGGATGTCTAGCCAAGAACTTACAAGTTAGAGGGAAATTTATATTTTCACCTCCAATTTTGTGAGCTAGCCAGGAGATACTGAGAGACCATTCTCACTCTGGAGCCTGCAGACAAGATCCTAGAGAACTGACGGGAGCCAGCAGAAGAATGAACATATAAAAGATGTTTAACCTTGGGAGCAAAATGGTGGAGGAGTAGGAGACCTAGATTTCATCTGGTCTCAGGAATTCAGCTGAATAGGGATCAAACCATTCTGAACACCTACGAACTCAACAGGAGATCGAACAGGAGAGTAGCAACAACTCTCTGAACAGAGAAGCGACCACTTACTGGAAAGTAGGGTGTGCGGAGAAGTGAATCCGAGGCGATATTCGGGAGGATAGACGGCGGGGTAGGGACCTTCGCCGGCCGCTTCTGGCAAGTGATAGAGCCGCGGAGCACAAAAATCGGACATTTTAGAAGTTGGCTCGGCGGAGTGACGTCGCTGCAGTGGCTAAGCGGGGGGTGGAATCCTCCCGGAACAGTGTGGTCTCAGGACCCTTGGGGTCACAGAGAGATCGGGGGTGCCTGAGTGCACCAGAGCTCCCAGGTATCAGAGCGGGGAAGCCGGCTGCAGAGACGGAGCAGAGTCGCAGGCTCTCAGCTTGGGGTTGCCATAAACTGTGATCTGTGGCCCAGTCGGGGCACGGATCCCCCAGCAGGGACCCAACAAGCAGCAGATCCGGGGAGACTCCCCTTCCTTCCCGGGGAGGAGCGGTGCGGGAACGCACTGCAGGGATCTGCTGGGTTTGGAGACTCCATGCGGGGTCGGGTGCCAGAGATAGCAACGCTCGATAACAGGCCGGGTGAGCACAGAGTGCGGCCAGAGAACGGGGACATGGAAGTGACTGCTTTTCTCTGGGGGCACACTGAGGGGTGGGGTCCCGAGTTCTCAGCTCCTCCGGGCGGAGATTGGGAGGCCACCATTTCTGCCCTGGTCCTCCAAAGCTGTACCGAGAGCTTGCAGGGAACAAAAGCTCCTGAGAGCAAACCGGAGCAGCTTGCTTAGACCGGACCGACAAGGGCGGGGCAATTCCTCCACGGCAAAGACATTTGGAAACCACAGCAAAAGGGCCCTCCCCCAGAAGATCAGCACAAACAGCCAGCAAGCCAAGACCAAGTTGATCGATCAAAGAGAATGGGAGAACTCCAGCGCTAGGGGAATACTGCACATAGAATTCATGGCTTTTTTTTTTTTTTCCATGATTCATTATTTCATCAAAGTTAATTTTTGTTGACTGTTTTTTTTTTATTTTTCTTTTTCCCTTTTTCATCCAACATCTTATCAATCCCTTTTTATAAAATAAAAAATATTTTTCATTTTTAGAGTCATATTTTATCCCTTCATAGTAGTTACCCTTATTTTTGGCATATATATATAAGTTGTTCACTCTTTAAAATTTTCAGGTACAGTTTCTTCTAACAGATCAAAATATACCCTAAATCACTAGTGTATGCTTTGTTCTAGTCTCCTGCCTGATCACATTCTCTCCCTTTTTCCTTTTTTTTTTCCTTAAATCTTCTTTCTTTTTTCAAACAACTTATCTTACCAAGTCCTTTTATAAAATCTTTTATAATTTTCATCTTTACAGTCATCTTCCATCCCTTCATTCTATCAACCCTTATTTTGTACATATATGTCTTTCTTCCTTTAAAATTTTAGAAGGCACTTTTTTCTAACAGACCATAATACGCCAAAAATCTAGTGTGTGGCACTGATCTATGCACTAGCCTGATCATATTTGATCATATTCTGCTTTTTTGTATTGTATTGTTTTTGTTTTTATCTTTTTTTTCTTTTTCTCTTTCTTTTTTCTTTCTTTCCCTTTCTTTTCCCCTGGTTCCAGGTCTTTTCTGATTTGTATACAGTATATTTGCTGGGGACGTTTTAAACCTGTTAGCATTTTGTTCTCTCATTCATCTATTCTCCTCTGGACAAAATGACAAGACGAAAGAAATCACCTCAGCAAAAAGAACAAGAGGTAGTACCGTCAGCCAGGGACCTACTCAATACGGACATTATTACGATGTCGGACCTAGAGTTCAGAATCATGACTTTAAAGATACTAGCTGGGCTTGAAAAAAGCGTGGAAGTTATTAGAGAAACCCTTTCTGGAGAAATAAAAGAACTAAAATCTAACCAAATCGAAATCGAAAAGGCTATTGATGAGGTGCAATCAAAAATGGGGGCACTAAATGCTAGGAGAAATGAGGCAGAAGAGAGAATCAGCGATATAGAAGACCAAATGATGGAAAATAAAGAGGCTGAGAAAACGAGAGAGAAACAACTACAGGATCACGAGGGCAGAATTCGAGAGATAATTGATACGATAAGACGAAACAACATTAGAATAATTGGGATCCCAGAAGAAGAAGAAGAGAGAGAGAGAGGCAGAAGGTATATTGGAGCAAATTATAGCAGAGAACATCCCTAATGTGAGGAAGGAAACAGGCCTTAAAATCCAGGAGGCAGAGAGAACCCCTCTCAAAATCAATAATAATAGGTCAACACCCCGACATCTAATAGTAAAACTTACGATTCTCAGAGACAAAGAGAAAATTCTGAAAGCAGCTCGGGAGAAGAGATATGTAACCTACAGTGGTAGAAACATTAGATTGGCAACAGACCCATCCACAGAGACCTGGCAGGCCAGAAAGGACTGGCAAGATATCTTCACAGCACTAAACGAGAAAAATATGCAGCCAAGAATACTATATCCAGCTAGGCTATCATTGAAAATAGAAGGAGAGATAAAAAGCTTCCAGAAAAAACAAAAACTAAAGGAATTTGCAAACACGAAACCAGCCCTCCAAGAAATATTGAGAGGGGTCCTCTAAGCAAAGAGAGAACCTAAAAGCAGCAAAGAACAGAAACGAACACAGACAACAGACAGTTAACAGTCACCTTACAGGTAATACAATGGCACTAAATTCATACCTTTCAATAGTTACCCTGAATGTAAGTGGGCTAAATGCCCCAATCAAAAGACACAGGCTATTAGATTGGATTAAAAAACAAGACCCATCCATATGCTGTCTGCAAGAGACTCATTTTAGACCCAAAGACACCCCCAGTTTTAAAGTGAGGGGGTGGAAAACCATTTACCATGCTAATGGACACCAAAAGAAAGCTGGGGTGGCAATCCTTATATCAGACAAACTAGATTTTAAAACAAAGACTGTAATAAGAGATGAGGAAGGACACTATATCCTACTTAAAGGGTCTATCCAACAAGAAGATCTAACAATTGTAAATATCTATGCCCCGAACATGGGAGCAGCCAATTAGATAAGGCAATTAATAACAAAAGCAAAGAAACACATTGACAACAATACAATAATAGTGGGGGACTTTAACACCCCCCTGACTGAAATGGACAGATCATTTAAGCAAAAGATCAACAAGGAAATAAAGACTTTAAATGACACACGGGACCAAATGGACTTCACAGACATATTCAGAACATTCCATCCCAAAGCAACGGAATACACATTCTTCTCTAGTGCCCATGGAACATTCTCCAGAATTGATCACATCCTAGGTCACAAATCAGGTCTCAGTCGGTACCAAAAGATTGGGATCATTCCCTGCATATTTTCAGACCACAATGCTTTGAAACTAGAACTCAACCACAAGAGGAAAGTCGGAAAGAACTCAAACACATGGAGGCTAAATTGTATCCTACTAAAGAATGAATGGGTCAACCACGAAATTAAAGAAGAATTAAAAAAAAATTCATGGAAACCAATGAAAAAGAAAACACAACTGTTCAAAATCTAATCCAATCTAATCTAATCTAATCTAATCCAATCAAGAAATGGGCAGAAGACATGAACAGACATTTCTCCAAAGAAGACATCCAAATGGCCAACAGACACATGAAAAAGTGCTCAACATCGCTTGGCATCAGGGAAATCCAAATCAAAACCTCAATGAGATAACACCTCACACCCGTCAGAATGGCTAAAATTAACAAGTCAGGGAACGAGAGATGTTGGCGGGGATGTGGAGAAAGGGGAACCTTCCTACATGTTGGTCGGAATGCAAGCTGGTTCAAACCCTCTGGAAAACAGTATGGAGGTTCCTCAAACAGTTGAAATTAGAGCTACCGTTCGATCCAGCAATTGCACTACTGGGTATTTACCACAAAGATACAAATGTAGGGACCCGAAGGGGTACGTGTACCCCAATGTTTATAGCAGCAATGTCCACAATAGCCAAACTGTGGAAAGAGCCAAGATGCCCATCGACAGATGAGTGGATAAAGAAGCTGTGGCATATATACACAATGGAATATTATGCAGCCATCAAAAGGAATGAGATCTTGCCATTTGCAACGACGTGGATGGAACTGGAGGGTGTTATGCTGAGTGAAATAAGTCAATCAGAGAAAGACATGTATCACATGACCTCACTGATATGAGGAATTCTTAATCTCAGGAAACAAACTGAGTGTTACTGGAGTGGTTGGGGGTGGGAGGGATGGGGTGGCTGGGTGATAGACATTGGGGAGGCTATGTGCTACGGTGAGCACTGTGTATTGTGCAAGACTGTTGAATCACAGATCTGTACTTCTGAAACAAATAACGCAACATATTTTAAGAAAAAAAATGAAGAAGAAGATAACAGGAGAGGAAGAAAAGGGGAGTATGTCAGAGGGGGAGACCAACCATGAGAGATGATGGACTCTGAAAAACAAACTGAGGGTTCTAGAGGGGAGAGGGCGATGGGGATGGGTTAGCCTGGTGATGGGTATTGAGGAGGGCACGTTCTGCATGGAGCACTGGGTGTTATGAACAAACAATGAATCATGGAACACTGCACCAAAAACTAATGATGTAATATATGGTGATTAACATAACAATAAAAAATAAAAAAAAGATGTGGTGTGAACATAAAATAGAATATTATGCAGCTATAAAAATGATCTCATGCTATTTGTGAATACATGGATGGGCCTAGAGAGTATTATGTAAAGTGAAGTGAGTCAGACAGAAAAAGACAAATACCATTCCATATATGATTTCAGTCATATATGGAATCTAAACAACAAACGAATATACAAAAAAAAGCAGAGGGGCACCTGAGTGGCTCAGTCGGTTAAGCGTCTGCCTTCAGCTCAGGTCATGTTCTTGGGGTCCTGGCATTAAGCCCTGCATCGGGCTCCCTGCTCAGCAGGGAGTCTGCTTCTCCCTCTCTCTCTGCCCCTCCCCCCACTTATGATCTCTGTCTCTCTCAAAATCTTTTTTTCTTTTTTTTTTAAAGATTTTATTTATTTATTTGACAGAGACACAGCGAGAGAGGGAACACAAGCAGGGGGAGAAATATATTTCTGGTTTCATTGATTTTTCTCTAGTGTTTTCTGTTCTGTATTTAATTTTTTTCTGCTCTGATTTTTATTTCCTTCCTTCTGTTAGCTTTGGATTTAATATGTTCTTGTTTGTCCAATTCTTTAAGGTAGAAAGTTATTAGTATGAAATCTCCTTTTTCCTTAGCCTGTTCAGGCTACTATAAAAAATTACTGTAGACTGGATAGTTTAACAGAAATTCATTTTCTCAATTCTGGAGGCGTGAAGTCCATGATCAAAGTGCCTGCCTAGCTAGATTCTGGTGAGAACTCTCTTCCCAGATTGCAGAAGGGCCCTCTATGTCCTCACATGGTAGAAAGTAAGACAAAGTAAGGTCTCTGGTGTCTCTTCTTACTAGTACACTAAATTCACCATAAGCCATCATGGCCTCATCTAAACCTAATGATATCTTAAAGTCTCCCATCTCCAAGTACCATCACATTAGAGGTTAGGGCTTCAATATATGAACTTCAGAGGGATACAATTCGGTCTATAACACCTTTCTTCTCTTTAAGGTAGGTGTTTACTGCTATAAATTTCCTTCTATGCACCGCTTTTGCTTCATCCCCTAAGTTTTCCTTCTGCTACTGATTTCTCATATCATTCCATTGCTAAGTCCAATAGCTGAGCACTCCCCCACCACCCAAAGAAAGTTTCTAATCTCTGCTCCTTTTCCTGTATATTGATTACTGTTTCCTGTTTTTTTTTTGCCATATCTCATAATTTTTCATCAAAAATTAGATGTTTTAGGTAATGTATTATAGCAACTCTGGGTACTGTTTCCCATCCTCCGGGGCTTGTTGTTTGGTTATTTGCTTAGTGACTGGGCTGAACTTTTTCTTTGAACTTTAGTTTTCCCACAGTGTGCGGTCTCTAATGTCATTTCTCAGAGGGATAGCCTTGAGCATGTGTAGTCACACTGGAGTGACACAACTCTCTTTGAGTGTCTCTTTTCCTAATCTCCCGGTCAAGCTTCTAGCTTGATTGCCTCTGTTGGTGTCACACCCAGATGTTAGCCTCCACTAACTATTTATTGTTAACAGTTCCCCCAGACATAAATTGATCCAGTGTAATCTAATAGAGCTTCTAATAGAACTTCTGCCTTATGTGTAGGGCTAGGTGAAGGAAAGGAACCTCAGACCTATCAGGCATGGCTTGTGGGAATATAGCTTCTGCATCATGGAGCTAGGGGTAAGATGGGATGGGAAGAAAAATGTGAATGACTTTCCCCTGCTGGGGAGAAAGCAGAGCTTTTGGCTGACACCTGGAGGGAAAGAGCCTCCAGGCTTTAATTGCCTGGAGTAGAGCTTCGGTCTCAGCTGAGGGATGGAGAAGGTCATGGCTTCAATGCCATAGACTCACTGTTCTTACAAGAATTAGATAATTTTCTTATATATGTTTCTCCATTTGCTGTACGCTCTTAGGGTATTCATAGTTTTTAGAGACTTTAAATGGTGGTGGCTTTTGTTTACATAATTTTTCAAGTTATAGTTGTTTTGTTGGAGAGGGTCTGTATAACTCCTCATACTATAAATCAGGAAGTGTCCAAATCTCACTCATTTTGAGGGCTCCATTTTTTAAAACTCTCAGATCATACCCTTAAGTAGGCTTTGCAAACTATAATCCTTGGATCAAATCTGCATAAAATTTCATTGGAATACCGTCACGCCCATTTATTTACGTATTGTCTATGTCTCACAGAGTTGAGTAATTATGACAGAGACCATTTGGCAAAGAAAGACTAAAATATTTAGTATCTGGCCTTTAATAGTAAATAAATGCCAGCCCCTACTTTAGTTGATCAGCTTTACTAAAATCTTTTGTTATTTAAAGATAAAAGTGATTTTGTACTAAATATGAGTTGTCAAGAATACCAACTATAATTAAAATCAGATTTAGCTTAAAGATAAAAATAGTGGATTTGTAATGTAAACATATTTTCTGGTTTTTCCAACATTTTCAGATCTGGTAGCTCAGCGAGGAGAAAGATTGGAATTATTGATAGATAAAACAGAAAATCTTGTGGATTCGGTAAGTATGGGATAGGGTAATATTTTTCAGGATCTAAATAGAGAAACTGGTTGATGGCTAACATAATAGGGAGATATGTTAAATTTAATAATGTACAGGGTTTTTTCCTTTCTAACTCCATTATGTGATTATGTTTTGATGATAAGGATAACAATGAGGCATAGAATAAAAGCCACAACCCATTAGAAAACATTAAGGGAATTTTGGTTTGGAAAACATACTCAATATACAGAAACAATTCTTTAAAGCTGTAGATTAATGCCTCTATAGTTTAGGTCAGTTGTATATACCATCTGTTTCTGTACATTTTGTGATACATGAAACAAATGTGCAGTCCAGTTGTGATCCAGTATGAATCCTGAAAACTGGACAATTCAGTCACTTTCTTGCTTACCATGATAGCTTGAGCCATCATTGTATCATGCAAGAGTCAAATTGGTAAGGGCCAGTGAGCCTTAAAAGAGTATGTCCCTGTGACGTACTTACAATATAATTGTGTGTGTCTTTGCATTTTCCATCTGGATAGTGGATGGGGGTTTTCAGGAAAGATGATAGATATATAGTGAATAGATGTGAATAGATGGAGGGCAGAGATCAGTGAAATTCTAGGTCTACACAATTACAAATTTAAATGCGGAGTAGTTTATACCTTGAAATGGATTAGTGAGTGATATGTTTATTCCTACTGGCAGCTAGATTGTAGTGGTTAGGAGCAGAAGCTCTACAGTCAGGCTGCCTGGGATTGATTCCCCTCTCTGCCACTTAGTAGTTGTGCAACCTTAGACAAGTTACCTAACCTCTCTGTGCCTCAGGCATCATTGCTTGTAAAATGGAGCTGTACCACATTAAATCAGATAATGCACGCAAAGTGCCTAACACGGTGTCTTGTGCGTAGTAAGAGCTATTTCAGTGTTTATTGTTATTGTTAGTTTTATAGGGACATCTATTAACAGTAGTTTTTAGGAGGTTAATAGTTTTAAGTCAAAGCACATGGTAACTGGAGGAAGAGTGGTACCATACAGCAAGTCAAAATACCAGGTTTCTATAATGGCTCACTTTGTAACCCTTTGCTATGGGGCAAAGAAGTATCTGATCCCAGACCTGCAGATCAAATTCTTAATCGAAGACTACTCTGTTTAGCTAGAAAGGTCTTGTATTTAGCCAGTGCTAGTATAGCCTACAATTTCCAGATAAGTCTTTAAATTTGTTGACTATGTGACCCAGAATAACAAAAGGTACTAATTAATTAACAGATATCTCTCTTTATGGGGGCATAACATATATAGAATAAAGTGCAGCAAGTGTACCATTTAGTTATTATTTACACATATGTCTATATGCATGTAACTGTCACTTAGGTCAAGATAAAAAAAAAAAAAACAAAACATTTCCAGTACTGCAGAAAGCTGCCTCATGCTCCTTCCTGTTAATAATCCCCAGCAGAGGTAACCATTTTATGACTTATATTACCCTAGATGATATTTTGTTTGTTCTTAAATGTATAGAAATGGATTCATGGGTTATATACTAGCTTCTCTCTGGCCTCTTTCACTATTATATCTATGAGATTCATTCATATTGTTCAATATGGTCATAGTTTATTGTTTTGTAGTATTCTGTTTATAAGTCTACCTACCACCATTTGTTTATCCATGCTCACCTGTTGGGAATCCATTCTAATTCCAGAATCTGTAGAATTATCTGTTGATTTATAGATATGGTCATTTTTCAGTCTTTTTTTTTCTTCTGTGTTTCATTTTGGATAGCTTCTATTAGTTTTCTTTTGTGGTTTGTAATCTGTTATTCCCACCTCATACATTTTTCATCTCTCCAAGCTTGATTTGGTTCTTTTTTATGTCTTCCACATGTCTCCTTTACATATGCATATTTTCCTCTGTCTTCTTGAATATATGAAGTATATGTACAATTGAACTGTTTATTCCACTTTTGGTGAAATTGGGCATACAGCTCTTTTGGATATATACCTAGGAGTGGAATTGCTGAGCTGTTAGGGAATTTTGTGGTTTGGTTGCTTTAAACTCTTTGTGTCTGGTGGGAATGATTCCGTAGATATTGAGAAGTCAATGTTGCAAAAGAAAATTAATAACTGAAGGAGCAAAGTTCCTTGGGTTTTGGGCCTCATACAAGTAAATACATATCTTCTTCTGGAAATGGAACAGATTTTTATGGCTCAAACATCCCCGGATTACATTGGGCAGAACAGGAAAATGTCTTTGCAACCAACTGGTTTAGAGGGAACCTTTCTTCCTGGAAGCATAAAGAGGAAAAGACTTTCACACCAGCAGGAAGAGCCATTTCTGATTCTTGATGCCACGTCCATTACTTCAGTGGACAAGAAAAAGGGGAGAAGCTTTTCCAGTGGGCTTGTACCGCTTACCATACACCTGACCAAGTCCTGCTTCTGAGAACTAGTGATTATGAATAGCTGGTCTCTACCTGTGAAGGGAGTAATGAATTCATGATTCAACATGATTAATGAAAGTAAGTGTTTTACAGGAATTACTATAAATCAGTCATGTAGTCAGTGCCGGGGATCAAATAATTCTTTTTTTTTTTTTTTCTAGTCTGTCACTTTCAAAACAACCAGAAGAAATCTTGCACGAGCCATGTGTATGGAGAATCTCAAACTCACTATCATCATCATCATCGTATCAGTCGTAAGTTTTTGTCATTTTAGTGTGTTATTTTCTTTTTCAATCTTTAAGAAACTGGATGCTGGAATTCTTTCTCAATGATTAGGTGTCCTGTGAAATCACTCCAAAATATTGTACTTAAACTCCATCTTCCTCAATGTTTATATGTAAGGAATCAGGCAAGGCATTCCAAATATTCCTGGATATTTAATGTTGTTGTCATCCTATTTGAAATGGGATTCTTTTAAAATTACATTTTGGAATTCCATATTTTCTAATTATATTTCTGTTTTGTAGCTGATTGCATGTATCATTTCTTTATTTCTGTTTTCTGTTTTCTAATTGATCTGTTTTTGTGTCTGGGAAATTTGTATAATTCTTATTAGTTGTAATAGTTTGTCAGTTTATTCTTCTGTATTCTGATTCTTCTGTCAGGAGTCAGCAAATGTTCTGTAAAGTGCAAGATAATAAGTATTTTATGCTTTTCAGGCTGCATGAAGTCTCTGTCACATATCATATTTTTAAACCTTTAAAAATATAAAAACCATTCTTAGCTCACAAGCCATGGGCTGTAATTTGCTGACTCATGCTATAGGTACATTATGTTACCATCTGTTAATAATTTCAAAATTATCAAATTTATATACACACGTTATATATAATTCTACATAGTTAAATATAGGTATATATATGTATATATAATTTGCAGTTACTAGCAATGTTGAATAATTATGGTGCCAGTGGGCATCTTTATTTAGTTCCTGGTTTTAAGTGGAATGCTTCGAATATTTCATTTATAAGAGTGATATGTAGGGCCGCCTAGGTGGCTTAGTCAGTGAAGCATCTGCCTTCGGCTCAGGTTCATTTGGAGGCTCCCTCACGTCGGGCTCTATTCTCCCTCTACTCTACCCCCCACTTGTTTTCTCTGTCTCTCAAATAAATGAAATCTTTTTTAAAAAGAGTGATATGTATTATGAATTCTTGTTAGATTTTTATCGTCAAAGTTAAAGAACTTTATTTGTGTTTCTAGATTGCCTAAAGTTTTAGTGAGGAATAGGCATTTAATTTTGGGAAATTATATTTCTCTTCCCAATGAGTTGACAATATGAATATCTGCATTTTATAGTAATATATAGAATTACATTAATAAATGTACTTATAACAATCCTTTCATTTCTGGGATAAATACTAAGTGGCCATTGTGTAATATTTTTTTAATGAATCACTTCAATTTCCTAATGTTTATTTCGTAGTTCTTGTATTTATAAATATAAATGAGTCTATGTGCTGTTCTCTTTTTGTAACCCCTATGTAAACAGATATTTGACCTCTTTGAACTATCCTGAATGTCTGATATCTTTTTTAATATGTATTACATTTGAGAGAATTATTCAGCTCACTCTTGCCTGCCAGCTAATTGTCTTTTCAGCTCATTTCATACTATGTATTTATTTTTCATAGACATGCTTTAAATTTCTAAGAACACTTATTCTTAATTTAAACTTTTTTTTTCGTGGAGTTGTCCTTGTTAACAGATGTACCCTCTCCTTGATTTTCTCTGGATATATATTAAGAGTACATCACAGGGAATTAGCTTATGCGATGGTGGGAGCTGGCTTGGCATTTCAAAATCCTCAGGGCAGGCTGTCAGGAAGGGCAGTCTAGACCGCTAGGGCAAGAGCAAAGGCATAATTCATAGACATAATTTCTTCTTCATCAAGGAAACCTCAGCTCTGCCCTTAAGGACTTCTAACTGAATCAGGCTAATTTGGATTATATAGGATAATCTGCTTTACTTGAAGGCAACTGATTTATGGGCTTTAATCACATCTACAAAATACAGTAACAGCTAGCAGATTTGTGTTTAATTGGGTAACTCTGTATTATAGCTAGCCAAACTGACACAAAGAAAACTGATCTTGGAGAAATATAGTTATGTTTATCTATAATGGGATCATTATTTTTTAAATGAATTATATAGGTATTTTTAAAGCTTTATTTCTAATATGATAAGTGTTGATAATTATAATCCCCCTATGTAAGAGCTATTTGGAGTCCTCAGTAATTTTTGAGAGTGTGAATAGGTCCTGAACCAAAAGTTTGAGAGCTGCTGGTCTAAGGAGGGCGGGAGAGTGATGCTTTACTTTGGGGGTAGTTTATGGCTGGGCGAAGCAGTCCTTCTCCCCATCCTCTTGCCATTTGCAGAAGTCCAAAGTTAACTCTGCGCAGATACCTCTGACTCAGCTCCACTTTTCCTTGACCCCTGTTGAAAGACCTCCACCTTAGATAGCAGCATTTACCTAAAAACGAAGAGCAACGATTGATCTTTTGAAGTTATACTAGAATTTGTGCCATAGCCTGGAATGTCACCTTGCTTCGGATACTCAGATGGCACATTCTAGACTTCTCAGCTTAACTTCTTCCTTCTACTTGGGTCTGCAAATTTACATTGATTTATAAAGCTGGATTATTGTTAAAATCAGATTTGTATTGATTACTTACTACATACATAGCACTGCTCTTAATGCAGTATCAATGTCTCCCAAAAGCTGTTGTTGCCGAATATATTGTACTTCAGCTTTAAAAATCCTTGTATTTCAGCTTTGGCAAATAGTCATCTTTATGTCAAATTGGAATATCTGTGTACGTGTGTGTGTGTGTGTGTGTGTGTGTGTGTGTGTGTGTGTGTGTGTGTGTGTGTTTGTGTATGCGTACCTGTGAGTAGTTTATTCGTTAAGAACCAGAATCTGCTGTAAACTACCCCCCTCCCTCACATTTGTAGAGAAGTAATGCAAAAGCACTCTGCTGACTTTTGGGAGCCAGCTTGGAATTCATAAATGTGTTTTTTTCTTAGCACTGAGTAATGAAATCAGCCACTTAAAATATCAAAAAAGTTGTAACTTAAAGCAAGACAAATGACGAAATCAATGCAGTGAAACTAATGTTTAAAATAAATCTATTTTTTGGAATTTAGTAATGTGAACAAGCGTATATTATTAAACATATACTTCAGGGGCACCTGGGTGACTCAGTCGGTTAAGCATCTCTCAGGTCATGATCCCAGCGTCCTGGGATCAAGCCCCACATTGGGCTCTCTGCTCAGTGGGGTGCCTGCTTCTCTCTTGGTCTCTGCCCCCCCCGCTTGTGTTCTCTCTCTCAAATATATAAAATCTTTAAATATAGATTATATATGTGTATATATATGTATATATACACTTCAAAAATCCAATACAATTAAAAAGTTAATCCATCTATAATAGGATCAGCATTTTTACTGTGTTAATTGTATCATCAGCTTTCTTTTGATTTGGTAATTGTAATTATCATGTCATTATTCACCGAAAGTTTCATAGCAACATTCTTGCTCATAGGCGATATAGAGCAGAGTTTCTACTCAAACTTTTAAATATTTCTAATCATCCTAACAATGAAAAGTAACACATGTGTAAAACCTAAACCTATGCTTCGTATTAAAATCATACATCAGGAGAATTAAGATAATTTGTGATCTTGATAATTAATGAGGTCTCAATAAGAGTTGAGTTATAGCTTGATTCTGCCTGGTTTCCAGTGAAGAGAAAAACCCCACTGTTTTCTCTCCCAATGAAGAACGTATACTAGAATTCAAATGTGTGAGAGTTATATCAGAGAGGATCGCTTTAATTCCACGTCTGACTTTGAAAATACTTGATTCGTGTATTATATTATTACACAACTACTACTCTGATGGGATCAGTATCTGTTATTAGGTTTTTTTTTTTTAAAGATTTTATTTATTTATTCATGAGAGACAGAGAGAGAGAGAAGCAGAGGGAGAAGCAGGCTCCCCACCGAACAGGGAGACCAATGCGGGACTCGATCCCAGGACTCCGGGATCACGACCTGAGCCGAAGGCCGATGCCTAACCATCTGAGCCACCCAGGCGCCTTCTGTTAATAGGTTTGACTATGCTTTATGTATTATTTGTGACTCTATGCTAGATTCTAGAAAATAAAATTGCCCACCTCCTCCCTCTAGGTGTTCATCTATATCATTGTGTCACCTCTCTGTGGTGGATTTACATGGCCAAGCTATGTGAAGACATAAAAAATGCCATTAACCAAGGATATGAGACAACACGGAGTTCAAAGCGATCCGTGTGGCTCAGGCCTCTGAATACCGACAGATGGTGTCTGCCAGTCTCTTCAACCCTCTTCTAGTTCTTTATTTTTTACATTTTGTTGTATGCTTCCAGATTTATCTTTGTCCACTTTATTCCAGAGCACTGCAGATTTGGCCATTTACTGCAGCAGTAGCCTTAAAAAGGCGTTGTTTCTTTCGTTTGTTACTTAGAGTCATCTACATAGAGAAATATTTCTGTTTGTAGTTGCACATCGTTGTCACCAATGTAGAAACCACAAGTCTGATGAGCTGTCTACTAAGACTTTGGGTGAACTATGTATTTGCACACAAAAGTATTCCAGAGACAGCACTGCTAACATCTCGTCCTGATATCTTTTGCTATTGAAGAGTTTTAGGTGCTTGAAAACAATTTAAATGGAGAATCGTTATCTGGGGACTTGTAATTAATTTGTTGGTGCTGCTCGTTTCTAGGAGCCCATGTAGATAAAGTTTTAAACATTTTCTGTCAGTCATGTGGGGAACATTTTGCTAGCCCGTTGGAAATACAGAGAATTAACCTTGTCCTTCTAGTATTTTCAGGGAGAAAGTGTTGACTTTTCACAGATCTTGCAGAGCACAATATCCTCTCTTTCCCCATTGCAGTTGATTTGAAAAGATGATGGTTTAAATATTGAAGGTTGTGGTTTTTTATATACTTCTTTCTTTCCAGTGGATATTTAGAGCAATTGTATAGTTAATAGAATGAGTAATGGAGGTGGTGGAGAGGCAAATTCTTCTGGCTCCCCAGAGAAAAAACAGGAGAAGCACGGTGGATGTACTAGTGTTTTAGGTATATAAGGGAGAGATAGTTTGGGAATTTTTTTCCAGTCTTGGAAAACCCCAAACTGAATATAGTCAACAGTCAACTCTAGGGTTTGGGTTTGAGTTCTGTTGAATAATAATTTTAGTATCCTTTATGGATTAATAAATTCTGTAATCTAGTTTTGAAGAATTTTTTTGTGAAACTTGAGAATAGACAGTATGATATATATAGAAATAATACCAGAGAGTTTACCATCCATTTAACTGCAGTGTGGGAAAATTGGAGTGTAATCATACTGCTTTGGCTTCACTGGCATCTGTTACCTACTATGTAATTTTGGTGTGTATCTGAAAGGACATTTGCTGCCCTAAATCATTTATTTATCAATAAATGCCAGTAAATGGAAATTATATTACATTTGACTATTTTCCAAATGAACAAACTAGTCTATAAAACTTAGCCACCTGTGTAATCCTAGTCATGTGCCTTGAATATATATCTGTCTCATAATCTGGCTCATGCTGTCTGTTCTTCCATCTAAATGTTTTGATTCATGCTACCGGATTCATTTATTTGACATATACTTTAGGCCCACTAGAACTCTTTTCTTGGTGACCACACATGGCGCACATGTTTCATGGTCTTCTTTATCAACACTAATGCCTTTTAATTATATCAGCATTTCCTATTGGAAAACACATTCGTTCCAGGAAAACATTTGGCATTCCTGAATAATAATTTCCAAAAGTCTTTAATCCAAAGAAAAAGACTTAAAGCTTATTTCCCTTTCTTATACACACCTGAATAAAAATGATGTGCATGGTTTAGGGATAAATTACTTAACTGTTCATTGGTCTATTTATGTATAAGAATGCTTTTTTAAGCACCTATCTTGTTTTAAATGATGCACAAATGGAAGGCATTAATAAAATTTAAGGGTAATGTAATGAGCTTTAGAATTTCCTCCTGGAATCTAATTTCTTCTGATGACATTTTGCCATAGTTTACTTACACTAAGAATACATTAAGAAGTGTGACCTGGGGAAGAATTAAGATGGAGGAAGAGAGAGAACTTATACTTGCTTCATCCCTTGAACACAGCTAGATAAATATCACATCATTCTGAATACCCAATAAATCAACCTGAGAACTGAGAGAACAAACTGCACAAATAGTGGGAGAAAAAAGGCCACACCATGGGAGGTAAGAAGGTGTGGAGACGTGATTTGAGGGAGAAAAAAATTACAGGTGCTGTGAAGGAGCGAGGATCCTGATCAGGGAGAGTAGAGGGAAGAGAGAGAGAGCAGTACACAGAGCACTGCACAAGACACACACTTCCCCAAAACCATTGATGGAAAGCAAGAGGGGCTGATTATTGCAAGTTTTTATAAGCAGCAGAGCTCAAAGTCTGAAGTTTTAGAAGTCCGTGCCATCCCTGGGATCATGCCTGGCATGCTTAGCAGTGCTCTTTGGGGAAGGAGGGCAGAGGCTTGAGTGGATATCGTAGCCCGAGGATCCACTGGATCACACCAGGAGAGACCATTCCTCTTGGAAGTGCATTTTGGAGAGGTGGCATGGCCTATCTGGGGACCAAAGAGCTGGTGGGCACCATCGAGCTGCCCCGTTTATTAGCATAGGAGTAGAGGCAGATGCTGAGGGCAGCTAACCTGCACACCAGTTTTTTGCCGTACTTTACCATAAGCTTCAAGCTCCTGTGTATTTGTGTGAGTGCCGTGGGACAACCTGCACAGCCACAGCATGGTGGAGAATCTCACCCAGATGATGAGCATGGGTCTGTGAAACCCAGCTGGTGAAACTGAGACAAATCAGGAACACTGTGCTGCCCAGTGGGCAGACACTTTGGATGCAGAGTGAAGGCAGGGATCTGAGGGATGCCTGGGACACATGACAGGAGAATGTTAACTCTTTTGTGAGGACTTCCCGAACAGCGACGGGCGTGAACTCCCCTCTCTGGGGCTGAGAGAGTAGGCTGATGTCATTTTTACCCTCACCCATCAGTACAGATGGACTTCAGTGAGCAACGCAGCACTTACAGTGGAGGCTTGAGCCATTTACACCAAGCCCTGTCCATCCCCCCCCACCCCCACACTCCATAAGTGCTTTTTCACTAGGGCAAGTGTGCCTGAGAGAGCAGCAGTGGACCCCTCCCCCAGAAGACCAGCACAACCCTCCTCCCACACCATATGCACCAAGTCTATTGACCATAGAGTGCTACAAAACTTCAGCTCTAGGGGAAATAAGATCTAGCCTCCTAACAAGCAGACCCAAACACACCTAATTAAAACTTGCTATACAATGGACAGGGTCCAAACACTGCCCACTGCAGGCAAGGAGAAATTCTACAGAGAACTGACCTGAGCGAAACAGCAGCTAAAACACAACAGCAGAGTCCACACAGCATAAACCAGAAACCTTTGCTGAAGCACCAGGCCTTGAACAGTATATGACTTCTTAATATACTTTCAGGGGCAGGAAACATAATACGCTTTTCTAACACACAAAAGAAGAGACCCAGACAAGATGCCAAGATAGAGGAATTCTTCCCAAAAGAAAGAACAAGAAGAGGTATAGCCAGGGATCTAGTCAAAACAGTTATAAGTAATATGCCTGAACCAGAATTTAAAACAACAATTATATGGATACTAGCTGGACTTGAGAAAAGCATAGACGACACTTAGCATAGAGATAAAAGACCTGAAAACTTATCAGACTGAAAAAAAAATGCTATGACCAAGATGCAACACTGACGGATATAATGACCACAAGGATGGCAGTATCAGAGGAATGAATAAGTAATATAAAAGATAAAATTATGTAAAATAATGAGGCCGACAAGAAGAGGGAAAGAATAATATTGGATTATAAATGTAGACTTAAGGACCTCAGTGACTCCATAAAGCAGAATAACATTCGTATCATAGAAGACCCAGAAGAAGAGAGGGGAAAAGGGGGCAGAAGGTTTATTTGAGCAAATTATAGCAAAAAAAACTTGCCTAAGTTGTGGAAGGAAGTAGACATCCAAATCCAGGAGGAACAAAGAAGTCCCATCAAAATCGACAAAAGCAGGCAAACCCGAAGATATATCCTAGTAAAATTTGCATAATACAGAGGTAATGAAAGAATCCTGAGAGCAGCAAGGGAAAGCTGCTAGGGAAGACAAATAAGGGAACAGGGAGCTCTCTCCACAGAATCTTTACAGGCCAGAAGAAAGTGGCATGATATATTCAACGTGCAGAATGGGAAAAATATGCAGCCAAGAATATTTTATCCAACAAGGCTGTCATTCAGAATAGAAGGAAAACTAGTCTCCCAGACAAAGAATAACTAAAAGAGTTCATGACCATTAAAAAGCATCCAAGGAATACTAAACGGGGACTCCTTGGGAAAGAAAGACCCAAAGGAACAAAAACTGGATGCCTGACTAGTTTTTAGGTCTTTTATCTCTGTGTTCTTTTCTCAAGTCCAGCTAGTATCCATATAATTGCTGTTTTAAGTTCTGGTTCAGGCGTATTACTTATACCTCTTTTGATTAGATCCCTGGCTGTAACCTCTTGTTTTCCTATTGGGAAGATTTCCTCCATCTTGGCATCTTGTCTGGATTTCTTCTTTTGTGTGTTAGGAAAGCCTATTATGTTTCCTGCTCCTGAAAGTAATGGCAATCAATAAAACTAAAAGGCAGCCTACATAATGAGAGGAGATATTTGCAAATGACACATCTGATAAAGAGTATCCCAAATCTATAAAAAACTTACCAAACTGAACATCCGAAAACAAATAATCCAGTTAAGAATTGGACAGAAGACATGAATAAACATGTTTTCCAAAGAAGACATCTAGATGGCTAGATGAGGAAAAGAGAAAAATCTTCGGAAGCAATGACTTTATAGGTAATAAAATGGCACTAAATTCGTATCTATCAATAACCACTGGGATGCCTGGGTGGCTAAGTCATTAAGTGTCGGCCTTTGGCTCAGGTCATGATCCTGGTGTCCTGGGATCGAGCCCCACATCAGGCTACCTGCTCCATGGGAAGCCTGCTTCACCCTCTCCCACTTCCCCTGCTTGTGTTCCTTCTCTCGCTCTGTCTCTCTCTGTCAAATAAATAAATAAATAAATAATCCTAAAGAAATTCTGAATGTAAATGGACTAAATGCTCCAATCAAAAGATATAGGGTATCAAAATGGGTTAAAAAAAAAGCCAATCTATATGCTGCCTTCAAGAGACTCATTTTAAACCTAAAGACACCTGTAGATTAAAAGTGAGGGGATGGAGACATGCTAATGGACATTAAAAGAAAGCTAGCCACACTTATGTCAGACAAATTAGATTTTAACCCGAAGCCCGTAACAAGAGAGGAAGAAGGACACTATATCATAATAAAGGGGAATGTCCAACAAAGAAGACACAATTGTAAATATTTGTTCCCAACCTGGAGCACCCAAATATATAGATCAATAACAAACATGAAGAAACTCATTGATAACAATACAGTAATAATAGGGGACTCTAACACCCCCCCCTTCAGCAATGGACAGATCATCTAAGGAGAAAATCAAGAAAGAAACAATGACTATGAATTACATGCTGGACCAGATGGACTCAAAAGATATGTTCAGAACCTTTAATTCTAACGCAGCAGAATACACATTCTTTTCGAGTGCACATGGAATCTTCCCCAGAATAGATAACATAGTGACAAATCAGGCCTGAACAAGATTGAGATCATACTAAATATATTTTCAGACCACAACACTATGAAACTTGAATTCAAACAGAAGAAAAAATTTGGAAATACCAGAAATACATACTGGTTAAAGAACATCCTGCTAAAGAGTGATTGGATTAACCAGGAATTTACAGAAGGAATTACTATATGGAAGCAAATGAAAATGAAAACATGATGGTCCAAAACCATTGGGATGCAGCAAAAGCAGTCTTAAGAGGGAAGTATATAGCAATACAGATCTACCTCAAGAAGCAAGAAAAGTCTCAAATACACAACCTAATCTTACACCTAAAGGAGCTAGAAAAGGAATGGCAAAGAAAGGCTAAAGCCAGCAGAAGAAGGGAAATAATATAGAGCAGAAATAAATGATACAGAAACAACAATAACAACAAAACAGTCAAACAGATCAATGAAACTAGGAGCTGTTTCATTGAAAGAATTAATTCATAACCCCCCTAGCCAGACTTATCATAAACAAAAGAGAAAAATCCCAAATAGATAAAATCATGAGTGAAAGAAGAGAGATCACAACCAAGACCACAGAAATTCAAACAATCATGAAAAAGTATTTGCCAACAGATTGGGCAATCTGGAAGAAATGAATAAATTCCTAAAAACATATAAGCTACCAAAACTGTAATAGGAAGAAATAGAAAACTTCAATAGACCTATAACCAGCAAATAAATGGAATCTGTAATAAAAAATCTCCCAACAAAGAAAAGTCCAGGGCCAGATGGCTTCCCTGGGGAATTCTACCAGACATTTAAAAGACTTAATATTTATTGTCAAACGGTTCCAAAAAATAGAAATGGAAACTTCCAAACCCATTCTACAGGCCAGCATTACCTTGATTCCAAAACCAAAGACCCCGCTAAAAAGGAGAATTACAGGCCAATATCCCTGATGAATATGGATGCCAAAGCTCTCAACAAGATATTAGCAAATTAAATCCAACAGTACATTAAAAGCATTATTCACCATGATAAAGTAGACTTTATTCTTGGGCTGCAGGGGTGGTTCAATATTCACAAATGAATGTGATATGCCACATTAGTAAAAGAAAGTATAAGAACCATATGATCCTCTCAATAGATGCAGAAAAAGCATCTGGCAAAGCACAGCACCCATTCTTGATAAAAACCCTTAGCAAAGTAGGGATAGAGGGAACATACCTCAACGTACTAAAGATCATATAAAAAAGACCCATGGCTAATATCATCCTCAATGGAGAAAAATCGAGAGCTTTTCTCTATGGTCAGGAACAAGACAGGGATATCCATCTCACAATTGTTATTTAACATAATAGTGAAAGTCCTAGCCTCAGCAATCAGACAACCAAAAGAAAAGGCATCCAAATCAGCAAGGAAGAATTCAGACATTCACTATTTGCAGATGACATGGTACTCTTGGAAAACCAGAAAGGCTGCTCCAAAAGAAATTGCTAGAACTGATACATGAATTCAGTAAAGTCACAGGAAACAAAAAGCAACGTACAGAAAACTGTTGCATTTCTATATATTGATAATGAAGGAGCAGAAAGAGAAATTAAGAAATCAATCTCATTTACAGTCACACCAAAACCAATCAGATACCTAAGAAAAAACCTAAGCAAAGAGGTGGAAGAACTGTACCCTGAAAATTATTTTTCAGTAGAAAAAAAAAAAACTTATAAACACTGATGAAAGAAATTGAAGACGAAGGAGAGCAATGGAAAGAAAATCTATGCTCATGGATTGGAAGAACAAACATTGTTAAAATCTCCAATCTACACATTTAATGCAATCTCTATCAAAGTACCACCAGCATTTTTCACAGAGCTAGAACAAACCATCCTAAAATTTGTATGGAACTGCAAAAGACACCGAATAGCCAAGCAATCTTGAAAAAGAAAAGCAAAGCTGGAGGCATCACCATTTTGGACTTCAAGCTATATTACAAAACTGTAGTCAGCAAGACAGTATGGTACTCACACAAAATAGACACATAGATCAGTGGAACAGAATAGAATACCAGAAATCAACCCACAACTCTATTTTCAACTAATCTTTGACAAAGCAGAAAAGAATATCCAATGGAAAAAAAAAAGACAGTCTCTTCAACAAATGGTGTTGGGAAAACTGGACAAAAAAATGCAGAAGAATGAAACTGGACTCATTGAGGCTCAATAATGAAATGGAGACCCAGAGAAATGACCATTGCAGGCAGTTTTTATACTTTTTGGACAAAAGGAAAGTAAACTTGTGAGGAATTCACAGGACAAGGAAATGTAACCTTGAGAGCTTGAATTAGTAAGTAATTCTAAACAGAATTTGGGCTGGGATAGTAAATCAGTAAAAAAGTAAGAATGATCGTTCAAACAGGCTTCTTGGCTATAAATTTCCCATCACTGTTGATAAGGAATTCTCTTCACCTCCTAGTAAGGGAGATCTTCACATGGGATATATAATACCTGCTTCCAGGGGAATTTGTAGGGGGGAGTCTGATTGTGTTTCTTGCATAGGCTGTCACTTAAGTAACATATTCAAAATGATCAATGGGTCACTTTGGCCTGCTCCTGGCCCCTACACCACCCTGTGATACTCCCACATCCTAAATAATTTAAGTAGATTATGATTACTGTTTGGGATGTGAAAATGTTTGGATTTTGACACATGTATAGCGGCAGGTGTAAATCATTAAAATATCATGGAATACTTTAAATCCCACATCCTTTGATCCTGTTATCATGTCTGTTGTTTTGCCTTTTCCAGAATGTCCTATAAATGGTGTCATACAGCGTGTAACCTTTTCAGACTGGATTATTTCAGTTACCAAAATACATTTAAGATTCATCCATGTCATTGTATGGGGTGATGGTTCACTGCTTTTTATTGCTGAATAGATAAACAGGAGAAAAATGGAAGTTTAATAACATGCATATGTCCTGTTTACATGGAAGTTATCCAGGAAAACAGAGTAACTCCCTGAAATGGCCCAGCCATCTCCCTAAATGCCATCTTTAGCTAAATACACCACGATTTTGGGTGGTGGGAAGGCCAGTTAAGGGACATTACCAGGTCAAGCACAGCAAAGGAGGGTATGGTTGTTACACAGATTCCAGTCTGTGTCTTCTCCTTTGATAAGAATGTGTTGAGATTTAGTCATTCTTCTGTTCCTGTTACAGAGAGGGAGACATCCTTCCAAACAGAGCTTTCCTTTATAAGTGTACATTTCACTCACCAAATGGCAACCTTTCCTCAGTTTTCAGAGATTCTTCTGTATCTGCTCTTACTTAAAAATAATCAGCCCCAAATAATCCTTGCGCCAAAGAGGCATATTTGGGGTGGCATATTCTGCTTCTTTCACACGAATGCACTCCACTTTGTTTATGGATTCATCTACTGAAGTACATCCTGATTTCTGTAAGATATTAACCACTAGATATAGAGCTGCTGTGCATAAGCTCGCAAGTTTTTGTTTGGAAATAGCTTTTCAAAGCATTTGTCTAAATACCAGAAACACGATTGTTGGATCCTAAAGGTGAGACTTATTTAACTTTGGGAAAAACTGACAAACTGTCTTCTGAAGCGGCAGTAGGTACATTCCCCCAGTGTGAAGTACAGTTGCTGTTATCTCTCACCTTCCAGCAACTGCTATTCTTGTTTTTTTGTAGTTTAGTATTTTTAATAGGTGTGCAGCGCTATATCACTGTTGTTTAAATTTGTAATTTACTAATGATAATGGACGTTGAGCATATTTTGTGTGATTTTTATTATCTGTACATCTTCTTTGTCCAGGCATCTATTCAGATATTTACCCATTATCCATTAGGTTATTTCCTTTTTGTTGAGTTTTGAGAGTTTTTTGTATATTTTGAATACAAATCCTTTATCAGATATGTGCTTTGCAAATATTTTCTCCTGGTGTGTGGCTTGTCTTTTAGTTTTCTGAGCAAGGTCTTTCACAGTGTAAAAGTTTTATTTTTAGGAAGTTCTTGTTATCAATTTTTTTCTTTTTGTGGATTGGCTTTTGGTGTTGTGTGTTAAAACTCTTCACCAAACTCAAGGTCATGTAGATTTTTCTTTATGGTTTTTTTTTTTGATAGATAATTTTGCATTTTATATTTATCTACAGTTTTGAATGAATTTTGGTATAGTTGTCAAGTTTATATCTGCATTTAATTTAATTACCTATAGTTTCCAAATATTTGTTCCTATTTTTGGAGATGTCAGGGGATGTTGGGCTCGATTTCAGTTTTAGTTTCCAAAATTTAATGGATTCAGCTGGACCAGGGGAGGGGACAGGGGCGTCCCCTGAACTGAGTGCACCGCATATTGGATTGCCTCCAACGCCTGCAGGGGGCGCCCGAGCCCAGCTCCCCGACCCCTGGGGGACATGCGCGTCCCTTGTGACAGGAGCCGGACCTCCTCAGGACCCTCTGTGGGGGCTTCTGGAGGACGTGGGTCCGCATCCACAATGACAGGATCCCGGCCTCCTTAGGACTCGCTGTGGGGGCCTGGGGAGGACGTAGGGCCGCGTCCACGCTGACAGATCCAGCTGGGGAGGACTTCCCGCCTCGTCCACGCGGACAGGAGCCCGGCCTCCTCAGGACCCGCCCGGGGAGGAGAAGGTGAGGAGAAGCCGCCTGAGCGGGGACTGCTGAGGGGGTCCGTGCTCACAGGACTCTGCGGAGGAAGGGCGCGCTGTGCAGACGGTGGGGTTTCTGTGGCTTTGTGTGCGGCGACGTGGGGTCCCGGGGGTGCGCTGTGCCGGGGGCTGTCGGGGCTCCCCCTCTGGGCTCGGCTCCGCTCCGAGGGTCCCGGGTCTGTGTTTCTGCGCCACAGGGATTCGGTTCCTCAGGCAGTCTGCAGTCAGGGAGCGGTTGCCTGTTGTGGTTCTCGTACTCCCGCCGCCTCAGCCCTGCCGGGTGCTTCCCGCGCCCACACCCACTTCAGGGTTGTCCGTCCGGTGTCTGGAAGTTCGGGAGCGACGGCGCGGACTCTGTAGACGGCTTTGGGGAGAGTAGATTTTGTCACAGTGTGGATTCTTCCCTGAGCGCTGAGTGTCTTTCCCACTCCGTGTGTCTCCCTGAATGTCTGTCGTCAGTGTCTCACGGGGGGTGTCAGAGCACAGGTCTGTCAGCTCCTGGGATAAACGTACTGCTAGGTGTTTTGTTCTTTGTGATGTAGTTGTAAATGAGCCTGTTTTCCGAATTTCTCTTTCTGATGGTTCTTTAGCGGTGTATAGAAATGCAATTGATTTTTATATATTGCTTCTGTTCCTTGAAGATTTATTCAATTTATTAGTTCTGTTAACCTTAAGTTAAAACTGCCGGTTATTTTACCAGCAAAATGGGTTTATTTGGGAATAGCAGAGACTTGCCATCCGGAACAAGCAACCGACGGCCACATCACGGGCAAGTGCAAGAAACAAAGGAGAGGAACATTATTTCCTGGAGAAGGTGGGGGAAGTTGGGAGGGTTGTTTTGAAGGAAAGTCTGCTGGAGAAAAGCAAGGGTTCAGGGTGATGGAGGTTTTCACCGGCCGAGCTGCAGGGATGGTGGATTTCTTGGAGGAGAGGAAACCTACATCTTCCCCTTTGGGGCCTGTGACTGGTGAGTCTCTCCTGCGGGGGATTCTACTGTTTGTTCTGTAATTGACAGTTGTTCCTGTAACTGACCCTGAGTGGTAGGCTCCCCCCTCCAGCCTCCCCTGCTGGCGTGCCCAGTCCACTTTACTGAGGCTTCCCTTCATGCACTTTCACAGTTCTAACCATTCTTTGGTGGAGCATCCTGGAAAATTGGAATTCCAGATCCCACTGCTCCTACTGCACCCAAGACACAGGGGCTGCTGATTTAATCCTCCCAAAAGTCTCTTGTAGCATGTGGCCTCCTACAAGGGCGAATGGCCTCTCCATGGTGGGTGAACTGGATCTAGGAGGGCTTGGTCTCCATCACAGAGTTTGAAGCCATCTGTGCTTCTGTGGTGTGCTGCAAAGAAGGTTGTTTGGAAGAGTAATTTACTCGGTGGTGATTTCCAATCTGCATTAACTTGTCACAGTAGTAGAATTCACTGCATTGTACCAAACCAAGGACACTCTCCCAGGGCACCACCACATAACCGTAAATGAGGAAATGATTACGGATTCCACATTATAACCCAAATCACATGCCCCTTTCGACTGTGTCCACCTGGACCACTATCTGAAATGTCTTTTACCATTCTTGTCCAAATGTCTTCTTCTAGATAGGATTATGGTTAGGCATTAGGGGATAGGCAATAGGAGTTAGAGATAGCATTAGGGTTTAGGGTTAGTGTTAGGTTGGGTATACGTTGAGGATCAGGCTTAGCGTTCCTGTTCTGAGGGGGCAAGGATAGTGTGGATTAGTTTAGGTTTCTCTCAGAATACTATTGCTCTAGCATTATTCAGGTCTTTCAAATGGAACTATATGTTTCTGTGTTGTCGACTGAGACTTCTGGTGATGCTCAGGTGTCCCAAGTCCCTCGGTGTTTGGAGCCAGGCTTTTGGGTTAGGTAGTGTTAGAACCCAGTTGAGTGCTAGGGGTAGGACCCAGGAGGTTGAAGGATCCAATGGGCCTGAAGTGTGCAGAACTGATAGGATGGTTGAGTTGAGGGAAGATTTAGGGTGAGGGTGAGGCTCACGGTTTGTGTTTGGGGGAGGTGCCAATGTGCGAATGTCTTACATTTTCATTCATATTTCTCGTGCTCCAGCTCCTTTCCAGTGTTCAAAATGGCATAGTTTCCTTTTGTGTTGCAGGCTGAGTCCTCTGGGATTTCTCAGATGTCCCCAGTCTCTCGGGGTTTGGGGTCAAGCTTTGGGTTGGAAAGTGTCAGTACCAAAATTAGGGTTAGGATTAAGTCTCAGAAACTTGGACGGTCCTCTCAGTCGGCAGTGTGAAGACCTTCCCAGAGGGGTGAGTTGAGGGTGAGGGTTATCCTGAGGGTCAGGCTCAGGGTTTGTGTTCAGGAGGGCAGTTAAGTTGTGCGTTGGCTCAGGTTTGCATTCACATTTCTTGTGCTCCAAGTGCTTTCAGGTTTTCCAAATGACAGGATTTCCCATTGTATTGCCCTGTGAATCCTCTGGAATTGGTCAGGTGTCTCAATTATCTCAGGGATTGGGGCCAAGATTTTGGAGTGAGTTGTGGCAGAACCCAGCCTAGGGTTAGGAGTAGGGCCCAAGAGATGGAAGGGTGCGATTTGTCAGCAGTGTGAAGACCGCCTTGGAGGGCAGAGTTGAGGGCAAGTGTTAGGGTGAGGGTCAGGCTCAGGGTTTGTGATTAAAGTAGCTCTGAATGTGTGTTGGCTCAGGATTTCATTAAGATTGCTCCTGCTCTAACGTTTCTGGTGTTCCAAATGGCACTATATCCAATTGTATTGCCCTGTGAATATTCTGGGATTGTTTCAGCATTCCAATCCCTCGAGGTTTGGAGAAAGGACTTTGGGATGGGTCGTGCAGAACCGAAAGTAGGGTCAGGATTCGTGGCCAGGTGCATGAAGGGTCTGATCAGCATGGTTAGGGTTAGGGATTTGGGGTTAGGGTAAGGGTACGGGTTAGGGTTAGGGATTAGGGGTTAGGGTACGGGTTAGGGTTAGGGTACGGGTTAGGGTACGGGTTAGGGTTAGGGTACGGGTTAGGGTACGGGTTAGGGTTAGGGTACAGGTTAGGGTTAGGGTAAGGGTTAGGGTTAGCGCACGGGTTAGGGTTAGGGTACGGGTTAGGGTTAGGGTACGGGTTAGGGTTAGGGTACGGGTTAGGGTTAGGGTACGGGTTAGGGTTAGGGT